>NC_091950.1:333394839-333718955 GCF_031021105.1 Erythrolamprus reginae | reverse complement strand
TGGGGGAATTCTGGGAGTTGAAGTCCAGAATAACTTCAAGTTGCCAAGGTTGGGAAACACTGCTCTATCTGTTTCTCCATAACTGATTTTCAGAAGCCCATCGCTTCTAGTTCTAGAATAATTTGATAAACCTCTACAATGGCCCTTTTCTAAGCTAAAGAACTCTAAACTATGCAAGCTTCCCCCAGGAAGATTGAAAATCTCATTCTCCTTTCTCTTTTCTGAATTTATTTCCAATTTTTTTGAGGTGCACCAACCAGAACTAATGAAATAGAAACCAGAGATTGGATGAGGTAATTTCCTCAGACTACTATGTCTTTACTTTCACAAAGCTGAGGACTGCTTAGCTACAATTCCTGATGGTGAAAATCACCATTCACGAGTACCACAAATGGTGGTACTCCATAATGACCATCCACAAGTACCACAAATCCATGAGTATCAATTTAATATATTTGAAGACTGTAGAAACTGTTTGGAGGGGCACTTTGCAAAACATCTATACAGTGTTCCCTCGATTTGCGCGGGTTCAAACTTCGTGGAAAGTCTATACCACGGTTTTTCAAAAATAATGAAAAAATACTTTGCGGGTTTTTTCCCTATACCACGGTTTTTCCCACCCGATGACGTCATATGTCATCGCCAAACTTTCGTCTGCCTTTAATAAATATTTTTTAAAATAAAATTTAATATATAAACATGGTGAGTAATAATCTGAATGGTTGCTAAGGGAATGGAAAATTGCAATTTAGGGGTTTAAAGTGTTAAGGGAAGGCTTATGACACTGTTCATAGCCAAAAATAGTGTATTTACTTCCGCATCTCTACTTTGCGGAAATTCGACTTTCGCGGGCAGTCTCAGAACGCATCCCCCGCGAAAAGCGAGGGAACACTGTATATGTCTCAAAGGTTTGGCAAGGCCCACTTCTGGTCTTCTAGAAATGTCTGTGCCTTACACTGAAAATGCTTCCCATGTAACTTCCACTCCTTTTCACCGCGGCACCTTTCCAAATAGTTTGCACAGTCCTAATCGAAGTTCTCCTTTATTACCGTCTCCATTTCACAGCAATGTCGAACATATCTCTCCATTGCATCAGCTTGGTTTTTCCATTCATCCGCACCTTTGAGTTTACCCAAGTTCGCTGCACAGCTTGCATTACTTCTAGCACCGCTAGCCCCATTGCTGAAGAACAAACAAAGTAGGCATAAGTTCAGCCCACTCACATTTATTCTCTTCATATATTGAATTGCACCATTTTTTTTTTGAATCTCAGGCCTGCTGTGTTCAGTGTGTTTAACATCCAGCTCAGGTTGTAATTTAAGAGAAACAGTGAAATAAATAGCTGATAGCTGGTGCTGGATATCACTGAGCATAGCTGCCTCGATAGATTTGATAGACAGAAATGACAGCTTGTAAATATTTGAATATTTTTGCATAATCTCTGAACAAACCGCACTACCAATTGGAAGGAAGTATGTTTTATCGTTCTATATTTTAAAATAGACAACTGGTGGTCATAGCAAGAGAAATGATATTCAGATTATATTTTCCTAGCTTACCTCTATGCATTCTCTTGTTTGGAAGGAATCCAACAGTCTCATATTGCATTAATGAACCCAAATGATTAGCTACACATATCATCTCTTGCACTGAGGACTTATAGTTTTCAAATTTGTGAAGCTGCACATCTCTAAAATTATAACAGAGTTTATATGAAATATCAAGAGGGTTTCTAGGAAGTCACAAACAGATAGCAAATATTAAGAATTAACCACATTAGAAACAAGGTGCAAGACCGGTGACTGTCGCCAGAGTAGAAGGTTTTTGGGCAATGTTCTTGTAGGTTGTCATCTACACTAAATCACCACTCCTTCCTCAGCCATCTGAACTTACGACAGTGCTGAACAAGTGGTATTTGCAACGAGTCTTCCTACTTATGATGGTTACAGAGAACTTCCTGGTCATGATATCATGATCTGGGCATTCAGTGATTGGCTCATCATTATGACTCTGCAGTGTCCCAGTCACATGACTGCCATTTGGAGCCTTCACTGCTGGCTTTTGACAAGCAAAGTCGATGGGAAAACCATCACGAGGTAGCAAATGGTGACCACACGATGTTGCACTTAATGACATGAGAGGGTTTGCTTAACAACAGCCACTGGAAGTGCTAAAACGGCTGCTGCTAAGCAATGCAGTCATGTGACATTGTGCTTTATGATCCTATTATCATTTAGTAATGGAAATTCTAGTCCCAATGCCAGTCATTAAGTGGGGATTGCCTGTATATTAATAACTGTTCAGCTAGTTCAGTACTGTTATCTGGGAATGTTTCTTTACTAACAGGATCTTGCTTAGTCCTACAGAGTAAAGAAGTTTCAACAGCCACACATTCTTCCAACAAGCATGCAAAGCTCTCGATTTTCAAGTGCCATGTTGCTGCCAACAGATAAGAAGCTGCTTGAAAAATAATTCCACAAGTTCTGAATGAAAAACAGTCAGGTTGTTTTCTGTTGACGGTTTATAGGTTATAGACAAAGATGTGTATATGTGTATGTGTGTGTGTTCCAATATACAGATATTTGATATTCCAACATAGAGATAGTTAAACTTAATTTCAACAATACTAATTCAGGGATAAAACAAATATTCACCTTTTACATTGTGTAAACCAGTGTTTCCCAACCGTGGCAACTTGAAGATATGTGGACTTCAACTCCCAGAATTCCCCAGCCAGCAAATGCTGGCTGGGGAATTCTGGGAGTTGAAGTCCACATATCTTCAAGTTGCCAAGGTTGGGAAACACTGGTGTAGACTAATTTAAATAAACATAAATGCAAATTGTGTGTGGACAAAGTACACCCTTACATTTATCACTACTTCAAATATCTAAAATTTGAATCTAAAATTTGATCAGATGCAAATCATTAGAAAGATCAGTGAAGAGCCTGTCTCATTTACACTTCAGACATTAAGCTTGATTTGCCCTTTGTTGTTGTAGTATGTGTATTCACCATGCTTAGTTCAAGAGATTATCTGAGGTCTTCAGAAAGAAGGTTGTAAATGCCTAGGGGTCTGGGAAGCAATAAGAAAGATGGCCAAACAACTGAACATTTATCATTCCACTATCCAGAATATTTCATCTGCAAGTAAAGATTATTTCAACCACCAATATGGCAGGCCATTGCAGCAAGTTCAGCCTGTGAGAAGAAGGAAAGATGTTGAAAGAAGTCTCTATTACCCTAGAACTACATGGATAAATCTTGGATAAACCTTGCCATTATTGAGGTCAAGGTACCTAGGTCTACCATCAGAAAGAAGTTGCACACATTAGATCTACATGGGAGGAGGTGCCAAGAAGATGCCCAGAAAGAACACCAAGGCAAGACAGAAGTTTGCTCATGAAAAAATATGTAAAGACCAGGAATAATGAACTGTGGACAGAAAGGCAAAGTTATTCAGATACAGTACGAAAAAACATGTTTGGTGAAAACAAAAGATAGCATTTCACCAGAAAAACTACTAACTATAAAACATGGTGGTGGAAATGTTATAGTTTGGAACTGCTTTGTTGTTTCAGGGCTTGTCATAAAATCCTTTGTTGTAGCAGAAGGTGCTTGAGGATAATGTGAGACCATTATGTCAGAAATTGAATCTCAACTCAAAGTGGACCTTGCAACATGACAAGTATCCTAAATATTCCAGCAGATTCACCAAGGAACATCGGGGGGGGGGGGGGGGCATGAAAAGAGATGGTCGATTCTTAAATGGTCAAAATTAACCTAACATAAATCCAAGATTTGAAATAGGCTATCTATGCAAAAAAAAACCCCAATACCCTTCAAACGTCACACAGCTTAAAAAAATTCCTCCCAGTCAATGCCAGAGACTGTAGATCATTGTTTCTCAACATTGGCAGCTTGAATATCTTTACACATCAACTCTCAGAAACACTGCTGTTGACAGTTATAAGAAATGCCAATTGGAAGTTGTTTTTGCCAAAGGGGGAAATTCCAGGCATTAAGACTAAGAGTGTGCTCATTTTTGCCACAGAAAGAAGTGCCATATCTGTTAATTATTTGTTCGATAAATGATTGCAAAATCAATTTTTCATAGTTTCATGTTTGGAATCTCTAAGGTTATTGAAAGAATTTATTTTGGAAACAGGAAATCACAGCTGCTATTGCTTTTGTCAAATTGTATTCAATTGAGCAAGACTGGGGAAAAAAGAACATTTCAAATTGTTCTTTCTAGATTTTACATGAAACAGAAAAGCATGGAATTCTACAAGTTTTTTTAAAAAAAGAATGCATAAAGATGTGCTCTAGATTAAACATTTAAATATTTCTAGCACAGCCTGGTAAGAAAATAGCACTTTAGTCACTCACTTTATATTTGGTTGTAGGCCTGGCTGTTCTTCATAGTCTTCTATCAAAAAAGGAAGATTCTTGATCCAGTGGTCTTTAAACTTCCCAGGAAGATCTGCATCTATGTTGTATTCTGTAACTGGAATATCAAGATGTGCATGGAGATAGCGAGAATATTCTGTGGAGAAAATGAGATACGTTTTCCCTGATAAATTATCCAAAAGACCTCCATATGAAATTCAACCAATTTCTCCTCCTCCCCTCTTCTCCAAAAGTTAAAGCAATGCAATATGGTTCGTACTGATATTATTAATATTTTAATGCCATGTTTGGATATTTTCCCCAAACACAACAGGACTGTTAATTTTCAAAGTGGCAGGCAGTTTTATACAGTTGGCAAGCAACTAACCCTTTTTAGTTACTTTTTGTGAAGACTGAACAGTTGCTAGTGACGGTTCTCCACTCAAAATGTACTTTTATAGCCAAGCTTTTTAACTGATATCTTAGCTTCTTTTTACCTATATGTTAACAATTTCAAAAAAAGTTGAAAAGTTGCAGTAATACAAATTTCTAAGTAAAACTTCACATGAATGGAGAAAATATTGGAAAAATTGCAAGGAAGATGATTTCATTTCTCTGGTAGTTTAATTCTTTATTAATCACTGATCAGAAATATGTTAAGTTGACAAAGTAATTAAACCATTTATGTTTCAAATATAATAAAATATGGACACAACACTGTTAATTAGATCACAGAAGCAAATGAAGGATAGCTTTTATTTTCAAAAATTGTCCATAAAATCCGGTGTTTAACTATACAGAGATTTGTGAAATAACAATAATTATCCTGTTATGAAAAACTTACCCCTGAAATATTTCACTTTTAGATATTCTGTGCTGGCTGTCTGACCAGGCATGGGATCATTTAGCATAACTTTAGTCTGAGCTTTGATTCCTTCATAAAATTGGCCCATGGCAACATGACTGAGACCTTTCATGTACTGACATACTTCATTGTATGGCTCTATTTGAAGACACCTCTAGAACATTGAAAAGGGACAATAAATCTAAGACACGAGTAACATTTCAAATTCATCAAGTACAATTTCTTCTCTTCTTTTTTAAAAAAAGTTTTTATTCTCCAGGAAGCTATTTTAACAAGGCTCTTTTTCTGTTCTGTAATACGCTTATTTTTAACATAATTGTAGGCCGCTTGGCTCCAGAGTATCTTAAGGAGCATCTCCTCCAGGTAGAATATGTGTGGTCTATGCATGAAGGGGAGAAATGATGGAGGCCCCATCTCCATATAAAGAGAAAAGGGAGTATGTTAAGGCTCCACACTCTGGGAAACTTGCCCTTCTGCAAAGAGGTCAGGTTTGAGTTGTTTGAGTAGCATTTAGGAATGGGGTTATGCTTGGGCGTCCTCCTCGATCCACAGCTCACATTAGAGAAACATCTTTCAGCTGTGGCGAGGGGGGCATTTGCCCAGGTTCGCCTGGTGTACCAGTTGCGGCCCTACTTGGACCGGGAGTCACTGCTCACAGTCACTCATGTCCTCATCACCTCGAGGTTCGACTACTGTAACGCTCTCTACATGGGGCTACCTTTGAAAAGTGTTCGGAAACTTCAGATCGTGCAGAATGCAGCTGCGAGAGCTATCATGGGCTTTCCTAAATATGCCCATGTCACACAAAAACTCCGCAGTCTGCATTGGTTGCCTATCAGTTTCCGGTCACAATTCAAAGTGTTGGTTATGACCTATGAAGCCCTTCATGGCACCGGACCAGAATATCTCCGGGACCGCCTTCTGCCACACGAATCCCAGCGACCGATTAGGTCCCACAGAGTTGGCCTTCTCTGGGTCCTGTCAACTAAGCAATGTCGTTTGGCGGGACCCAGGGGAAGAGCCTTCTCTGTGGCGGCCCCGACACTTTGGAACCAACTCCCCCCAGATATCAGAGTTGCCCCCACCCTCCTTGCCTTTCGTAAGCTCCTTAAAACCCACCTCTGTTGTCAGGCATGGGGGAATTGAGACTTTCCCTTCCCCCTAGGCTTATAAAATTTATGCATGGTATGTTAGTATGTATGATTGGTTTCTAAATTGGGGTTTTAAATTAACTTAAATATTAGATTTGTTTATACTGTATTATTATTGCTGTGAACCGCCCCGAGTCTGCGGAGAGGGGCGGCATACAAATCTGATAAATAAATAAACAAGCAAGCAAGCAAGCAAGCAAGCAAGCAAGCAAGCAAGCAAGCAAGCAAGCAAGCAAGCAAGCAAGCAAGCAAGCAAGCAAGCAAGCAAGCAAGCAAGCAAGCAAGCAAGCAAGCAAGCAAGCAAGCAAGCAAGCAAGCAAGCAAGCAAGCAAGCAAGCAAGCAAGCAAGCAAGCAAGCAAGCAAGCAAGCAAGCAACCAACCAACCAACCAACCAACCAACCAACCAACCAACCAACCAACCAACCAACCAACCAACCAAGCAAGCTTAGTTACATATAGTGTAGAAATGCCAAATTGGTGCCTGGAGTCTATCTGGGTCTGGATTAAATAAAACAAACTGAGATCCTACCCAGAAAGTTTATGTCAGTAAACTTCTGGGCAATCTGGTGGCATTGGTGCCAGTATTTACTTGGTGGGGTTCTGCTCCGTTTAAAAGAGATTGCAGGTAGTCCTTGACTTACAACCAAATTGAGCCCAGCATTTCTGTTGTTAAGTGGGGCATGCATTAAATGAGCATTGGCCCATTTTACGATCTTTCTCACCAATTAATAAGTTAGTAGCCCAGTTGTTAAGTGAATCAGGCTTCCCTGTTGACTTTGCTTGTCAGAAGGGGATCACATAGCTTTGGGACACAGCAATGATCATAAATATGAACCAGTTGCCAAGCATCCGAATTTTGATCACATGAGGATGGGTTGTTGCAAAGGTCGTAAGCGTGAAAAGTGGCAGTCAGTCATTTCCCCCCCCCAGTGCCGTTGTAACTTTGAACGGTCACTAAATGAACTGTTGTAAGTTGAGGACTACCTTTATTTGTGACTTTGGAACCACAGCTTTTTCTTACATGGCAGAATGTAGCTATGGCTAGAAAAGCCCTTGCCCAATTCCACTTGTACATTACATATAGCTCCAAGTAGACTAAGATGCCCTGGTGACAGTAGCTCACACTTGATCACTTGGCTAGACTACTGTGATGCATTCTTTGGAGAGGCACCAGTAGCTGCAGGTAGTGCAGAACAGAGCATCCAGACTGATTACGAATATTGCAGGATAACATTGATGTTGTTTCTTATTGTCCTTTGCAGTTTCTCCAAAGGGATGATATAAAACAAACATGACAGAACTTTTAGAACACGCTCCAATTTTTCCAGTGTTTACCTTAAAGTTTTTCAAGGCTTCATCCAAGTTTCCATGGTGATAAAACGTATTTCCCTTAAGTTGTATTGTCTGGACATGATTTTGATTAAGCATCAATGCCTTCTGAAAATTTTCCGCTGCAGCTTCAAAGTTACCAAGTTCTCTAATTATTTTAGAGAGCAGTTAGATAAAAAAGCAACAGCAAATTAGTACTTTTATCTAGTTTTTTTTAAATGGGATTTATTAAAACAATATTATTAAAGATAAGTTATAGATTCATGACGTTTGACAGAAAAACTATAACATTTGACACATCTAGCAAGCATTGCACTCTTGTTCAAAAATGTTCCTTTCCATAAACCCAATTTGCGAACACTTTATTGCATTTTTTTTGTTTTGCACTATGCATAGTTGGGGGAGAAACATTAAAGTTAAGAGAATTTTGAAGATGCTTACCGATAAGCCTGGCCCAGACTTTTATAGGCATCTATGAAGTCTGATTTCTGCTTCAGGGCTTCTTTAAATATCTCAATAGCTTCCTGTGAAAAGCACAATACTGAACTACTTCCATTACTTCTATTCACCTTTTAGAATGAGTACATATATATTGCATGAAAGATCCAGACAATGACTTTCTGACAGGAATTATTAGGAAGATTGTAATTCTTGTTATATATACTACCTATGAATTAATTTTAATATAAAGCAAAGCATTCCAAAATATTCATTCTGTTTAGAACCTGTGTGAAACCATATCATGCAAGCCCTATAATACAGATGACAAGACTATTATCTATCATGTAGTCTAGCAACCACATGGTAAACTTAACAAAGAACTAAAATTAGACAACAGCCTAAGTGATAAAAAGATACAGACTTCTAAATTTATCTGTCAGAAATACTTTAATAGTGTACCGCAGGCACAAAAATAGAGTTGACAGTTGACCCTTTTTTTTTAAAAAAAAATGACATAATAAATCTCAGGCACAAATAAAAATACCTAGTGAAATTTCAGAACTCTTCAATCTTAATTCCCAACCATGCTGTATAATACTGGTATAACTAACATACCAGTAGTTAAATACATGTTTCTATGATAGTCAGGACTAATGAAAGCATTTTCAAACTCATTAAGTACAATGAAGGAAAGTAAGGCACCTGCCTTTAATCAGCTTGTTCAGTGACATAAGTCTCAATGGTTTGCAAAGAGGAAAGATACTGATGACATTGAAATAATCACTTAACAGAAAATAAAAATAAAAAGGCTAGGCCATTAAGTGACAAATGACAAAAACAAGTGACATTAAAATATTCCTGCAAGTGAAAACAAGCATTCTTTATCCTCAGATGAATTATTGAATATGAATACAGATAATATTTAAATATTAAACACTAGACAAGAGACAAGAGTTCGAGATCTGAATATGGACTTGTAACTGTGAGGTTCCAGGTTCAGACAGAGGACTTCCAGGATATATGAACTGAAGAAACATTAAGAAAGTACTTAGAAGAAACAAGAACTGGGCTGGTACACACTAAGCCATGGTTTATGTTATCCATGACGTTAAAAAATATTGTAATCTGGTCCTTATGTAGTGCTAAGGCAAAGCCAAATAAGCCAAGTTATGGCTTAGTAATGATATGTAGCCACTGACTTTTGAAACAACAACAATGGATTAAATTAAGCACTGGTGTGGTTACATATAAAAACAAATCTGTTTGTTTATTTTTTCTACCTCAACCATTCCCAAACAAACTAACCTGAGCAGCATAATTGTAACTTTTTGCATTTGTGGAAGCACAGGATAGGAATTCCATACCTTTAGAAGCCCTCTGTGAAAAAAGGATAAACCTCTGTAAAGCATAACAGTGGGCTGGTTTTTGTTCAGCTCAAGAGAGTTCTGAAAATCTTCATTGGCGGTTGCATAGTCCTATTGTAGAAAAACAGCTTTCATCAGATAGAGAGAGAAAAATCTAGAACTAATTCAAAATATATCATGCAATACTCATATTATGACTTACACAATATTAATTCTTAAAACAGAAGCACAACAACTGCCAATCACACACCAACTAGGCAAAATTAAACTAGAGTTTCTTAATAGAAGACCTGCTGAATTCAATAAGTCTGATTTCCCAGTAAAAACCACTGGAAAGTACAGTATAGGAACTGCTTGTGAAAAAAACGTGCATAAATACAGAATGTACAACTTAATTCAATAAATGTGATCAGGAAAAAAAACTTTCTCCATTTATAAAAATTACACTAACTACAAGGACATTTTGTGGAAATGACCTCATTGCAACATTTAGAGGTACAACCTATTCCTTAAGCTTTTGAAATACTGAGGCCTAATTCATCAAGTTTTTCTTTTACCCAAAAACTGATATACCTACTGTATGTTCTCTTTCTGTACAAAAACGTTAAGTAGACTTGAACATTTGTATAAAGGCAATACAGTGATCTCCCGATCATTGCGAGGGTTCCGTTCCAGGACCCCTAGCAATGATCGGGTTTTCGCGAAGTAGCGCTGCGGAAGTAAAAACACCATCTGCGCATGCGCAGATGGTGTTTTTACTTCCGCCGCAGCAGGAAGGAGCCGAAGATTGGGGTTTCCCCACCGCCCACGCAAACTCCTCGCTGCCGCTCGCCCGCCCTTCGCCCACCCACGCCGTTCGCTCGCGCCGCTTCCCAGCTGAGTCCTGAAGCCAATTCGCTTCAGGACTCAGCTGGGAAGCGGCGCGAGCGAACGGGGTGGGCAGGCGAAGGGCGCGCGCGCGGGCAGGCAGGCGGCGGACAAGCCGTTCGCTCGCGCCGCTTCCCAGCTGAGTCCTGAAGCCAATTCGCTTCAGGACTCAGCTGGGAAGCGGCGCTTGCGAACGGCGTGGGCGGGCGAAGGGCGGGGGTCCTGGCATCCGCTTCCTCCGGAGGAGTCCCTTCAAGGCGCCCAAAGCAGCTGGCTTTAATTCCTCCTCCCTTCCATCTCTGCAGACCATTCCCACCACCTCCCCGCCAATAGCTGTTTTTGCCTCTTGTTTGTTCTATGGGGAGCGGGATCAATAGGAGAAGGAGGGCGCGCGTCTCTCCTCGCTTCCACTTCTCCTTCTGGCACTCCTTCTTCCAATTAAGACAGTTCTCGAGCCTATGGGGGGAGTGGGGAGTTTGTTGCGTGTGTGAGCCGCCGCTGTCCATTGGACCCGGGACAGGCTGACCAACAATTCACAAGGAGCTCCTTTTCCCCTCCTTCTGCCGTCCCTCACAACTTTTCCGCTGTCTTCTTCTTCCTCAGTGGTTAGCGTGGAGGCGTCGGGAAGGGTCTACGAACATGGAAGGTAGGAGGAATTAAACCCAGCTGCTTTGGCCGCCTTGAAGGGACTCCCCCAGAGGAAGAGGGTGCCAGGCACGGAGTGAGAGCCAGGGAGCCTTGTCTGAGGCCAAAGCGCCTGTCCTTGCCGCCGCTGGGATTCCCCTTTGCCTGCCGCTGCCACTGAAAACACTTTCAAGGATGGTGGAAGCCCTGCCGGCTGATAAGCCACCAGGCAACTTCCCGCATGTGTCAATCCATCCACGAGGCTCCCTCCGGGCAGCCACCGAAGATTCAAACAGGGGCATCTGGGGAAGGAAGGGTCAAGTAAAAGTAGTTGCTGCAGTTTCAGGCTTTATGGAGAATCCCTAATATATATTGTAAAAACATCCTGAGCCTAAAGTAAACTTATTTTCATATATCTGGGAGCTTAATGTTCAGCACTGAAGTCACTACGAGGGAATGAAGTCTTACCTCAGATATGAAGTAAAGAATACCTCTGTGTCGATAAAGTTGTGCTGAGGGTTTCAGCTGAATAGCTTTAGTGATATCAGTCAGTGCTTCACTAATTCGACCCAAAGATGACAGTATCTATAAATTCAAAATAATATTTTAGCCTAGCAAGGACGGGTACTTTGATTTAATCATGGGGAATAAAAATTGGACCTGAACAAACATTCTGAATCTCTAACTTCTAAACAGGGCTAACCTTTTCCAGTTAGTTTCATCTTTGGCAACCCACAGAAAACAAGTAATATTCAAATAATTCATTAACCGTGCAATGCAAGATAAAAATTATTATTTCCCTTCATAAAAGAAGGCTATTTATCTATCTATCTATCTATCTATCTATCTATCTATCTATCTATCTATCTATCTATCTATCTATCTATCTCCCCATCTAAAAGAATGCTATTTAGTGTTAGACAATGATTTGAGGGAAAAAAAAGATCTTGGGGCTGTATTGAAATGATGTATTTATTTCTGTTCCATAAACTCTAAGCCCAAGTGTACAAAAATTCTAAAACATTCATCACAAACAATTTCATATATTCAAGACGCATAAAAAGAAATTATATTTACATGTTTTTTTGAAGGCTGCTTTGTTTGCACAATATTTCTAATTATAACCGGTTCTCCAGTTTTGCAATGTTGATATAAAGATGAAAGTGTTCCTATTTAATCAGAGATCTCTTAATGAGAGAGCCAGCTTGGTTTAGTGGTTGAGGCACCAAGCTAGAACAGGGGAGACTGTGAGTTACCAAGCTAGGTAACTTTGAAGTAGTCACTTTCTCTCAACCAATCTACCAAATGGGGGAAATAGTTGAAGGAAATAGTATAGTGTATACTTATTTAAAAATTAATAACAATAATGATAATGATGGCAGGTTAAAAATATTTTTTTGAAAATAGATGGGCTGGTCACTCTTGCCTGCTAGACCCCAAATACATGACCAACACCCTGACCATCACTCCTACCCCTCCAATACATTGCCAGTATTGTTTAAGTTCAGAGCTTCTATTCCAAAAATAACAGGTGTCCTCGACTTATGACCACTATGGAGCCCAATGTTGCTAAATGAGACATTTGTTAAGTGAGTCTTGTCCCATTTTATGACCTTTTCTGCCACAGTTGTTAAGTGAATTACTGCAGTGGTTAAGTAAATCAAATTAAATTAAATTAAAGTAACACAATTGTTAAGTTTGACTGAACTTGCGAGACGTTTTCTTTTATAATGGGCTTCTCTGGACGTGATGGAGTTACAAGCTTTAGGTAGAACGCCCATCTCCTGGCCCTCCCAGGCCCCATCCAGCCCCCCCCCCTCATTTCATTTTCTCCCAGCATTGGCCCATTAACCTACTCTCCTAAAGGTTTTTTTAAGGTGTCACTATTTTAGTTTATATAGTGATATTGTATATGGTATTTCTGTAAATGACTGAGAGATACATGAGTACAATAGTTTTAAACATCTAATAAATACCAAGGTACACTACATATCTCAATATGCTCAGCTGCAAAGTAATTATTTGGACCAGATTACCTCCAGAACCGCCTGCTACCGCACAAATCCCAGCGACCGATAAGGTCCCACAGAGTTGGCCTTCTCCGGGTCCCGTCGACTAAACAATGTCGTTTGGCGGGCCCCAGGGGAAGAGCCTCCTCTGTGGTGGCCATGGCCCTCTGGAACCAACTCCCCCCGGAGATTAGAACTGTCCCCACCCTCCCTGTCTTTCGTAAACTACTCAAGACTCATTTATGGGGGAGTTGAGATAGCTCTTCCCCCTAGGCCATTACAAGTTATGCATGGTATGTTTGTGTGTATGTTTGGTTTTATAATAGGGGTTTTTAGTTGTTTTTTTATTATTGGATTGTACATGTCGTGTTTATTATTGTTGTTAGCCGCCCCGAGTCTGCGGAGAGGGGCACTATACAAATCCAATAAATTATTATTATTATTATTATTATTATTACTATTATTATTATTATTATTATTAATTAAATTAATTATAATACATTGTTTGGTTATAATACATTCATGTGTTGAATGTATTTAAGATTGATATTGGGAGAATACTAACTTTAGCTGGTTCCCATCTTCTCTGCTAGACTTTGCCTATTTTTCACCCAAACAACTGTCACTATCTTTAATCTATTGATAGTTGTATAGGATACTGTCTTGTATAGGATACTGTGTAACCACAGCTGAATAAATGCCTATTACCCTCTGAATTAAATAGATAACATAAACTGCATACAGAATTTACACTGAATTTAAGGCAATAATTTTCAACAATAAAGAACTATCAATAGTTTAAAAATGAGGAAAACATATAGACATCAGAGTGTTTTCAAACAGGAAAAGTACCTCTGCTCGTTGTTCAAACACTTCAGGATGATCAGGTGCCAGATTAATTACTCTGTTTAGCTCAAACAAAGCAAGCTCGGCATTTTTAATATCCTGGAAAATAATGGATTTATAAGCTTTGGTATATTTAGTTTAATCAAAGTAAAGTTAGGTTCAATGGATTTAGAATGAACAACACTAAAGGCATCAAACCAACTGCTTTCATATGTAAGTAAGAGAAAGGAAGCTTTGATATGACAAATATAGCTCAATGATCCATTGAAATAGTTCTTTTTCATATCCATTGTCAACCATATTTTGAAGATGAAAGTAGTGGGCTCACTTCCAATAGACTGTCCATATATACTTTAAAATCAGAAAATGGGTAAACAGTGATTTTGGTTGTTTAAAAGAAAAAGAGCGCATAAAATATGGTTGTTTCTATAGCAATGCCATGCCAGTTTCAAATTCAAGGAAACAGAGGATCCCACTCTGCACCATGTTAAAAGACCATCTTTTCACACAGAGATAACAGAACTGTAATCTGAAAGCATTCTACATTTTCTTTTGGACTCCTAAAAGAGCCGGGGTGGCGCAGCAGGTAGAGTTCTGTACTGCAGGCCACTAAAGCTGACTGCTAGATCTGTAGGTTAGCGGTTCAAATCTCACCATCGGCTCAAGGTTGACTCAGCCTTCCATCCTTCCGAGGTGGGTAAAATGAGGACCCGAATTGTGGGGGCAATGTGCTGGCTCTGTTAAAAAGTGCTATTGCTAACATGTTTTAAGCCGCCCAGAGTCTAAGGAGAAGGGCGGCATTAAAAAATCGAATAAGTAAATAAAAATAAATAAGAACTACAAATGCAAATATTTTTAAATTATTTTACATAGCCTCCCCTTTATTTCCTAATTTATCCTACTTTACTTAAAGCCTCAAAGTTAATTCAATATTGTTCCATACAGGGAATTCTTACCACATAAGCTTGAAATTATATTGAATCAGGATTTACTTACTAAGTGTAAAACAACTGTAACTCGGAGTGGCTTACAAAGTTAAAAATCCAGACAAAAATACAAACTTAGGCAAAAAGCAATCACAAAAATGGTTAACCATAAAAAAACGATAAAAATTGTTAGTGCTATGTGCATAACAGTTTGGTTTGGCAATATATAAACAAGCTAACAATGAATGCTTAAATGTATTGAAACACTATGGATTTAAGAGTTAGTGTTACAGATTGCCATTAGAGGGAGCCAGAAGCATGATTCTCTCTCTCTCTACTATTTCTGTTATTACTCTTTGGTATTGCTTATTCATTGTGATTGCTGTAGTAAGAACTGTGTGTTCTATGATGGTTTATGTATTTGTAAGCTGAACAAATAAGACTTGCAGTATTGTTAAGGTATTAAAAGATATTGACAGTTTTGACCATGTATGATTGGACTGTAACTTGACTATATTTGTTAAAATAAATACTATTTTATATACAGTGATCCCCCGGTTATTGCATTCCCGACCATTGCGAACAGGCTAATTTGCGATTTTTCAACCTGGAAGTCAAAACACCATCTGCGCATGCGTGCCCTTTTTTCTATGGGCACGCATGCGTAGATGGCGCCGGGCAGATCAGCTGCTGGGCGGCTTCCCTGGGTCTTCCCCCTCTTGCTGGCGGGAGGGCAAGCGGCGGGCATCAGCGAGGAGTTTCCCCACCGCCCACGCAAAGTCCTCGCTGCCGCTCGCCCGCCCTTCGCCCGCCCACGCCGTTCGCTCCCCCTCTTGCTGGCGGGAGGGCGAGAAGCCCTCCCCAGCACCCGCTCGCCCGCCCTTCGCCGCTCGCCCGCCCTTCGCCCTGGCCCGGAGCAGCCGACAGAGGTAGACGGATGATCCATCGCCGCTTCTTCCCAGCGGAGAAATTCCAGCCCCCACCTGGTCCCGCCCGATCCTCCTCCCTGAGGCAGCTCGCCCTCCCATGGCCGCTTCCTCCACCCTCCATCGCAAGCCCTCGCCACCGTAGCCAACGCGCGCTGCGATCTTCAAGCCCGGCTCCTTTCGGCCCAGCATCCTGGGCCAAGCAGCTGCCTTCCGTCACTGAGCCTGGCTCGCCCGGAAGATCGTAGCGCACATTGGCTGCGCCGGCGAGGGAAGCCAAGCCGGCAGCAATGTCGCCGCCGCCGCAGCCAATGCGCGCTACGATCTTCCGGGCGAGCCAGGCTCAGTGACGGAAGGCAGCCGCTTGGCCCGGGATGCTGGGCTGAAAGGAGCCGGGCTTGATCCGCTGAGCCTGGCTGGCCCGGAAGATGGCAGCGCGTGTTGCCTGCGCCGGTGAGGGAAGCCAAGCCGGCCAGGCTCAGCGGATCAAGCCCGGCTCCTTTCGGCCCAGCATCCCGGGCCAAGCGGCTGCGTTCCGTCACTGAGCCTGGCTCGCCCGGAAGATCGTAGCATGCGTTGGCTGCGGCGGCAGCGACGTTGCTGCCGGCTTGGCTTCCCTCGCTACGATCTTCCGGGCGAGCCAGGCTCAGTGACGGAAGGCAGCCGCTTGGCCCGGGATGCTGGGCCGAGAGGAGCCGGGCTTGATCCGCTGAGCCTGGCCGGCTTGGCTTCCCTCACCGGCGCAGGCAACACACGCTGCCATCTTCCGGGCCAGCCAGGCTCAGCGGATCAAGCCCGGCTCCTTTCGGCCCAGCATCCCGGGCCAAGCGGCTACCTTCTGTCACTGATGCAATCACAGCAAATCGTAATGCAATCACAGCAAATCGTAATGCAATCACAGCAAATCGTCTTAAAATGTGCTGTTATGGCAAAACTTTACATTTGATTTGTTTTCACTGAGATTCTTGCCAACGTTCTATTATTTTTGGTTTGTACTTTTCCCCTCTTCTTATCTGTCACTAACTTCTCTATGTTCAGATAATATTACTTTTCATTTTTGCACAGTTTTGTGTGGGTCCGGGGGGTGCTGGCAAGCCGCCCATGCCGGCGGCGACGTTTTAAAACAGCCGCGCGGCTTTCCAATGAGTCCCGAAGACAAACGCGGAAGTTTGACGTTTGTCTTCGGGACTCATTGGAAAGCCGCGCGGCTGTTTTAAAATGTCGCCGCCGGCATGGGGGGCTTCCTAGCAGCCCCCCAAACCCGGGTTGCGGGTCCGGGGGGTGCTGGCAAGCCCCCCATGCCGCCGGCGACGTTTTAAAACAGCCGCGCGGCTTTCCAATGAGTCCCCTTCCCAGGAACCCCAATCTTTGGCTCCTCGCTAGCGCTGCGGAAGTAAAAACACCATCTGCGCATGCGCAGATGGTGTTTTTACTTCCGCAGCGCTACTTCGCGAAAACCCGATCATTGCTAGGGGTCCTGGAACGGAACCCTCGCAATGATCGGGGGATCACTGTACTTTAATGTATCTGGTTTTGTATGACTGAACCATTACTCATATATCCGGACTCTCTGCTGGATATCTGCTAGAATTCCACATTTCTTTTGTGCATGTGCATCTTTGATAAACTCAGGGGTCACTCTGCATACTCCTTAACAAATTAAATTAAAAAACACAAAAACATAACTGCAAGAGCACACCATTCATTTTTCTAACAGTACAGATGTTGTAATCATAGGTTTATGGGCACTGAAATTTAGGAATAAAATATTACTGGAGAGTGATGTTTTAAGCCTAATGGGTGCTGTATAAAACCTTAATTCTTCCTCCATGGAAAGGCAGCAAAGTCCAGGCTGAGTAAGCATCCTGCAGAATTCATGACCACGGGGGAAAGCATTTAACTTGGTATGCAATATGAAGAAAACCTATAGCTAACTTCCATATAAGGAAATATATGCCTCACTCTCATTCCTTTCCAGGAAAAAGGCAAAGAATGGAGCTTCCATTAATTATCTATAGGAAAGTCATGAGAAGCTTGCCTTATATGGTGCAAGAGTGAATAGTAGTTGGAGGATGGCTTAATGTATGTGGCGTTCGCGAATTGGTTATTCTGTACCACATGTCAGAAGAGTGAAATACAATAAAAAGGAGCGATCTTGATTTAACAGAGGTCGCCTCATCGAGAAAACTTTCTCTGTCGCTTCATTCTGATGTGGCAATCATGGCATGCTGTGCCTCCCTAGAGGTCGACCCACTGAAGGAGGGCTGCATGCTTTCATACAAGCACTTACCCGACTCCTTACCAAGATCACTGGATTCCCCAGGCCACATGACAATGCCATGTCTCCAGGCTCTCCTGAAAGGCCAACAAGATCAAAGCCAATCTCACCTCAAAAGGGATGTGGTCTTCCAAACTGCAATAATGTTGGCCCAGGGAATTTATAAGCCAAGCCAAGCCAAGCCAAGCCAAGCCAAACCAAACCAAACCAAACCATGAATGAATGAATGAATGAATAAATAAATAAAATTAAATAAATAAATAAATAAATAAAGCTTTTTCCAAGGATTTCAGCATAACTGCCCCTATTATGGATCTCCTGATGCACATATGTTAGGTCAGTTAATGCAGTGCTTCACAAAAACTTCAACTGAAGTATTTTTCCAAGTCTGGAAGAGACATTCTCACCTGACTTGAAATGTTCTGGGCACCTCTAAGCGTAGCTGTGATCAACAAGCTTTTTTGAGTTTGGAACACTCCCAGAATAGTTGGAAATATTCAGTAAGCACAGAAAAATCCATTCCAAACTTCAAACATTTTGAATTCACAAGAGTTTAAGTAAATGCTCTGAAATTAGTGGCAGCTGCTTCAAATATATTAACTACTCACAAGTTGCCTTTTCTTTCCATATGCTATCCCTTGCCCATAAATTGCACTGATGAGCTCTGGTTGTTCCTAGGCAGAGCAAAATAAAATAGACTTTAGATCATTGTGATGCATATATTTCAGCAGAAAATTCTACAACTAAGATATTTAACACAAACTAATATATATATAAAGATCCATCCATGATATCTCCACTAACGGGTTCATACAGATGAGTCCATAATTACTTGCAACTTTTGCTCATGTTGTTAAAATTAGCTTTAATTTTAAGGGCTTTTATAACAAGTTTTAATTTTTTATAACTTTTCTGTGCTATTAATATAACAATACAGGTGTGAAATGCTCCTGGTTCACTTGTGCCTGTCAGTTTTCAGAGAGCCGGTTGCAAAGGCAATGCAAGGCTCTGCCCACCTGCCCGGATGCCACCATTTGGGTTCTTTTACCCTCTGTGCATGCGTAGTATGCTTTGCACATGCTCAGAGGGTAAAACCCAAATGGCAGCGTCCAGAGGGTTGGGCAGAGCCTCATGCTGCCTTTGCGACTGGCCCTCCGACGATTGACAGATACAAGCGAACCAGGAGCATACCACCCCTGTGACAATACCATATACAGTGGTACCTCTACTTACGAACTTAATACATTCAGTGACCAGGTTCATAAGTAGAAAAGTTTGTAAGAAGCAATTTTTCCCATAAGAATCAATGTAAAAGCACACCATGCCTAGAGATTCCTAAAGAGGCCCCACAGAGGTTTCTCCCTGCCTTTTCTGGCCCTGTTTCCTTCCGGGAGATTCCTAGAGAGGCCCCACGGAGGCTTCTCCCTGCCTTTTCCGGTTATAGTTTCAGAGGCTCGGGTTTGTAAGTGGAAAATGGTTCTTGAAAAGAGGCAAAAAAATCTTGAACACTTGGTTCTTATCTAGAAAAATTCAAAGTAGAGATGTTCTTAGGTAGAGGTACCACTGTAATAAGACAGTACTAAATTATTATAGAGTTTATAGTGATTTCCAACAAGGAAAGTGAATGGAAAAGCCAGCATTTAAATTTAAATTGCAACCCACACAATGTCTTACTTAACAACCACAAGTGATCTGCTTAACAAGTGAAGTGGAAGTAAGGGTGTAGGCCCATCATGATCACATGATGTCTTACTTAATAACATTGCTAAGCAACAGAGTTGTTGTTCCAATTGTGGGTGTAGTCTCGAATATTTTGCAATCAGCTAATCAAAGCTGTTTCAGATGGTGGATTGTGATCTTCATGCCAGCAGTGACATTATATGTATAGATACCAAACCATCATTTACCAACACATGCTCTAAATTGTTGTGTACTTCCAATGTCAAAAGCAACTGTATATTCATATATGACATTTTCCATGACACTTATTTAATCAAAAATATTTTCCTTCATTCTCTCCTAAATTTGAAATGCTCTATATCTCCAAATAAATCTTTAAACTCTACAGCAGATGATTAGGTGTAAATAGATACTTCAACTCCACAAGTAAAAACTTGTGTGATTAGAAAGATGCCACTGGATTTCACCCACAGAATTTATTTCCTATACTTTTCTTTGATTCACATTTTCCTGAATACAAGCAATTCTAGCTTACAATGTCTTTTGTCCAAATATGAGAATGCATTACATTTTAAATGCTAATTCAACTCTATAAGCCTGTGTTTTGCATATTAAGTTTACATTACCTTCGGTTGCTCTTATCTAAGGAAGAAGTTGTCTTTTGGGAAAAATTCTTACTAAAGTTTAATAAAAATGTAAAAACCTTACCTGAAGCATTGTTGAAAAGTGGTGTATTGCTTCCTCATAAAGGCCATTGCCCATCAATACATAAGCAATAGCTGTCAAAAAAATGTTTTCAGTTATTAAATCAAGCTTCTGCAAATTATACATTTGTCATACATAAGGATTGCTGAAAATCCCACAAGGAACTGAACTGTAAATCCTGAAAATCTAATATTAAGATATCCCAATTTTGTGATCAAACTTCACTGTTCAATAGTCAATAAATACACTTATCAAAGTATTAGAGATGTCTAAATATAATGCTATCTTGTATGTAAAATATTAATGTGTGGCTTATAAAACGGAAGTCTTTTGTTTATAAAGGATTTGCTCAAAATGTCCACTCAAAATGTCCCAGAGTCTAATTCTTGAGATATTATCAAATACTGTTCTGATGTCAATGATGGGTGCATATAGATTGAAGTCAGGGTGGTTTGTATATTTCTCTGATCAATGTTGAAGCACTAGGCAAAGGTCTATAGCAGATCATCCTAGTTGAAATCCTGCTTGTTCAGGGTTGATTATTCCCTCATCTATTACCCAGGTTTGAAGTTTGGTGAATAGAGTTTACTAATGATGTTCAATAAAGTAATTAACTTATAATTAGCTGGGTTATTTTTGTCACCCTTTTTATATAAGGGAACAGTTATAGATCCCCGATCCCTCTAGCATCTTAGTATATGTATGAAAAGAACGGACAATACAGGGCCTACCAATTAGATTGGATTTAATTAGCTCAATGGGGATAGAGCCACTCTCAGGGGCTTTTACCACATTAACTTGGTTAATGAGATTTTTAAAAAACTTCCTTGCATTTGGGGGAGGGGGGGTCACTGAATGACTGAGTATAAAGATATAGCTACACATAGATGTTAGAGTGTGGATAGCAATAGCACTTAAGACTTTTACACCGCTTCATAGCGCTTTACAGCCCTAAGCAGTTTACAGAGTCAGCATATTGTCCCCAACAACTGGGTCCTCATTTTACCAACCTCGGAAGGATGGAAGGCTGAGTCAACCTTGAACCTGTCAGATTCAAACTCCTGGAGTGAGCAGTGAGTCAGCCTGCAGTACTGCATTCTAATCACTGTTAATAGAGACACGTGTTAAATGAGTTTGGACCCATTTTACTTTTTACTGTGACTTTACTTGACACAGATTCCTTGTCAATTTTCTTGTTAATTGAATCACTGCAGTTGATAAGTTAGCAACCTGGCTGTTAAATGAATTTGCTTTGTCCAAAGAGTGCAAAAGGTGATCACATGACCCTGGGACACAGCAAAGGTCATATATATGATCTAGTTGCCAAGCACCTGAGTTTTTTTTACAAAATTTAAAAAAATAATTTCACCAACTTTACATCCATACATATATCATAATATCTACATGTTACATACGTTTTTCCAATGTCATAACACATCAAATATCATAAACAAATATCCTAAATTTTCACTTTTTATACTTTTATAGCCCACCTGTTTTCCTTCTATAATTTGTGTTACTCCCTTCCCTCTATCTCCCTCTCTTCTCTCTACCTTCTTTCTCTCTGTCGCCCTCTTTCCTATTTCCTGCCTCCTTCTCTTCCCCTTCCTACCTACTTCCTCTTTCTCCTTCTTATCCTTCCCTGAGTACTTCTAATCTTAATCTGTTACATGGTTGACAGACAAGCTTTCCAGAACCTTAAATTTCTTCCAACATTGGTGCCAACCAACTCAATTTTGATCATATGATCATGGGGATGGTGCAAAGGTCGTAACTATGACAAATGGTCATGTCACATTTTTCAGTGCCGTTGTAACTTTGAACAGTCACTAAACGAATTGTTAGGTCGATGATTATGTGTACAATGCAATAGTGTAATGCATTGCAGAAACAATCCGTTATAATATGCAAGAATAGGGAAGGGGTTTTTTGTTTTCTTTTAGGCAGAATCTTATATTATCTCTTCTGCTCCTCTAAAATTTAGGTAGAATGTGGTGAATTGGCCTTCAGAGAGAATAGCATAGCATTCCAACAATGGTACTTTGGTAGGACTGCCTTTGGGGAGCTTAGCTCTGGGATCAAGATACACATCAAATATTCTGCTGCCTTCTGAAATAGTTGGGTTTGAGCGTGCCCCAAAGTTACAGAGGGTTAAAAAGTATGCACTTGCTTGCTCTGAATTAAACCATTGGGCTATATCTCCAAGGGAGCCATTCCATCTGAATCTACCATTTAGGTAATTCCATATGGAGGTCAAAATCACCCCGTTTACATACAGCAGAAAATGGATACAATAAAATTATTGCATTTTTTTTTTACAGACAAGAAATTAATAACTATTTGGAACGTGGCCTCATGTAAGAACATCATTGTGATGGGGGAAGAAAAGACTTATGAAATTATGAGATTTATATGGAACAATATTGGCCCAAATTTGCCTTATTTCATGTGATGCTCTTACTACTGGCCCTGGGCATCCATGTGGATACAACATTGTTGAATAACTTTGATTAAATTCAGCAGGATACAAGCTTCTAGTCCAGTGATGGTGAACTTTTTTGGCCTGGATGCCAAAAGTGTGCCCGCACACATATGCCCACACCCACAATGCAATGCCCTCCCCCGCGCATGCAAACGACCCCTGTGCTCCCCCCTGCATCATGTGCACAAGCCTCATTGAAGCCTCGGACTTCAGGTAGACCCGTTGAGCTGTTTTTTGCTCTTTCCAGACTTCAGGAAAGCGTTGGAGAGAGAAAAACCGCCAAAAAGGCCAAATGGAAGTTCAAAAGCTAACTTCTGGTTGGGCAGTTGTGCTGTTTTTCGACATGCCCAGGCTTCAGGAGGCTTTCCTGAAGCCTGGGGAGAGGGAAAACATCCAAAACAAGGCCAAAAATCAGAGCTGACGTAGGGCAACGCCTCACGTGCCCTCAGATATGGCTCCATGTGCCACCTGTGGCATGCATGCCATAAGTTCACTATCACAGTTCTAGTCTTTAAGGTATCCTCAAAATTCTGTTGTTTTAGACAAACAGACAAAATAAGTTTGAAATCAGTATTTTATAATGAGCGTTTGTCCCATGAACACATCTAGAAATGGGAAGATTTCACTACTAGCTTTAGCTGATGCTATTATTTAACAAATAAATCACACCTCTAGACATGGTGATCTAGGAGGGGTATTCCTTGTCCCTTGCTGCTCAGTTCACTTACAAATGAAACTAATTTAGAAAATACTCCTATTGCCTCTTACCTAATTCTTCATTTGTATAGTCATCGTCTGTAGCAAATGGAATTTTTTTCTCTTTGGCAAGTAATTTTGCTTGGCTCTGGAAAAACAAGTTTTATGCATTAAATTAACAACTTCAAGCAAAAGTTATGGAACAATTCCACTGGAATTATACTGCAAATTGTTTTCAGGATTCTTTATCCTGAACACAATGAATAAACTTACCAAAAGTTTTTCTGTTGTGCAAGAAAGCAGAGGTTCACAAGACGAAGACCCTTGTACTTCACAGTCTGAATCATGAAAGTGCAAAATTGATGAGTCTAAAGGGGAAATGTTGTAATTGTTAATTGGTACCTTCACCTTACAACATTAAAGGCGAGTTAAATAAAGAGAACAGTAGTAATAATAATAATAATAATAATAATTATTATTATTATTATTATCATTATTATTATTATTATTATTAATTAGATTTGTATGCCGCCCCTCTCCAAAGACTCAGAGTGCTATTTAAACACAAAAAAACCATTTCTATATCAATTGTTCCAATACTGAATTGTTCCAATACTGAATAACAACTTAATTGCAAGTTTATCACAGTAGATTGGCACCACAAAATAACTAACTTACTATCACCCTCACATAGATCTTTAAACTATACACTTCAATAATCATTCAATTCACTTTTATTCCAATTCATTTCCCACTTTTATTTTTAATTTTATTCATTCCTTACTTAGTCTTAAAAATAATTTATTTTCATCATGACATGGATTTTCTTAGTTTCTTTTAATCCGAATTGTCCATGTTCTTTGCAACCCTTTCATATACATTATTTAAAATATTTGTTTTATCCTCATTTTTGCAGCAATCTAATCTTAAATGAGAGGCCATGGTGGCCTAGTGGTTAAGACTCTGGGCTGCCAACCAGAAGGTGGACAGTTCGATACCCAAACACCCTGCAACAGGGTGAGCTCCCATTCTTGTCCCAGATCCTGTCAATCTTGCAGTTCAAAAGCTTGCAAATGCATATAGATATCAATCTGGTGGGAAGGTGGGAAGTAACAGCATTTGTGTGCCTCAGTATTTATATTCATGCTAACTTCATTATCACAGAAGCATCTTCAGACAACACTGGCTCCCTCAGCTAGGAATGTGACTGATCGCAGGGTAGGCAAAGTTGGCTCTTCTATGACTTGTGGACTTCAACTCCCAGAATTCCTGAGCCAATCATGCTATCTCATGAATTCTGGGAGTTGAAGCCCACATGTCATAGAAGAGCCGACATTGCCTACCCCTGGGGAGATATCTTTTTAAATCTTACATGAATGTTTTCCTTTCATAGCCTTTTCCATTTTAACCTTCCAATTATTGTTTTTCATACATCCAATTACATTAAAATTCCACACACTTCTGAAACTACCCTTAAACATAATTCTGTTTGCTGCTCCAATTTCTACATTCTCTTTAAGTCCATTTCAGTCTTTTGGGAAGACTAATCTAGTAATATTTTTTCATAAAACCCCCATTTTCTTTTCCTGCAGTTGTCCCACTTTTATTATTTTTCTTTTCCTCCAAAGATTCACTCTTGACACTAGCATTGTGTCACTCACAAATTACCATATTTTTTGGACTATAAGGTGCTCTAGACCATAAAATGCACTTAGATTTAAAGGAGAAAAACAAGAAAAAATTAGTTTTTTGCCCCCACACGTCGAGTTTTTGTCCTCCCAGAATCCAGAAGCACTCTGCAGGCCAAATATGAGCCCATTTTTTGTCCTGCAGAGTGCTTCTGGATGCCAGGGAGGGCAAAAATGGGACGCGCAGATGGTTCAAGAGGCCAGAAACAGGCCCGTAATTCACTCTATATGACACACAGATATTTCCACCCACTTTTGGGGGCAAATTATAGTCTGAAAAATACATTATTTTTTCCTTTTATGCTTTAACTTTATATCCAGTCTTTTACTATGTATATTTATCAATAAACATGTGCTTAAATCACATACAGCATCCAAAACAAAGTTTTCCTAAGTGATTCTGACTCATTATTGTTGGTATGTCTCGGTATAGCTAGCCTATGAGACCTTCGACATACACAGAGCAGAGATTAAGAAGAGTGTGGATGTGTGTGTTATAGCCAATAATGACCCAGACTTAGTTATGCCGATTAAGTACTATTTACATATACAGTGGTACCTCAAGATACGAACCCCTCGTCTTACGAACAACTCGTGATACGAACCCGGGGTTCAGAAAAATTTTGCCTCTTCTTACGAACTTTTTTCCAGTTACGAACCGGCGTTTGGAGACTGCTGCGAAGCCGCGCGGCTGTTTTAAAAGGTGACAGCCGGGCGGCGGGGCTTCCCAGAAGCCTCCCAAACGCCGGTTCGTAACTCGAACAAAGTTCGTCAGAAGAGGCAAAATTTTTCTGAACCCCGGGTTCGGTTCGGGAGGTTGCTGGGAAGCCCCCCAGCCTGGCTGTCACTTTTTAAAACAGCCGCGCCGCTTCCCAGCTGTCTCCTGAAGCCGAACGCGGAAGCAGCTGCTACGAGCGGCATTTCACCTTCCCTCCCAGGCAAAAAGATGCCGGGGAGAGGGGCACGCCTTCCGCCTGGGAAGTCCGGCCCCATCATCCCAGAATGCCAGCATCTTTTTGCCTGGTAGGGAAAGTGAAATGCCGCTCGTAGCAGCTGCTACGAGCGGCATTTCACTTTCCCTCCCAGGCAAAAAGATGCCGGGGAGAGGGGCACGCCTTCCGCCTGGGAAGTCCGGCCCCATCATCCCAGAATGCCGGCCTTTTTGCAAGGGAGGGAAAGTGAAATGCCGCTCGTAGCAGCTGCTAGAGCCGCCGGCATTTCACCTTCCCTCCCAGGCAAAAAGAAGCCTCCTGCCTCCTGCGCCGATGTTCTCCACTGCGTCGGGGGCCGCCAGCCCCGAATCGGACGCACCCTCGCCGCTACCGCTGCCGCTGCGCCCACTGCCCGCCCCGTCCTCGCTGACAGCCCCCCCACCTCAATGCTTCGCCTCCCACCAGGCAAGAGCGCTCGGGTGGCAGCTTCTTCTAGATACGGGCAATGGGCAGGACAGAGAAGCGGGGAGAATCAGGAGGCTCCTTTGGCAGCTGGGGGCTGCCTGGCTTTGTTGTTTTGGCTGCAGCGGGTGCCAGGCAGCCTCCAGCCGCCAAAGGAACCTCCTGATTCTCCTCGCTTCTCTGTCCCGCCCATCGCCCGTATCTAGAAGAAGCTGCCACCCGAGCGCTCTTGCCCGGCGGGAGGCGAAGCATATGGGTGGGGGGGCTGTCAGGACACCCCCCCACCCCAGCACTTTGCATCCCGCCAGCAAAGAGCAATCAAGCAGCAGCTTCTGCCGGACACGGGCAATGGGCGGGACAGAGAAGCGGGAAGAATCAGGAGGTTCCTTTGGTGGCTGGAGGCTGCCTGGCACCCGCTGCAGCCAAAACAACAAAGCCAGGCAGCCCCCAGCTGCCAAAGGAGCCTCCTGATTCTCCCCGCTTCTCTGTCCCGCCCATTGCCCGTGTCCGGCACCACCAGCATCCAGCTCCCGGCCAAGCAGCCAGGGAAGCCGAGCCGGCCGTGGCGGGGAACATCGGCGCGGGAGGCAGGAGACGGCCGCCGTCAGCGCCATACGCGGCTCGGCTTCCCTGGCTGCTGCTCCGGTCGCCTGATCATCTCCTGCCTCCCGTGCCGATGTTCCCCGCCAAGCCCGGTTCGGCTTCCCTGGCTGCTTGGCCAGGGGGGGGGGGCTCGGCCGAAAGGGGCTGGAGACGCAGCGATTTGCCTCCCGCCCCTCGCCCCTGTGCCGCCGGCACGTCATCTTCCCTCCCAGACAAAAATGCCGGCCTTTGGGGATGAAGGGGTGTGTTCAGCTCTGCGTCTCCAGCTCCTTTCGGCCGAGCCCCCTGCCCCCCCGGCCAAGCAGCTAGGGAAGCCGAGCCGGGCTTGGCAGGGAACATCGGCACGGGAGGCAGGAGACGATCGGGCGACCGGAGCAACAGCCAGGGAAGCCGAGCCGCGTATGGCGGTGACGGCAGCCATCTCCTGCCTCCCACGCCGATGTTCCCCGCCACGCCCGGCTCAGCTTCCCTGGCTGCTTGGCCAGGAGCTGGATGCTGGTGGTGGCGGAGGAAGGCGAATGCGGCTTGGAAGCTGGGAGGGGGGCAGAATATGGGAGGAGAGAGGCAGCCTCCATGGTTTTCTTTCGGCGGAGCGAGAAGCAGAGGAGGAGCTGGATGCTGGTGGTGGCGGAGGAAGGCGAATGCGGCTTGGAGGCTGGGAGGGGGGCGGAACGTCTTTGGCCACTTAGCTCCTCCGCCGAAAGAAAAGCATGGAGGCTGCCGCTCTCCTCCCATATTCCGCCCCCCCTCCCAGCTTCCAAGCCGCATTCGCCTTCCTCCGCCACCACCAGCATCCAGCTCCTCCTCTGCTTCTCGCTCCACCGAAAGAAAAGCATGGAGGCTGCCTCTCTCCTCCCATATTCCGCCCCCCTCCCAGCTTCCAAGCCGCATTCGCCTTCCTCCGCCACCACCAGCATCCAGCTCCTCCTCTGCTTCTCACTCCGCCGAAAGAAAAGCATGGAGGCTGCCTCTCTCCTCCCATATTCCGCCCCCCTCCCAGCTTGCAGGCCGCCGCCCGGCTGTCATTTTGTAGAGAAGCGAGATGCGGAGGAAGAGCTGGATGCTAGTGGTGGCGGAGGAAGGCGAATGCGGCCCGGAGCCTCCCGAACCCCGAACTTTTGCCGAACTTCCGGGTTCGGGAGGCTGCTGGGAAGCCCCCCTGCCCGGCTGTCACCTTTTAAAACAGCCCCCGGGCTGTTTTAAAAGGTGACAGCCGGGCGGCAGCGGTTTTTTTGCGTGTTTTTTTTTGTTGTTGCACGGATTAATTGACTTTACATTGTTTCCTATGGGAAACAATGTTTCGTCTTACGAACCTTTCGTGTTACGAACCTTCCCCTGGAACCAATTAGGTTCGTATCTTGAGGTTCCACTGTATACATAAAACAGAAACAATCCATAAACTGCACATAGCAAGCACCTAAGCAATATAATATAAACTGCATATAACAAAAGCAATACACACTCCTCCCCTCAAGTGAATGAGCAATACAGCATCATTGTAGGAGAGTACTGGCGCCCTCTTATGGCGAACCAGCCAAAACTCTTAAAGTGATATTACTACTTAAATACAAGAAACTACAATAGGCAGTTTAACATGGTAATCCCAAACAACCATGTACCATGTACTAACAATTATTTTAACTTATTCTAGGGTTACTGAGTGGCCTGATCACTTTTTTCTGTTCTCCTTAATTCGTTCATCACACCTAACAGAATACATTTTTCTTCTGATCACCCTCATGCAGAATGGTGTACATTTAAAAAAACAACAACTTATATCTGGATCTCGTATTATCATTCAGAAAAGAATAATGTGCCACTACCACCAATCTAGTTTCATTCTGAAGGGCACAATCAACTAGGAAGAATCCCAAAGGCTTCAACCTCCAGCCCTCTCCTATTAATGAATTCATCTCTAAATATTTTGCATCTCTTCTTAGTCTTTTGCAATCTGGACTGAGCTGCCATTTATGAAATACCGTAAGCTTATTACTAACAAGTTCCTCTCCCATTTGTTGAATGTTATGTCTAGAGTTCCTCCTATTTCTTTCTCAACAGCTTTACAATTACTCATACCTCACTGGTCTAAAGTAGCTAGAAAAAGGTCTAGGGAAGAATCGTAGGAGCCTGGTAAATAAACAAACAAACAAAAATAATAATTTTCCTTCAGATAACCTAATCAGAGCTATTAAACAGTTTTTTAGGACAAGCATAGTATTTTGAATTGATCCAGAAAGATGTCATCACCAATATGAAAATATATTGAGGGATACCAAACAACCTTTTGTTACCCAAAAGATAGAGAAGGGAACAAGGGGATCAGCCATATTGGATTTAATTCTCACTAACAGAGATGAAATGATAGTAGGTATTGAAGCTACAGAAACCTTGGGGGCAAGTGATCGTGCAATATTGCAATTCAACTAGGAGTGGATTCCTCCTACTGCTGCTGCATGTGCAGCTTTGGGTGTTTTCCATCCGCGCAGGAAGCAAAATCTCACGAGGGAACGCGCACAAGAGATTTCGGCAATTTTTGACCTTCCTGCCAATCAGCTTAAAGTTCTGTTGGGAGAATTGGTGCTAGACTTATGTTGGGGGCCACACAACGTGAGGAACTATATTAAGGGGTCGCGGCATTAGAAAGGTTGACAACCACTGCTCTAGAACAGTATTACCCAACCTTGGCAACTTGAAGATATCTGGAATGCTGGCTGGGGAATTCTGGGAGTTGAAGTCCAAATATCTTCAAGTTGCCAAGGTTGGGAAACACTGCTCTAGAAGATGGTGTTCAGCTGTCTTCTCCAACCTGATGTTGGATTCCAGCCCCTCTTCAGACATCATGCATCCCAAACTTGGAAACTTTAAGATATGTAGACTTCAACTTCCAGGATTCCCAGCCAGCAGGAAAATTCTGGGACTTGAGGTCCACACACCTTAAACGTTTTGAATGAAAACCACTGATGGGAGTCATTCAGATTGCTGAATCTTTGGATGAAATCAATAGCAGGTTGCTATCAGTAGTGATCATTGCACTGCATATGCCGCTTCATTTAGCTTGCATGGGCATCCCAGCGTGTTTTTGCTTCTGCGCATGCGCAGAAAGCAAAATCTTGCAAGAGAATGCCGAATGTGAGATTTCGTCATTTTTTTGCTTCTGTGCATGCTTCTGCACCTGTGTGGAAGCAACAAATCAATATCTCAGACGCATGCACATCCCCTAGTAAGATTTTGCTTCTTGAACATGTGCAGGAAGCAAAACCATGCTGGAACGTGCATACACGCAAGCTAACTGAAGCTGAGCATGCAGTACACCGGTAGCGGTGGTAATAGGAGTCAGCCCCTGGGTGAAATGATGCACTCCACTCTGAACCTGCCATTCTTGCAGTCGAAACCGGCTGAGGTTATCCTATGATTTTTCCCATCATCAGAAGCTGCCCGGTCCAAATTAGGAGTTTGTGAGTTCGAGCCTAGATAGAGGCAAATGTAGGGTCCCCCGCTTGGGCAGAGGGTTGGACTAGATGACCTGCAAGGTCCCTTTAAATTCTGTTAAATCTGTTAAACCCCCTGGCTCTTCTTTCTTTCTTTCTTTCTTTCTTTCTTTCTTTCTTTCTTTCTTTCTATCTATCTATCTATCTATCTATCTATCTATCTATCTATCTATCTATCTAATTTACCTACCTACCTACTACGTACCTATTTATTTGGTTAGATTTCTATCCTCTTTACTCACCACCGTCTCCCGCAATTGCCGCGTATTGCTGCTCCCCATCCCAATCAGCCTCCCAAAACCCCGGGCAGCAACTGCTCCCTTGCTGGTGGCGCAGAGACAGTGAGGGATACTGTTCAGCCAGAACCAGCAACGGTCGAATAACCGCCAGTAGAGTCCAAAAGAGCTTCAGCGCCGCTGCAACTCTCGGCCACCAGCCCCGAGTGCCGCAAGCAGGTGCCATCTTCCAAACCACGCCTGCGCAGATTAATCTACCTGTTTCGCGTTTCCCTCTCTCAAGGGTCCCGACAAAACTAGCGGGCGAGCGTGTTGCTGTCTGGGAAGTGTAGTTCTGCGGCCAGAATTCTAACTGCTCTGCGTATCGAGCGCAAAACTACGAATACCGAGATGCACCGCGAGGTTTTTCGACTCTGCGAGCAGGAATCGGAAACAAACGAAGTGTAAAACACCATTCGCAAGAGGTTTTTTTTTTACTGGGTTTGTTTTCCTCTGGGAAAATGGAGGAGTCCTCGTGTTACCAGTGTATTGAATGCAGCACAAAAGCGACTGAGCTGTACAAGGATTATCAACGTGGGGTGTTGCGGATCTCTATCTGCGTGAGTTATATGTGAAGCAGCGGGAATTTCGAATGAATAGGTCCACCTTGCACTGATATTATCCATATCCATATATCATTGATATATCCAAAAGGATCTTCAAATTCCTAACATACAGTAATCCTTTACGGAAAGTGTATCAGCATTCCCTCTGAATTCTGAAGTTTTACCTTTAAATTTAGTGCTGATTATAATTTTATTCATAGTGAGGTTTTGTTTTTCTCTATGGGAGTCCTATACAGCAGTGTTTCCCAACCTCGGCAACTTGAAGATATCTGGACTTCAACTCCCAGAATTCCCCAGCTAGCATTCGCTGGCTGGGGAATTCTGGGAGTTGAAGTCCAAATATCTTCAAGTTGCCAAGGTTGGGAAACACTGCTTTACAGCCTGAAGGTATTTGAAAGCTTTTAAACAGGGGGCCCTAATTTTTTTTTCCTGTCGCACCTCCTTTTGATGTAATCTTAATGTACAGCACGTCCCTAAAAATCTTAACACTAAAATGAACACAGGTGAACAATGACAATAATACAATGCAATTGTACACAAGTTGGAATTGTTTTAACTTATTTATTTATTAATTAATTAAATATAATTATATGCCGCCCAACTCCCGAAGGACTCTGGGCGGCTTCCAACAAATAAAAACAATTTTTAAAACAGTAAAAACATTTATTACTAAAACCCAATTAAACATGTATACTTGCACTAACATTCCTCATTCATGTCCTGACTCAAGCATCAATTTATGTAACTAATGTAACTAAAAGGAAATAGAATAGAATAGAATTTTTTATTGGCCAAGTGTGATTGGACACACAAGGAATTTGTCTTTGGTGCCTATGCTCTCAGTGTACATAAAAGAAAACATACATTTGTCAAGAATCATGAGGTACATTTAATGATTGTCCTAGGGTACAAATAAGCAATCAGAAAACAATATTAATATAAATTGTAAGGATACAAGCAACAAGTTACAGTCATCCTGCTTGGTAGTAGCAATAGTGCTTAAAAGTTTGTGATTCCGTTTGAACTTCCTTTATTTCTGCACAATGTTCTAAAACGTCTGTTCTCCACACAATAGGACCAGTGAGAAGGCTAATAGTAATAGTAATGCAGCCTTATTGAATAGTTTGCCTTTCGTAAACAACTTAAAACCCACCTCTGCCGCCAGGCATGGGGGAATTGAGATCCTCTTTCCCCCTAGGCCTTTACAATTCTATGCATGGTATGTATGTATGTATGTTTGGTTTTTATATTAATTGATTTTTAATCATCAATACCAAATTACTATTGTACACTGTTTTATTGTCGCTGTTAGCCGCCCCGAGTCTCTGGAGAGGGGCGGCATACAAATCCAATAAATAAATAAAATAAATAAATAAATTATTTATTTAACAGAGTGATAGCGTTCGCGGAAAAACCTGTTGTGTCTAGTTGTCTTAGTGTGCAGTGCTATAGGGTCGTCTTGAGGGTAGGAGTTGAAACAATTTATATCCAGGGTGTGAGGGGTCCGAAATATTTTCCCGGCCCTCTTTTTGACTCGTGCAGTACACAGGTCCTCAATGGAAGGCAGGTTGGCAGCAATTGTTTTTTCTGCAGTTCTGATTATCCTCTGAAGTTTGTGTCGGTCTTGTTGGGTCGCAGAACCAAACTAGACAGTTATAGAGGTGGAGATGACAGACTCAATTATTTCTCCGTAGAACCGTATGGGCAGCAACCTGGGCACAGATCTATAGAGATTTAAACGTAAACTTACAAGATGTTTGCTCAGATGATTCTTCATCCTATAGTAAGGTGTTTGTTTGCATCTCTTGAAACATGTAAGTGATACTCAACATGCTCCTATTTAATCTAGATGTCCTGATATGTATTGGGAAAATGTATTATGGGATGTGAAACTGTAATTGTAGAAAGTGCACTGAGCCTAAGATGGATATGATTTATTATTTTCCAAATGTGGTGTGTGGATTTCTTATTTTGAAAACTGTGTATATCTAACATATTGTTAAAACAATATGTTCCTTAATAATTTTCACACAATACAGTATTTGATTAAACATTTCCATGTTTCATCTCTCCAATATTACTGTCATGCTCATCAAACTCCTATCTGGTTTTCTCCATTTAATCACTTTATTTCTAGTCCAATCTACTCCAGCATTATTTAGTGATTTCAAATTTAGCTGGTTTTTTATGACTACAGATGTTTTTGAAAGCTTTTTTATAGCTGTCTTTAGTGTGTAATTGAATTTAAATGCAAATACATGTTCCAGTACAATGAAATGAACAGATATGATGGAGGATACCTGCTCGGTAATAGCAATAGTGCTTAAAAGTTTGTGAATTCTTTTGAACTTCCTTTATTTCTGCACAATGTTCTAAAACATCTGTTCTCCACATAATTCCTAGAATTAGATGAAGAGAATCCAATTAAATAAAAGTTGAAAACATATTTGTTTATTTATTCATTGAGGGAAAATGATTCAAAGCTACAAATTTATTTGTGGCAATAGTTTGTGAACCGCTAGGCCAGGGGTGTCAAATTGGATTTCATTGAGGGTGGCATCAGATTGTGTTTGATTGCCGTGTGTGTGTGTGTGGCCAAAGTGGAAGTGGCCAGCTCGATGTCATTCATTGAGGCTCTGTTTTCAGCCACAATGGCCTTCCTGGAATCTGTTTTCAGCCACAATCCTAGGCTCCATTTTTAGCCACAATGGCCTCTGGTAGCCCTCTGCCAGTGAAAAGGGTGCTCGGGAGGGCCACATGCAGCCTCACTGAGCTCCTTTTTTACTGGCATAGGCCACATGGGCCGATCCTTCACTGTTTTCAGGGCCAGATCTAAGCACCTCATGGGCTGGATCCAGCCTGTGGGCCTTGAGTTTGAGGCCTGCTCTAGGCTTATCCATTTAAAGAGTAAATTAGAGTCAAGTATTTAAATAAATGGGATGATAATCAAGTGTGAGTGTGGCAAGTTGTACCTTATTTAAATAACTGACTTATAGATATTTGATATCAGTCTGGTCTTTACAATTCTCTTTATGTGATAGCGTGTCCTTAAACAAAATAAGATTTCTGAGAACTTTTGAAAAGCAGTTGTTGATACTCAGCAGGCTGGAAAAGATGACAGAATTATTCTCAAATACTTTAGATTCCATTAGTCAGGCATAATAATAATAATAATAATAATAATAATAATAATAATAATAACAACAACAACAACAACAACAACAACAACTTATTAGATTTGTATGCCACCCCTCTCCGAGGACATGTACAAGTGGAGGCAATTCAACCACATGTTTACTGTTTCTAGGCCTGGTTGACCAACCAAGATCACACCAATTAAGCAAGCCACATAATATTCCAGGAACTCTAACGAAAACCAAAACACCAGGATAATATCTAACGTGCTAAAGGCTCTCTTGCATTGGCCATTGTCAATATTCATGCCACAATCATCTGGAAAACACTGAATAACAATGGTGCCCATGGCAGAGTTACAAGGAGAAAGCCACTACTTTCCAAAAACAATGTTGTTGCCCATCTACATTTTGTGAAATACCATGTGGATGAGCCAAGAGGCTAAAATTCTTTGGACAGACCAAATAGAACTTTTCTGTTTTGAATGGAAAGTATTATGTTTGGTAAAAGACAAACACTATGTTCCAGGATCCTGTTTGAAGCATGAGAGTGGCAGTGGCACCTGGACTAGGACAGCTTTTGAATTATATCAGCAAATTCTGCAGGAAAATATCAGAGCATGTCGATGGACTGAAACTCGAAGGAGCGTGAGTCTTGCAGCAACATATTGCCCTAAAACTGTGATGGCGAACCTATGGCATGGGTGCCACAGGTGGCATGCGGAGCCATATCTGCTGGCCTGCGAGCCACTGCCCTAGCTCAGCTCCAACACGCATGTGTGTGCTGGTCAGCTGATTTTTGGCTCCCACAGAGGCTCCGGGAGGGTGTTTTTGGCTTCCAGCGAGCCTCCTGGGGGGGAGGGCGTTTTTACTCTCCCCCAGCTCCAGGAAAGCCTTTGGAGCCTGGGGAGGGCGAAACACGAGCCTACTGGGCCCACCAGAAGTTGGGCCTCTGGGGGAAGCTATTTTTGCCCTCTGCAGGCATTGCATTATGGGTGTGGGCACTCACACACATGTGATAGCGCATGACACACTGGGCACCCGGGGGGGGGGGAGGTTCGCCATCACTGCCCTAAAACATACATGCTGTATAATCAAAAAATGGTTAAAGCAGAAGAAATTTCATGTTTTCGAATGGCCAAGTCGAAGTCTTAAGCCTTGACCCTAAAGAAATGTGGAAGCACCTGAGGTGGAAGCTCATGAGAGGAAACCCAGCAATATCTCTTGCAACTATAAAAAGAAATTGGCGCTAAGCCTTTTCCAAGTTGATCAACAGTTATTGGAAATATTTTGATGTGGTTATTGCTGCCCAAGAAGGGCACACCAATTACTGAAAGCCAGTACTCATATACCAGTACTTTTGGCACACACAAATGTTTTTGACTTAGTTGTTTGATTGGGTTCTATTTATCTAGTTTTAGGAATTGTAACTGGAGAACAGATCAGGGTTGAGATCATAACGTAACATCAGTAACATTGAAATTTCAAAATGATTCTCAGACTGAAACATTGCTGTATATGTGAACGAGTAATAGTTTATATGAAACTTATCCTGGAGTTATCCTGGAACATGAGTCAGCAGTCAACATGATAAACCGGCAAATATAATATAAGCAAATTGACAGAAGTGTGGTTTCCAGATCTCAGAAACCATCATTCCACTATACAATATTCAGCATTTGTTTGATTTAGTTCAAGTATTATTTTCATTATTGAGCACTAAACTGTTAAAGAGAAAATAGAATACCAGTACATATGAAAATGAAAATTAGGTGGCTGAAAATTAGGTGTCATGAGGAGAGTATTTATTTATTTATTTTTATTTATTTATTTGTCAAACAATTATAGGGTGATAATTTGTACATATAAAACATTAGATAAGTAATGATAAAAAGTAGACAATAGGACAGGGACAGTAGGCACAATGGTGCGCTTATGCACAGACCTCTTAGAAAGGAGGAGAGGTCAATTGTAGATAGTCTAAGGCAGGGGTAGGGAACGTTGGCTCTTCTGTGACTTGTGGACTTCAACTCCCAGAATTCCTGAGCTAGCATGATTGGCTCAGGAATTCTGGGAGTTGAAGTCCACAAGTCATAGAAGAGCCAACGTTCCCTACCCCTGGTCTAAGGTTAAAGGTTTTGGGGCTAGGAGTAGAAACCACAGAATCAGGTAGTGCATTCCAGGCGTTGATTACTCTGTTGCTGAAGTCGTATTTTTTGCAGTCAAGTTTGGAGCGGTTGACATTTAGTTTAAATCGATTTCGTGCTCGTGTGTTGTTGCGGTTGAAGGTGAAGTAGTCGTTAACAGGTAGGACATTTTGGTATATGATTTTATGAACTATAATTAAGTCGGAACGGAGACGACAGAGTTGTAAGTTGTCTAAACCAAGAATTTCAAGTCTGGTGGAGTAAGGTATTTTGTTGTGAGAAGAGGAATGAGGGACTCTTCTTGTGAAATATTTCTGGACTCTCTCAATTGTGTTGATGTCAGATATGCAATGTGGGTTCCATACAGGCGAGCTGTATTCTAGGATTGGTCTGACAAATGTTTTGTAAGCTCTTATTTAGCAGTTCAAAATTACCAGAGAAGAAGCTGCGAAGGATTAGGTTAACAACTCTTAAAACTCTTAAAGAGTGTGTGACATATTCTCAGAAATCCAAATGTGCCCAGAGGCCCCAAAAGAGTGAAGAGGCCTGTCATGGGCCAGGTCACATGGAATTGAGATTCAAGGGAATGAAAGGCTCGTAATTGAGCAAAAGTAAGTACTAATGGGGATTCCCTGGCACAGGGTTGTTCTTTTCTACTTCTGCTATTTTCTCCCTTTGACTACAGTTCAATGCATCACAGCAAGTATCCTTCAGCCTCCATTATTTTTTGAAATAGGTTTTCATTTAATTAAGATGCACTCCCCTCATGAAATAGAAAGCCCCCCCCAATTAAAAAAAAACCAGTTGTAGTTTCCACAGCTTGTATAACTAATGCCATAGCTCTGCAGCAGGAACAGTGAATATAAGAGGTTTTAACTAGTATCTTTCCAATGTCAACCTTCTGTAGCAGGTTTATTATTTCCAATCCAATAAAGCAGATGTTTCTTATGTAAAAACTAAAATGGAAGTTCTTGGTTGCAATCTCCACTGTATTTTATTTTATCAAAGAAGTTTTACAGCAAGAATGAAATAAAACATAGCAGTTAATATTCACTTGGAGGTGAAATGTGCATTTCTGTAATAATGGTGCCAATCAGAATACGAGATACCATTCTTTTCCTTGATCAAATATATTCTATGGGTTAGAAGTGGCTGTATGTGTTTATTCTGGAAGTTGTTGAACACAGTTTCATAACTTGAATAATGCATATGTCACCATGCTTCCCTGAAAATAAGACCCTGTCTTATATTTTTTTGAACCTTGAAATAAGCACTTGGCCTTATTGCCATGCACTGAAAAACCCAATTGGACTTATTGTCAGGGGATGTCTTATTTTGGGGAAAACAGGGTAGTACTATACAGTGAACCCTCGAGTTTCGCGTCCTCGAGCATCGCGAAAGGGCTATTTCGCGAGTTTTCAACCCGGAAGTAAACTCCACCATCTGCGCATGCGTGCCTTTTTTCTATGGCCACGCATGCGTAGATGGTGGAGTTCCCCAGCTGGGAAGCTGGGCGGCTTCCCTGGGTCTTCCCCCTCTTGCCCCGGTAAGACCCCAGCGGCAGCGCGAGCAACGGCGTGGGCGGGCGGGCGGCACGCGCGGGGACACCCCAGCTCCGCTCCCCAGCTGGGAAGCGGCCCCAGCAACAGCGTGGGCGGGCGGGCGGTGCGCGCGCGCTTGGGGAAACCCCAGCTCCGCTCCCCAGCTGGGAAGCGGCCCCAGCAACGGCGCGCGCTTGGGGAAACCCCAGCTCCGCTCCCCAGCTGGGAAGCGGCCCCAGCAACAGCGTGGGCGGGCGGTGCGCGCGCTTGGGGACACCCCAGCTCCGCTCCCCAGCTGGGAAGCGGCCCCAGCAACACGCGCGCGCTTGGGGAAACCCCAGCTCCGCTCCCCAGCTGGGAAGCGGCCCCAGCAACAGCGCGGGCGGGCGGTGCGCGCGCGCTTGGGGACACCCCAGCTCCGCTCCCCAGCTGGTAAGCGGCCCCAGCAACGCGCGCGCGCTTGGGGAAACCCCAGCTCCGCTCCCCAGCTGGGAAGCGGCCCCAGCAACAGCGTGGGCGGGCGGGCGGTGCGCGCGCGCTTGGGGACACCCCAGCTCCGCTCCCCAGCTGGGAAGCGGCCCCAGCAACAGCGTGGGCGGGCGGGCGGCACGCGCGCGGGGAAACTCCAGGCGCGAGCAACGGGGTGGGCGGGCGAAGGGCGGGCGGCGGTGGAAGTAAAAACACCATCTGCGCATGCGCAGATGGTGTTTTTACTTCCGCACCGCTACTTCGCGAAAAATCGATCATCGCTTGGGGTCCTGGAACGGAACCCTCGCGATGATCGAGGGACCACTGTATTTACAAAAATCAAGTAAATATGCAATGATAGTTCCAGCAAATATAACAAACAACAAGATTCTAAAGCTACAAGCATGTTACTTTTGCTGTGTGGCTATATCCATCTTGCATAATCATTCTGATCAATATGCCTTAAAAGTTGCCCTAAACATTAAAATGTACCCTCAACTACCAATAGGTGATTTCTCCTTTTTAAAATTCTTTTTCAGTTCTGTATTATTTTTAATATAAATATCAGGAACAGTTCAACAATATGCAATTGTGCAATAGACATATCATGGCAAAATCAGATCTGCTGTTCCTTTCCTAATAAACCCCAGTGTTAAAGTTGTCTCTTCCACTGTTGCAACATGCAACCCCACCTCTCCTGTCCCCCCATGATCTATGACTGGTGTATGTCTGGAATGCATTTGTACTTCCTGTGTTGAAAGACCAGATCATGTTTTTATGATCCCATAGATTATCTTGTAAACAAACCATAAGTTTTGCTTTGTCTAGGTTTCGAATGCATATATGTATTTTGATAGTGTATAATGGAACCAGTAAAACAAGTTAAACGTTCTTCACAAATGAATGTGTATTTTCAATCTTAACCTTTTTCATTTGTTCTATTTCTGAAGTATTTAAATCTGTACCCAGGCTAATTTTTTAAATATAATTTTGATTTTCATTAATTGAATAAAAATCATCAGGAAAAAGCGAAAAACAGTAAAAAGTGGATGGAGAAAAGAATACATACATCTATGCTATTTATCTTTAATACTATGCATTAACTATATACTGGAGTGCGGATTGGAGTGAGAATTCAAAAACTGAGATTTAACATAACGGTTAAAAATAATAAAATTATTTTTAAAAGAGTAAACAAAAATGTGCATGTAAGAAAAAACATTGAAATATCCTTGCCTTTTTCATTTTTTCCTTTTATGTTCTTTTTAAAGCACAACCTGCTATTTAAATATGTTTATATTGTGTTAAAATGTGACTATTTCTTGTGTCTGTTTAAATTATTTTGATTATTTCATCAAATCATTTCTTTTTACGCTTGCTAAACTTACTACAGTGGTACCTCGAGATACGAGTTTAATTCGTTCCGGACCTGCGCTCTTAAGTCGAGCAGCTCTTATCTCGAACGACTTTTCCCCATAGGAATTAATGTAAATAATTTTAATTGGTTCCAGCCCTCAAAAAACTCACAAAGTTAGTCTAAATTATGCAAAAAGACATTGCAAGAATAAATGTAACTTTACTTATTAATAAGATGATAAGCTGAGAGCTTTCCTTCCCTTCCTCTTTTTACCCAAAACAATCAACATGGCAAACTTTTATTTTTATTCATTAAACTAGTTATTTATTCAACTTCACTGCCACCCAATCCTGTAGAGGGAGGAAAGAAGGGAGGAAGGAAAAGGAAAGCAAGAAATGGAGGGAGGAAAGGAAGGAAGGAAGGAAAGAAAGAAAGGAAGGAAGGAAGAAAGGGAGAAAGAAAGAAAGGGTGAAGGGACAGGAACAGAGGAAGGAAGCAAGGAAACTTATGAAAGGGGAGAGTAACTTCACTGCCACCCAATCCTGTAGAGGGAGGAAAGAAGGGAGGAAGGAAAAGGAAAGCAAGAAATAGAGGAAGGGAAGGTAAAAGAGAGAAAGAAAAAGAGCAAGAAAGAAAGCAAGCAAGAGAGAAAGAAAGAAAATGAAAGAGAAATAAAAATAGAGAGGGAGAATGAAAGAAATGGAAGGAGGGAAGGAAGGAGAGAAAGCAAGAGAAAGAAAGAAAGCAAGAGAAAGAAAGAAAGAGAAAGAAAGAAAGAGAAAGAAAAAAGAATGAAAGAGCAAGAGAGCAAGAGAGAAAAAGAAAGAGAGAAAGAAAGAAAGAAAGAAAGAAAGAAAGGCAACTTCAAAGAAAGGCTTACTGAGCATCTCTCACTCTCTCTCTCTTTCTATCCCTCTCTCTTTCTCTCCCCCCTCTCCCACCCATTCCCTCTCTCTTTCTCTCTCTCCCTCTCTCTTTCTCTCCCCCCTCTCCCCCCTTTCCCTCTCCCCCCCCAGGCCGGCAGCGATGTTTTAAAACAGCCGCGCCGTTTGCGAGCTAACTCCTGAGGTGCGGAAGTTCGCCTTTGGCGTTTGGGCCACTCGGAATGTGAAATTCAAAACAGCGTTCGGATCCCCCCACCCCCAGCAGAAGCCAAGGACCCCCAGAGTGGGGCGGCAGGGGAGGCGACCGCCTCTCCACTCACCAAGTGCCAGGATACGAGCCGAGAAGAGCCGGGCTGGCTTACTTTCCTTCCTTCCCGCGCTGATGCAGAGCCACTCGAACAAAGCGTCACGCCCCCCTGACACTTTTGGCGGCAAAAGAGCCCAGCGTCGCTTCGGAAGCCGCCGAAAGCATCAGAGGGGCGCGACGCTTTGTTCGAGTGGCTCTGCATCAGCACGGGAAGGAAGGAAAGTAAGCCAGCCCGGCTCTTCTCGGCTCGTATCGCGGAGAGGGGCGGCATACAAATCCAAGTAATAAATAAAATAAAATAAAAAAATGTCTCTCCTCTCCCAGCTCTTATCTCGAGTAGCTCTTAAGTCGAGCAGCTCTTATGTCGGGGTTCCACTGTACTGGGTAAAAAATAAAAAACATTATTGTGTAGTTGTGACAGAGATGTTATTTTGTGAAAACTACAGTATAAATCTTAAGATAATAATCTAGATAACCCTTGATTCATAACAGAACTTTAAAAATTCTTAATTCTTTTAATAAGTGTTTCTTTTCTATAAAATTACTGCAAATATTTCTTTGCTCTTGCTTTGTTACCTTTAGAAATCCTGCCAGAAGCCAGTGGATAAATATATAGAATATGATCTTGTCATCATTTTAATTAATGCTATCTTATGCAAAGCACAAGCGTACAGACACATCTTGTTCAATACAAAAATAAATGTAAGTTTCTGTTGTTTTTGCTGCTTATCTTAATTTGCCATAGGATCTGTCAATCTTACTCCTGGCTAATGAAAAAACTAACTTGTTTTGAACCTGGAAATATGGACTTCAAGTGGCTTCCTATTCTAAAAATTGCAATATTGGATTTAACTTGTAAAAGTTAAAAAAAATGTAGTTCTGTTCTAATCAACGAATTGATCAAAATAAAGCACACTTTGGAAGTGTTCTGGCCAAGTATAGCCAGTATAAAACACCATGGCTTTATATAACTATATAATAAGCAGAGAGAATTCATAACATCTGTGTTTTTCCGAAAGTCTTCCTATATATTGCAATTCAGTGTTGTTGTTTAGTGTGCAAATTGTTTTGACTGATTGAATGATCCTTTAACCTACAATTATCAGCCACCCCTAGCAATCTATTATTGTTGCTTCTGCTCTTTCAATTATTTTTTATCTGCCTGGGCTGTCTGATCAATTATACCATAATTAGATGGAAGTCAACTTAGTACTTGTTTCCATTTGCTGTCTGATAGCTAATATGTATTAATACTTTACAATATGATATTTAACACTGTCATATTTATGCCCTGAAATATAGGCTTTATATTTAGATTTATATAGACTATATAAAATTGAAATATAGACTGAATATGTAAATTTTGGATCTGATACAAGTCCATGAATTTAGTTGGAGTCTAGGACTAGATAATAATAATAATTTAATAATAATTTATTGGATTTGTATGCCGCCCCTCTCCATAGACTCGGGGCGGCTAACAGCAATGATAAAAACAACATGTGACAATCCAATAATATAACAATTAAAAAACCTTATTTATAAAACCAAACATACACACAAACATACCATGCATAACTTGTAATGGCCTAGGGGGAAGGAATATCTCAACTCCCCCATGCCTGGCGGTATAAATGAGTCTTGAGTAGTTTACGAAAGACAGGGATCTCCAATCTGAGCTGAATTCTGTATCAGATTCACTACTAATACAGTATATGAATTCATTCAAGACTTCAAAGCATGTCCCACAGCTTGATTAGTATTCTTCATTGGAGGAGATCAAATGATCTATACAGGCTTTCTCAATTATATTAGTAAAATGTGATAAGCCGACCATGCTTATCAATATTTTGATTGTATAGTATCTGCATCTGACATTAATATTCCTTACTATCGCAGATTCATGGAAAGCTTTGCATATTTTGTTTACTTTGCGAAGCTTATCTCAGGTGGCTGCAGTTACAGGATTCAAGTCAAAGTACTGATCCTGATGATTTAATTAGATATGCCAAAGAATGGGATTTCTATCGAATGTTTGGAATAGCATCTTTGGGTAAGATAAAATCTTTGCTATGGGCAAATGTTGTTTCTGTTCTTTCAGACAGCAGCATTTAAATGCCGACAGTTTGTTTGTTTGTTTGTTTGTTTGTTTGTTTGTTTTATTAGATTTGTATGCCGCCCCTCTCCGTAGACTCCGTAGCTTCAAGTGCACTGAAATTCCTAAAATGTATTGTGTTATACCGTATATTCTCTTGCTTTCATGAATTTGGCTGGAAGATATCTGACAGTCTCTACAAAGGGCCTAGGAGGCCCAAGTGCAAACTCTGTCTGATCCTAAATCCCAAGGTTTTTCAAAATCTTATCTCAGAATCTCCAAAATTGGAAATTGTATTTGAAATACAATTATTTCAATTTATAAAAATCAAAGATTCTAATATATAATTCTGAAAGTATTCAGAATATACACTGCTCAAAAAAATAAAAGGAACATTTAAACAACACAATATAACTCCAAGTAAATCAAACTTCTGTGAAATCAAACTGTCCACTTAGAAAGCAACGCTGATTGACCATCAATTTCACATGTCAGCACATTCAACTTTGTACAGAACGAAGTATTCAATGAGAATATTTCATTCATCCAGTGTTCCTTTTATTTTTTTGAGCAGTATATATATAAGCTCAAAATAGATCTATAGTAGTTTCCCTTTCTTTTCATTATCAGCAAAAATATGTTACACACACATGTATATATGTAACATATTTTTGCTGAATTGCAAAGGAAGGGAGACTACTATAGATCTATTTCGAGGCAGATCTATCTATGTTGCTATTTGACAGAAAAAACATTAGACACACACACCACATATACATACCAGGGATGGGTTCCACTTAGCTTTGCCACTGGTTCACATCACAATGTTTTGTGCATGGGCGGGCACTTATGTATTCCTTTGTGCAATTTGGCTTTTGGGCATGCTCAGTAGCTGGAATTGCCCAAAACACAGCTGAGGAGCTGATCAGCTGTGCTCCGGGCAAAGAAATAAAGGGCAGTTTAAACCCGGAGGTGGGCAGGAGGGCCCTTTAAGAAGCAGCAGAATAGGAAAAACCTTCAAAACAGTAAAAAATGATTCAACAAAAAATCCAAAAAAAGAGATGGCCATGCCCACGAACTGGCACCAGCCAATCCAGTTCAGTGATGTCACCAGTGGGTTGCTACCAGTTCAGGCGATCCAATCGGAACCCCGGAGGAACCTATTCCTGATACATATGGCGCGCGCACATACTCTGTGTGTGTGTGTGTGTGTGTGTGTGTGTGTGTGTGTGTAAGTACAGTGAACTTATGAACTTAATTGGATGAGGTTTGTAAGGTGAAAAGTTTGTAAGATGATACAATGTTTCCCATAGGAATCAATGGAAAAGCAATTAATGCGTGAAAGCCCAAAACTCACCCCTTTTGCCAGCCGAAGCACCTGTTTTTGCGCTGCTGGGATTCCCCTGAGGCTCCTCTCCATGGGAAACTCCACCTCCGGGCTTCCGTGTTTTTGTGATGCTGCAGGGAAATCCCAGCAATGCAAAAACAGGCGCTTCGCTGGCAACAGAAGTCCGGAGGCGGGGCATCCCAGTGGTGGCTGCTTGGGTTTGTAAGGTGAAAATAGTTTGGAAGAAGAGGCAAAAAAATCTTAAACCCTGGGTTTGTATCTCGAAAAGTTTGTATGACGAGGGGTTTGTAAGACGAGGTATCACCGTATATTAGTGCTGTGATAGTGTATATATTGATGCTGTGTTAAAGTTTTTAATATTTATTTCTTTGTATACTGTTGGGAGATACTGTATTTTGATATTTTCAATAATAACACAAAATTAATAAATATAATTGCTGCAACAGCAAGAGAACCTGTTTTTCTTTGTGCCGCTATATCTGGGCTGGAAAAATCAATAGATGGCAAGAAAGAGATATCGAAAGTTATTACATATTGTTGACATCTAGTGGCTGTCAGATTTTTACAGCCTGGATGTGGCAGCCCTGACTTCAGTTAGCTTCTGTCATTCTAAAATTGGCCCAGTGAATCTTCAATAGCTAGGGTTGGATTGTTCCCATGTTAAATGCTTGAATTTACAATATCTAAATTGCAAGTTCTTAGGCTTAATTCAAACCAAATGCATGCATTACAAAAGAATATTTTAAAACACATGTGTGTAAAGATGTAGTAAAATACTATATAGCAACTTAAGGAACTTTTTATGATATCACCTCTTTCGGCAAATGATTTTGTTCTACTTATACCCCTCTCCCACCTAGAACAAACTGCATTTTTGACTGGCATCTTCACTGCTCTGTGGTTATTAAAACCTGCTTTCCTGAAAACCAAGGCGGATTTCATATTTCTTCTGAAAGCATTGCTGTTATCTAGCTATGGAAAACTTCTACTGATTCCAGCAGTTATTTGGGAGCATGACTACACTCATTTGTGTCTCAAGCTCATTAAAGTGTTTGTGTTGACGTCAAACTTTCAAGCAATTAGAGGTATTTTTCTCATTTAACTTCACTATTACAGTCATGCTGTTTTGGGCTAGATTTTCCAACCGAGCTTCCGCTATTTGAAACAGATAGACATACAGCAGTAACATTTAGGGAAGTAAACTGTATTTAGAGAACCTAAATTCTTGAAAGAGGCATTTCGTTTCTTTGTTAAAAACCTAAATACATAGAAATTGATATAATATGCAAAAGACAGCAAAACTTCCAAATTCAATCTTTGATTCTAGTTTTAAAAACTGATTAAAACAGTGGTTTAAATATATAACAAATGTTTAAGTAGTTTCTGTATCTAAATTTTGTTGTTAATTTTGTCTTGGAAAAATAAATAAGAGTGGCAATTATTCATATACAATATCCTTTCTTGTCCTGGAATTTATTTATTTTTCTAGTTCTTTGCCAATGAAATATCAGTAAATTTCAAATATGTTCTTATGAATTTTTAAGTAACCTGAACAGCATCATTTCTGGTGAAATAATTTTGAATTCTTTTTCCTATTTTGTCTTTATCAGATGCATAAGTACAGTGGTACCTCTACTTAAGAACTTAATTCATTCCGTGACCAGGTTCTTAAGTAGAAACATTCTTAAGTAGAAGCAATTTTTCCCATACGAATCAATGTAAAAGCAAATAATGTGTGCAAATCCATTAGGAAAGAAATAAAAGCTCGGAATTTGGGTGGGAGGAGGAGGAGGAAGAAGAGGAGGAGGACAGTCACTGCCAAAGAAAGAAGGTGAGGTGAGGTAAATCAAAAAAATCCAAAACTTTAAGGGTTAAAGAAAAAGAGGAACTCTGAGGCGGCGAGGAGGAGCATGCGCCTCCCATACACTGCACCATAGAGAGAACCCCAGGTGGGTGAGAGGGAGGAACCTCCCACTCCTTTGAAAGATGGCTGCTGCTAGCCTGCTTCCTCTTCCTTCCCATGCTGAAGGGCTCCCCTCTCCTCTTGTTTGCTTGCTTTGTAGCCGGCGCCTTTCCTTGACTGTGGTGACTCCTCAGTTTGGCTGAAGCCGAGTTGATCCGGCCAGGGTGAAGTACCCCCTTTTGCCTTTCCGCGCCCAGACGCTCCAGGAAGCAACCTCGCGCCGGGTGTATGGGAGGTAGCGCGAGGAAGTTACCACAGCAAAGTGGTTTATTCCATCTCCAAGCGCCCAGAGAAAAGAAAATGCTTTGTTCGCTCTGGACTGTCAAAGCCTCCTTAAGCGCCACCGAAAGGCTCCTCTGGCAGCCCAGAAAAGCCCGAGGTGGCTGAGATTAAAGGGGGAATGGCAGGAAACTGGCTGGGCCTTCATGCCGCTCTCAAATTTCCTGGAAAAATTTTCTGGGCTCGGGTTCTTAAGTAGAAAATGTTCTTAAGAAGCAAAAAATCTTGAACACCCGGTTCTTATCTAGAAAAGTTCTTAAGTAGAAGAGTTCTTAAGTAGAGGTACTACTGTATATCCCTTCCCAAATGTTTTTAAAATAAAATGTAATACTACTTAACATATGCCAATATAATACTGATGCAAGCATAAGTATCACTATTAATATTAAATAGCCGTATTCGAAAAGGATGCCAGAATTGAATATTATTGAATTACTCATTTTCCTAATGTGGATACTAAGGAGCAATTGTGCTCAGCAAGAAGAGGCATATTACACATGCAGCACTCCTATGATTTTATAATTAATTTGTCAATTAACTATATAATTCAGATTTGATTTCCTTTATCTTTTCATTTATGTGGTAATTATGTTTCAAGTTGTACCTTTAAAAAAAAAACTTGATATAACGCCTTGCCAGGTGAAGAAGGAGAGTTAATAAGCAATGCTGTAGTGTTAATAGATTCCAAGGCATTCAGCTTCCTCCTCTAATGTCTTGCTGAGTCACAAACTGCCTTCTCACAACAGGCTAACCGTATTGTACACGTTTCAGTGACAGATGTGCTGCCTTGCCTGTTGGCCTTTATCAGTACTGCTTCCCCTGCATTTACAAGTCTCACTATAACCTCCGAAGGATATGGAATTGTTCCCTTTGTGAAGCCTATTTTTTAAACCTATTACAGGTGACCAGAAGGAAAAGATAACTTTAATTAGATAGTGATCTCCTGTTACTCGCACCAGCTTCTACCAACCTAGCAGTTCAAAAGCATGTAATAATAATAATAATAATTTATTAGATTTGTATGCCGCCCCTCTCCGAAGACTCGGGGCGGCTCACAACAACGATAAAAAACAATATTATAATGGCACAAATCTAATATTTAAAAAAAACTAAAAAAAAATACAATAGAAAATGGTGGGAAGGTAACAGCATTTTGTGCGCATTCATCATTTAGTCATTATTTTTTTAATTATTATTATTTATTAGATTTGTATGCCGCCCCTCTCCGTCATGCCAGCCACATGACCACGGAGTCGTCATCAGACAGCACTGGCTCTTCAGCTTAGAAACAGAGATGAGCGCTGCCCCCTAGAGTCAGGAACAACTAGCACATATGTGCAAGGGGAACCTTTACACTTACAAACTTAGATTCAAACTAGGCTAGAACTTCAAATCAGAACATTTTATGAATTAAATCACTGGGTTTAAATTTGCAATCAGTTTTTGGGTTTCTTCCCAAATGTTGTTTCCAGCTCTATAACACTTCATTTATTACAAAAGTGAAATTTCTTTCAAATCGTCCTTCTAATTTGTTTTTTTAACATCCCTGTCAGATTTATAGCCATGGTGACTTGGCATCCAAATATTAAAGAAGCCCATCCCTGCTTAGCTTCTGAGCCAAAACAAGGTCACCCATCTCATTAACCAGAAATAACATTTGTCCATACTAAATTGTTTCTTATCATTAAGGAAATCTAGTAAGAACCCTATCACATTCTCTTTTTCTTTTGTTTTGCAGTTACTTTGAATACTAGCCGCAAACTCTGTCTGATGGTCCTTTTGAATGGATTACTTTTCGAAAATGGCATCATTTACTTGTTCCGGAAAATAGGATGGGATATCTGAGACAATATTGTTTCCGTAGGATGATAGTGAAAATATTTCAAGATGTAGAAAATATTGCCTTTCAAATCATTCCCTTCATCGCCGGTCAGTATTTGATCATTCCAAACAAAGTAGCAAAGAAATGCTGAATGTAAATGAAACTTTCTATGCCAAACCAACCAACTGAACCATAGTAATTTAAGAGTGATGCACTGATATTTAATTTTTATAACAATTTTGCTATTTTTTGATGTGATGGTGTTGTGTTAAAATAAGAATATTGTTCTTTTATATAGTTTCAGATTACATAGTTGCGTTCTGGGTTTTTCCCCCCTCCTGCATTACTTTGTATTTAAAAGAAAAAAGGTGGTGTGGTTGTTTTATTATAAAGTACAAAGAAGAAAATGATCATACTAAAAAGAGGCGAAGTGGCCAAACAAGAAAAAAAACCCAGCTTGACTTAAAGGTGTGTTCTGACAGCCATGCATAAAACAATTGTAAAGTGGCTTCACTTTGACATTTCTGGCATTTGTGTTACTGGAAATACTGGAAATATATTTTTACTTGTGGAGTACTAATACTTTTAAGTTGATATTTATACATCCTCCAAGGAACAAATGTAATTTTGTAGACATATTTATAAATAAAGGGTTTTTTAATGACTAAAGATAATCTGTCTCTTTAAGAAACTGTATTATACCCATGTATGTAGGAGTAAGCTTCAAGACAGTCGAGTTCAGAAGTATGCAAAGGATTGAAAAAATACTAGTTGATATTACAGTGTTCCCTCGATTTTAGCGGGTTCGAACTTCGTGAATAGCCTATACCACGGTTTTTCAAAAAATATTAATTAAAAAATACTTCGCGGTTTTCCCCCTATACCACGGTTTTTTCCACCCGATGATGTCATATGTCACCGCCAAACTAATAATTTTTGCAAATAAATAACAAAAAAATAATTATTGTTAATAAATAATTATATTTATAAATATCAGGATCACTAAGTGTCTTACTCAATGATGAGTACCAGTAATAATGGTGAGTAAATGGTTGTTAAGGGAATGGGAAATGGTAATTTAGGGGTTTAAAGTGTTAAGGGAAGGCTTGTGATACTGTCCATAGCCAAAAATGGTGTATTTACTTCCACATCTCTACTTCGCGGAAATTCGACTTTCGCGGGCGGTCTCGGAACGCATCCCCCGCGGAAATCGAGGGAACACTGTATTACTGCTTCATTAAAAGTAAGTTTGGTGTTGCAATCCTCCGATGTTTACTCAGAAGTTGTAGAGATCTGCAATCACTTCTCAATAAGTCTATGTGATTTTATTCTGAACTTCACAAGTTACCTGAACATGAATTGAATCTGCCATTCAAGTGATTTGAAAAATAGTTTTAAATTATCTCTCTTGAAATGGTTCCTGTGGAAATAAATTATGTGACTATCAGGGGGGTTGGGGGTGATTCTAATGAACAGTATATAAATGTTTAATTCCAATTCCAAACTGAAATCAATTTAGGCTGGCTACAGGATAATAAGAGCCAGTATTGTCTGGTTTAGATTATTTTAAGGCTAAGCAGGTTTTGCACGGGCAAAACTATTAGTAGATTATCTTTAACAGTTAAAGCTAAATCAGTACCATTGTTATTATCAAGAAAGTGACAAGACTTTTTTTGGAAATAAATAAAGGAGTAAAGTTTATCCATATGCTACGAAAACTCTCATTATTGTGACATTTTCTAGATGAAAATGGTGCATCACAGGTCAACAGTTTTTGAATAGAGATACCTCAAATGTGCTAACTTACAGAATGTGTCCAAAATTTAGGACCCATGACTCCTAAGGGAATAACGTTTAGTGAACCAATGTCTGTTTCAGTATTATAGGCTCACGCAGCACAGCTGGGCTGCTGCTACACTCGTGTAACCTTTATTTTTGAAGTTCTGTCAGTTCCCAGTCTTGCAATCCCTTAGTCCAGTGTTCCCCAACCTTTTTTGAGCCGCGGCACATTATTCACATTTACAAAATCCTGGAGAACATTGAGGCGGGGGGGGGGGGGGGCTAAAAAAGTTTGGACAAAAAAAATATCTCTTCCTCCCTTTCGCTCTATTTCTCTCTCTCTCCCTTCCTTCCTTCCGCTTTCTTTCCCTCTCTCCATCCCTCTTTGTTTCTCCCTTCCTCCTCTCTTTTTTGCTCTTTTTCTCTCCCTCCTTCCCTCCCTCTATGTCTTTACCTCACCCTCCTTCCCCCCTCTTTCTCTCTCTCTCTTGCTGTCTTTCCCTCTCCCCCCTCTCTCTCCCTCTCTCTTTCTAACTCTTTCTTGCTATCTCTCTCTTTCTAACTCTCTCTTTCTTGCTATCTCTCTCTTTCTATCTCTCTCTTTCTTGCTATCTCTCTCTCTTTCTAACTCTCTCTTTCTTGCTATCTCTTTCTTTCTTTCTTTCTTTCTTTCTCTCCCTCTCTTGCTATCTCTTTCTCTTGCTATCTCTCTCTTTTTTGCTTTCTCTCTCTTTCTTTCTCTCTCCCCCTCTCTTTCCCTCTCTCTTTCTCTCTCACTTGCTATCTCTTTCTCTCTCTTGCTATCTCTCTCTTTCTCTTTTTTGCTTTCTCTCTCTCTCTTTCTCTCTTTCTCTCTCTCCCTCTCTTGCTATCTCTTTCTCTCTTGCTTTCTCTCTTTCTCCCCCCTCTCCCTCTCTCTTTCTCTCTCTCCCTCTCTTGCTATCTCTTTCTCTCTCTTGCTATCTCTATTTCTTTCTCTCTCTCTTTCTCGTACACCACGCCACAGCAGCGGCATTGGGCAGTAGCCGTGGGGCGGCGGCAGGGTGGTCAGCTGTGAGGCGGAGCTCCGGAATGGAGGCACCGACGGCGGCGGCTGAACGTGTTGCTAGACGCCGTACATGCTGGCGTTGCGCTGGGCATGGGCGTGGGGCTGGAGCCTCCGTCCCGGCCCAGCCAGCAGGCAAGTGCCAGCCACGCAATGCCAGCATGTATGGCATACAGCAACATGTCCAGCCATCGTTGCCTCTGTCCTGGAGTTCTGGCTCACAGCCGGCCACCCTGCCGCTGCCCAGCAGCTACTGCCCGGTGCCGCTGCCGCCACCACCCTCCCACTGCCGCCACCCTCCCGCTGGGCCCCAAAGCTCACCTGCTGCCGCCGCCAGGGAAGCTCCAGCCGGGCAGAGTGCTACTGCTGCTGGAAAACCTGGAAGGCGCAAAGAAGGAAGCTCAGTTTCCGGTCTCACAACTTTTTGCTTTTCGCACTCTCAGCAAAAAGTTGCGAGACCAGAAGCTGAGCTTCCTTTTTCGCGGCACACCTGAGCATGTCTCGCGGCACACTAGTGTGCTGTGGCACACTGGTTGGGAAACACTGCCTTAGTCCATGCCCCATCCAGAAGCAGCCATTTACCTGCCTGCTAAAAAGGGACGGAAAGAGGGAAGGAATGAAGAACAGGGAGGAAGGAGCCCCCATACATCCTGCTGTGGAATTGGTTTGAGTAATGACAAAAGAAGGAATATTACGGTTACAAGCTCATTTGTGATTCACTTAATGACCATAGATGAGCCCAAAATTTCTGTGGCTAAATGAAACATTTGTTAAGTGAGTCTTCCCTCATTTTATGACTTTTCTTGCCACAGTTGCTAATTGAATCTGGCATCCCTATTGACTTTGCGTTCCAGAAGGTGCTCACAAGACCCTGGGAACACAGCTGCTGTCATAAATGACAGGTATCTGTAATTTGATCACATGACCTTGGGAGGGAGTGCTGTAATGGTCGTTAAGTGAGGAAAAACCCGTATTTTTTTAAGTGTCATAGGAGTCCAATTTGACTGGCTCAAGGTTGACTTACCATTTCATCTTCTCAGGTAGATAAAATGAGAATCCAGAGTATTGGAGGCAATATGCTGACATTTGTAAACTGCTCAGAGAGTATTGTAAAGCACTATGGAGCGGTATATACGTCTAAGTGCTACTGCTATTGCTCTTATCCGCAGGCTAACAGGCCCCAAATATGCTTCCTCTTTGGGATGGCCTACAGCTGTTTCCTGTACAGTGGTACCTCTACCTAAGAACGCCTCTATTTACAAACTTTTCTAGATAAGAACCAGGTGTTCAAGATTTTTTTGCCTCTTCTCAAGAACCATTTTCTACTTACAAACCGGAGCCTCTGAAACTGTAACTGGAAAAGGCAAGTAGAAGCCTCTCTAGGAATCTCCTGGGAGGAAACAGGGCCAGAAAAGGCAAGTAGAAGCCTCCATGGGGCCTCTCTAGGAATCTCCTGGGAGGAAACAGGGCCGGAAAAGGCGGGGAGAAGCCTCCATGGGGCCTCTCTAGGAATCTCCTGGGAGGAAAGAGGGCCTCCACCCTCCCTGTGGTTTCCCCAATCGCATGCATTATTTGCTTTTACATTGATTCCTAAGGGAAAAATTGCTTCTTCTTACAAACTTTTCTACTTAAGAACCTGGTCATGGAACGAATTAAGTTCATAAGTAGAGGTACCACTGTCGTTTCCTATATTGCTGTTGATGTCCACTATACAAACCTGTATTATTTAATTTTTTAAAAACCCCACCATCCAACCCTGTGTTTAATGTTTGCTGGGGTTTTGTTGTTGTAGTAGTTTGGTGTCTTTGTGTAATTGTTACTGCTGGTGACTACCCAAATAAGTCCCTGCAGTTTTCATATCAGGATTTCAGAAGTGGTTTGCCATTGCTTCCTTCCTGGAGCTCAAATTGTCTCACCCAAGATTACTCATAGAAACATAGAAGACTGACGGCAGAAAAAGACATCATGATCCATCTAGTCTGCCGTTATACTATTTTCTGTATTTTATCTTAGGATGGATATATGTTTATCCCAGGCATGTTTAAATTCAGTTACTGTGGATTTACCAACCACGTCTGCTGGAAGTTTGTTCCAAGGATCTACTACTCTTTCAGTAAAATAATATTTTCTCATGTTGCTTTTGATCTTTCCCCCGACTAACTTCAGATTGTGCACCCTTGTTCTTGTGTTCACTTTCCTATTAAAAACACTTCTCTCCTGAACCTTATTTAACCCTTTAACATATTTAAATGTTTCGATCATGTCCCCCCCTTTCCTTCTGTCCTCCAGACTATACAGATTGAGTTCATTAAGTCTTTCCTGATACGTTTTATGCTTAAGACCTTCCACCATTCTTGTAGCCCGTCTTTGGACCCATTCAATTTTGTTAATATCTTTTTGTAGGTGAGGTCTCAAGAACTGAACACAGTACAGTATTCCAAATGTGGTCTCACCAGCGCTCTATATAGCGGGATCAGCTATACTCAGCTGGCTTCATAACCAAGATGGAACTAAAATTCACAGTTCTCCACTATCTAGCCTTATGCCTTAACCATTACACCAAACTGTCTTTCTTAATGGGGTTATTCTTAGGAAAATATACAATATCTCAGAGTAAGGAATTGAGGAGGAGGAAGAAATGATACAAACTCTCAGTTTATCAGAAAAGTTATTACAATGGAATGAAATTCCATGTACTGTTTCTCTGTACGTTTTTTTTGCTTTTATACAGTAGAACCCCGACTTACGAGACTAATTGGTTCCGGAAGGAGGCTCGTAAGTCGGAACGCTCGTATGACGAAACATTGTTTCCCATAGGAAACAATGTAAAGTCAATTAATCCGTGCAACAACAAAAAAAACCGCTGCCGCCGAACGCGGAAGTTAGCGTTCGGCTTCAGGAGACAGCTGCGAAGCGGCGCGGGTGTTTTAAAACGTGGCAGCCGGCCTGGGGGGTTCGGGGGCTTCCCCCCGAGCCCCCCAGGCCGGCTGCCACGTTTTAAAACACGCGCGCCGCTTCGCAGCTGTCTCCTGAAGCTGAACGCTAACTTCCGCGTTCGGCTTCAGGAGACAGCTGCGAAGCGGCGCGCGTGTTTTAAAAGGTTGCAGCCGGCCTGGGGGGCTTGCCAGCACCCCCCCGAGCCCCCCAGGCCGGCTGCAACCTTTTAAAACACGTGGGATACGAGCGCCAAGGAGCTGTCTCCTGAAGCCGAACGCGGAAGTTAGCGTTCGGCTTCAGGAGACAGCTCCTTGGCGCTCGTATCCCGAATGTGAGCTCGGGAGGCGAACAAAAATGTCGCTCCCCTCCCAGCTCTTATCTCGAGTAGCTCGTAAGTAGAGCTGCTCGTATGTCGAGGTTCCACTGTATTAGAAAATGCAAAAAAAAAAGGCATGCATATAGATTGAAATAATATTTGTATTTCTTTGTACAATTTAAATACCGTAGAAAGAACAAAAAGAAAATTAAAAATAATTCATCCCAAAGAAATCTGGACTAAATTTTAAAATACTAAAGATGCTGAGATATTTTTGAGGGGGACAACTAAGGGATATTTCGCAGCAAGAAGCCATTTCCTTGGCTTTCCTGAGATTCTGTTCTTTTTTTCCCTTCTTGTTCTTTTTTGAATTGGAAAAGAATGCCAGATGTCTGTAGAAATACCAGACAACATGTTGAGCAATCTGAACTTTGAGTAGCTTCATAGGAATGTGTTCTTAGCAGCAGAATTTACATTTTATAGATAAGCCAATAGGTCATTAAGAGAAAAAATTACTCTTTCTCTATTTGGCAACAAATAAGTCGCTGGCTGGTCCAGGTTTCTGCTGAGTATATGTAGCGTGGCCTGAAATCTGATTGGGATAAAGGTCTCAGTGTGTATATTTATTGAATTCATGCATAGAAAATTGGATAGATAATAGTTCATTATATTAATCGGTTTTGACAAGATTAACACACACAGGATGGATTAGAAAGGGAATTCCCTCTCTTCCTTTCTACTCGGGGCCATCATTTTCGGGGAATAGGAATCTCCAACTTTGGACTCTCCAACTTTGGAAATCCCCCAAAGAGAATGTGATTGCATTGGGGAGAACCGTGGATTTGTTGGCTCTACTGTAGTGCCCAGTTGGTTTAAATGTATTTTCTCTCATTGTATGCAGTAGGATGTTTAGTTTTGCTGTTGCTGGCAAAACAGGAAGGAACAATGAGAATTTGCTTCCAACAGCATTTTAGGACGACAGAGTGCTTGATAGTATTTTGGGGGGTGGGGGGGGGTGATGAGAGATAGTACAGTAATGTGAAAGGCCAAATTGAACGTATGATTCTAGATGCTTTTACCAAATGATCCACTATCAAAAGAATGTGTGTCCTTCTGGTCCTCGACGACTGTTTTAACTACAGCACCATACAGGTCGGACCATGTGATCGTTAAATATTTGTTATATTCAATCATTGAAATCTGCGCATCTCTGTAAATAACGTATTGTACTTGCTAGTTTTGAGTCCGGTGGATTGAGCGTTGCCCACAGAATATCCATTGCATTCTTTATTCAGAAAGAAAAACCATATTTGAACATTCAGAAACAGCTGGTTGATCTCAACCAGTTAGATACTGTGGTGGCAGCCATGCTCACACACCTCCAAATGAAGGAAATGGTGGATTCAGATTTAAAAGAGCACTTTCCCTGAATTCCTCCTTCCACAAAATGGGCCAGAAGAGGTCAGCCCATCATAAAGATCACTACCGCACCTGATTTAGGCAGTCAATATTCTTCCTGTTGTGAGTTCCAAAGCAGACAGAAGGGATTCAGGTCCTATTATGCTACTGATTCATAACACATAAAGGAGAAGGCCAACCCATACATCAGAGCCCTTCTGATGGAACGCCTACAAAATAGCCCTTTCCTAAGCAAGCCCTTCCGTTCAAGTATAAATACAGAGAATTTTATCTAAACTTGATCTTTCTTGTTTTTGTGAGAGTTGAATTACACTATCCATTGTTTCAGATACGTGGGTTGCGCACTGACATTTCTTTAAAAGTAAGTAGAGTAGAAAATAATCATATAACATATATTTGAAATAGTGCATACAGCCCATTAGACTCGGGATTGTTCTGTAGTCGGTTATTTTAAATCAGTTGTCTGACTACCAAGATTAAGCTATATTTCATTTCCTTTTTTTAGATTTCATACAGTCAGGAAGTTGTAGTTGCTTTTGTGTCAGACACAGGAAGGGCTAATACAACTTTTCAAGAATTCTTTCAGATGTACAGTGAACTTTCTGCAAAGTTCAAAGAATAGGATATGGATTTCCTGTCATTTTAATTTCCTACAATAATATTGTTAAAAGAAACATACAACAAAAGAAATACATTCAGCAATTATATTTTTCCCTGTTAGACCATGAGACTATTTATTTATCAATTTAATTTATATGCTGCCCAACTTCTCAAGGACTCTGGGTAGCTTACAACAAATAAAAACAATATTTAAAAGAACAATTTTTATTGCAGTCTGTAATCTTAAAAACTTTATGCAATTTATGCAAATTACCGTAGGTTCTGATTTTACCATGACATTTCAGATTTTAAACAGCCTATTGGAGTATAACTAATACAGGTAGTCCTCAACTTACAACCATTCAGTCTACGGAGAGGGGCGGCATACAAATCTAATAAATAAATAAATAAATTTAATGACCATTCAGAGTTATAATGGCAGTAAAAAAATGAACTTATGACATTTTTCACCCAACCGCTGCAGCAACCCCATGGTTACGTGATCAAATTTTGCATGCTTGGCAACTGGCATGTGTTCTTGATGGTTCTGAGATCACCTTTTGTGACTTATGAAGAAGTCAGATCATTTAACAAGCATATTACTAACTTAGTAACTGCGGTGATTCACTTAACAACTGGCCAGAGAGGTTGTAAAATTGGGCAACATTTTGTCTTGCTTAGCAATGGAAATTTTGGACTCAGTTTGGATCATAAGTTGAGGACTATTTGCAGTGCAGCCAAATGTCAGCTTCTTGATCAAAGACAACAAACAAGGTTCAGCATTTGAGACTACTACGCTATTAGAATATGTATCAGTGGTCTTTAAGGTAACCTGGCTGAAGAATTCTGGGAGTCGAAGTTCACAAGTCTTAAAGTTGCCAGGATTAGAGACCCCTTACTCTACACTTTACATCCTCCTTTAGTTGTGAAAGAACAAGCCGTTCCTGTAGAAGTTCTGCATTGCCATTTTTCTCTCAAGCCTCATTTGTGCACATCTTTTATGCAAGGGCCGAGCAACTCCTAAAACATGATGCGTTTTGTGTGTTGTTCTGACACTATCTTACCACCCCGGCTTCACTAGTTATTTCCTGAAACAGGTTCTCAGAATTCCCAGGCCTTTGACTACGCTGACTAAACTTTCTAGAACAAGGATCCTCAAACTTGGCAACTTTAAGGCTTGTGGACTTCAACTCCCAGAAAGCATACCTGGCTGGAGAATTCTGGGAGTTTTAAGTCCACAAGTCTTAAAGTTGCTAAGTTTGAAGACCTCTGTTCTAGAATATATATCCAGAGAGTGATTAGATTGGGAATAACCATGCTAAAAAATGAAGACATCATCAGCCCCTTTAAGTCAGTGTAACTGGCATAATTGCTTCTTAAAAATAGCTTTATATCAAACTCCTGGCATCTGCCAAAATCAAACGTGATTTTTTCCCTCCTGTGCAAGACTTTTTTTAAACAAGAGTTACCAGATAAAGGACACAGGGTTACAAGAATTCTGTCGATGAACTCTTCTCCCTCTTAAACCAATGTATCCCAAAGCATTGGTGTGGAAACTTCTTTTTTTTCTAACTGCCGTCTTAGGGACCAAGAACTACGATATTTCATTAAGTCCTAAATGAGGAGTGTCTGAACCAGCGGTAGGTTGCTCTCAGTTCGGCCTCTTTCTCCAAACCAGTAGCATCGTTGAGAGGCTCCGCCCACCCACCCAGGATGCCTCTGCGCATGCACAGAAGTGTCACACAAATGAATGAACATGAACCAGTAGCAAAAGCATTTAGAACCCACTACTGCTCTGAATTCTTTATCAGTCTGGAAACCTTTACATGTTATATGAATCAAGGCCACAAGTATAGAACATATTTGCCAGGGTAGATACACAGCTTGGCACACATTACAGTTCTATACTTTCCACATACTTGCCAATATTCTCAATACTGAGCATGATAAGGATTACAGTTCATCAGTCTCTGGAGGATAAAATGTTTATTTGAATCCTTATTACATTGGTTGGTTTCATCTTAAATTGGATGCTTTGTCCCACTGATTTTAGTGGAAGCCAACCCACAGTTAATCTAGAGAACCAGTGTATCATTTAGTTCAGCCATCATTTGCTAAATAAATAATTGATTTCAGCAACAAGGGCGTCGTCTCCAATTTCCCCGATTTTATCGATGGAGTCAATCAGCACAAAAAATAAAGCTAGTAAAAAAAATTGTTTCAAAAAGAGTCGAATGGGTCAGGCTGTTTTGCTAGGCTATTATTATATATATACTGTACGTATATATATTTATATGCCATCCATTTCCCCAATGGGCCAATTCTTTTTGTGTGTGTATGTGCACGCTCTCAGTTGAATTCCTTAGATTTTGAAAGCATAGATCTCTTTTAATGTGCAGAAGTATTTGTGACAGACTTGGCAGGATCACATAACAGGTATGGACGTAATGTACAATACAACAACACAGTAGATTATAGAAGCTGCTACAATAAATGTATGAATGTAATTGTCCTTTTAACACATTTTTGTTGTTCCTTTTGGACACAAAGTTAACATGCTTGAAAGGTTTGTTATTTGTTGTCTCTCTTTGAAGTTGAAAATTCAGATCTTAAAATAGGTCTTCCACATGAAAACAAACCAGTTATTTACATGGTGTCATATTCCTACATGGCCAAAGACTTTCCTGATGCAAATATAATTTGTGGAAGTATTCCAGGAAGCTGAAACCAATCAGATTCTGACCATTATGCATAAGACCAGTTCAGAGGTTTCCATCTTCTGCTTAGGGTTTCTATAAACTTCATCATGTGAGGTAGGTTGTGGGTTTCTGAATTCACTTTAATCCACCAAGGCAGCCATGCAACTTTCCTTAGCTACCTCCAAGTGCTCAATTACATGTCCATGAAAATGCTGAACAAATTACAGTTCCAGTTTAAATGTTCATTTCTTATAGTACAAAAAAGCCCCACTGTATATAATAACATACACATTAAAGTCTTTTTGGACCGTAAGAAACAAATTGACCATTTGTCTTCCAAACATTTTAGTATTACAAATGATGCTGTGAGTCCCTGTATGTTAAACTTAAATTACTAGCTGGAAAATGAACAACTAAATTACAGTTATGCAAGCTAAGGTAGCTGCAAAGTGTACAATGAACTGCTTTGATTGTTCTTGTTGCATTTGGGAAAAATATATAGGAAGGGTTACACAATTTTATTACATTCTATTCTATATTATACAGTCATTCAAACATTAGGAAGAAAGAACGGGAACTGGATCATCAACCCAATTAAAAACTTTGAAAGAAGTTTAAAGTTCCAGGGGTCTTCAACCTTGGCAACTTTAAGACTTGTGAACTTCAACTTGTGGACTTCAGCTTTGGTGGCTGAGGAATTCTAGGAATTGAAGTCCACAAGTCTTAAAGTTTCCAAGGTTGGAGACCCCTGGTTTAAACTATTGTGATGTTAAGAATTCATCTTTTATGTATAGAACAGGAAAAACTCCAATCCTTCAGATCAGAGGCTTTTTAAAAAGTGTTGCTTATGGTAATGGGGTCTATTCAGTGATTACAAACACACAAAATATATAACTACATTTTACATGTCAGAATATTAGAGATGGCGTGGATTTCATGTTTAGTGACACCCTTCTGCTTATAAAAAGATAGCTTTCAACATCTGCCATCTAAAAACACCCCGTGAGCAAATTACACTGACGTGACCTGTCAAGCATGCTTTGGGAGGCATCAAAATTCATGGCACACTATTTTCCTAGGGCAGGATTTACATAATGTGTAACCTGGGTTAAGCAGAACGTCAGAAATAAATGGAGCAATTCTTCTTGAGCAGAAGGAAGAATGTACTTTGAGTTCCAATTGAACACTGCTCATTTCTTTAACTGCCAACTCCAGCTGCACGCCAAAAACAACAACAAAAAAGGCTTTCCTAAGAAATATTCTTTTTAAAAAAATTCCTCTTCCTCATCAAAAAAGCCATTTTCCAGGGCATATGCACAGTCTGCGCTTGATATTGCTTGGCAGGCACCTTTATATTCCTGAATTGACTCATAAAGAGAGTACAGTTGACACAGTAATGACATATCCAGCTGCCGGAGGCCAACCTAGTAAGAAAGAAAACACATGTTAATATTATGCTTGATTTTATCTGTAAGACTCTGGCCCGTCCATATTCTTCCTACCACAATGATTTTATCTTCCTCAAAAAAACACCAAAAAATTCCAATATTAAGAAAAACAGCATACCCGTCAATTATACAGGAAGACTGAACTATGGTATTTGGACATTTGCCAGACATTTTTGACTAGCCAAAGCCTCACTTTCTTAAATACCTTTGTATTTAACTCATTCACAACTAAAGACAGATACAGCAGTTAAATCAAAGAAAGCGTATTTTTTCTGAAACCCCATTCTCTCCTGCCGTTTAGGCAACTGCTCATACAGTATTTACAAACTTCTGAAGAAAAGAGGAAGAAAACAGAATACTTCTCTGTTGCATTTAAATTTACACACTGCAGATTCCAATATTATTATTATTTATTAGATTTATATTATTTTACTTGCAAAAAAACCACCCCACCCCCACAAATATAGCAGTGTTGCACTGCTTTCAGGTAATTACTACTGTTTTCCTGCTTTTAGGTGGACCAAAATATGACTTCATTTGTTAATCAAAATAAATAATTACAAGGCAATGTTAAAATTAACTTGAATATCTTGTCTTGATGTAGTAAAACGTATACATTAGGCAAAGCAGAGAGAAAATGTATCCCAGTAAACAAGTTTTTGAAATGGGCACAAGACATATATAAGCTAGAAGTAATTTAAATAATACAGAATCTTTTTGATGTCAAGAAAAATATTCAAGAGATACAAATACAGATACAATAGTACGGTACTTCCACCTAATTAGTTTCTTATACAATCTCATTATTATACATAAATCAGACAGCCAAACTCCAGATTCCTTATATATATATTTGTTATCCTTACTATATTTATATGATTTTATAAATTTGTATTGCCCAATCATTGTATAAATTTCCTCAGTCTGTATACATATTAAAATCAGAGTAAAGGATTCTGAGGGATGTCAATGTGCATGTTGCGTGATAAGTGCACTGTTTAAAATAATAACAATATCACAAACTTTACCATCTCTCCACTAAGATCAGGCCAAAGCTAGGAAGAAAATAACACATCTCAGTCCCATTCATTTCCATGGCTTGTTAAAATGACTATTTGGTTTGGGGGTAATTTGCATCTGAACAAATAGCTTCAAAGACTGCATTGAAGAGAAGGAATAGAAAACACAAATGTAGGTTTTTGGCTTTAATTGCTGCCAGATAAAGATAGTATCGCCAGCACAATGTAAAACTCTATTTGAGTGATATATCTTCAATGATGGAATACAACTGGACTGCAATTAGCAGAGTATCTGACTATTGACTAAGGTATTTGTAGCACAAAACAATTGGATGATACCAGTTGCCTTTCATTATTCATTGTATAACTTGAGCTCTTCAAACTTTTGTGTGGTCATGCTTGTGTCATCAGTGATAACATCTGCCCATCTTATCTGCTGTCAGCCTCTTTAAAATCTGATTTTTCCGAGCAACTGGATTTTGTCCAAATACTCTTGCATTTACATTGTGTTCGAAGTATGTAAGCTTTAGCCTCATTATTAGTGTTTTTGTTACTCAGTCTAACTCAAGTCCCATCTAGGACAGGATTATTTTTCTTCTTGCAGCTATCAACTACCTTACTTATCCAGAAGCACAATGCATAGTCCTCAATTTACTTTTATTCAGGATTTCTGATTATCCCACTTTCACAACTGTATGTTAACACTGACAAAACATACTTTTGAAGTTAGGATGTCTTTGCACTACAATATTTTTCTAGATTTAACACAGTCTTTATGACAATGCTAAATTGGGGGGGGGGAGGCGACTTACAATCAGTCCTAGAAGTTGTGGCCATCGCAGTGTTCCCACAACCACAATTCGGACACTTGACAACAGCCTCGTAATGACAACAACTGGAGTACTGTATTTCTCTGGTCATCTGATCACCATTTCTGTCCTTCCCTGCCAGCATCCCAACAAGCTGAGTCAATGGGGAAATGGGCAAGAGTTTGCAAGTCACTGCCATTCCCACTGCTTTTTCTTCCAAGGAGCTGCTGGGTGGTATGGGGATCTTGTGCTCAGCATTGTCCACTCACAGCTCCCACTTGCCTGCACTCTGTAGCACTTGTTAGAACGGGTAGGCAAAGTTGGCTCTTCTATGATTTGTGGACTTCAACTCCCAGAATTCCTGAGACGATCATGCTAGCTCAGGAATTCTGGGAGTTGAAGTCCACATGTCATAGAAGAGCCAACTTTGCCTACCCCTGTGTTAGAATATTCATGACTGGTGTAGCCATGGTAACAAGGACAGCCAGTGAAGAGACAGAGCCACTCACCTGTGGCTCTGGCCTACCAACTCACTGCTTTGCCCAACAGCCTGCTCGCTTGAAAAAGTTTTGATATTGCTTCCCATATTGAGGTCATGTGAGGTGCTTGCTGAATGCTCTACAATCCTCCCTTAACAATGGCAACAGGAACTGCTGAGATTGCTGCTGATAAGCAATGTGACCATGTGTCATCACGTTTTAGGGTTGCATCATTTAGTGACAGAAATTCCAGTCCCAATTGCATCACAACCTGAGCATCACTACCTGTATTGTATCTTAACTTTGTTTCCTGATCATTTTTAATAGGCAATTTACCAAGTGCACAAGTGCTCTTGTGGGGATACTCTTTTAACAACATGATAAATTCAGCCACACCAACTGCCTATTAAAGATTATCAGGAAGCAGTTGGAATAGAAACAAACAAAAACCCTAGATAAAAACAGACATATTCCATTATTCACTGGATATTAGCAACGTGATCTCAGCTGCCGGTTTTGAATCCAACATTTACATCTGGCAGTTGTCATTCTCTGAATAGTTGAAATCTAGATGGCAAAACCTTAAGTACAGTGCCACTTCAAACAATCACTAAAAACAAATGGTTGTAAGTTGAGGACTACATGTAATTCATTCACATTATTCTTCATCTTCACCCCATATTGCTGAGAATGTGTTTTTGGCCTGAAAATTTGTTTTTGTAAAATTTGCAAGAAGAACCTCACGATCTTAAGCCACAGTCAATACCAGATCTTTTTTTCCCCCTGACAGAACAGAGCTTCCCCACCTTTGTTTGCACATACATAAATCAATTTGATTTTGCTATTGTCTATCCAATTATGCCCATATGCAGAGTTGTCTTTTCAATTTTTGAAAGAAAGTATTTGCTTTAAACTTTGGATTTTTATTGAATTTTCCTAGTAGCACTCTTGTTCTTACTTCATTCTGTACATCAAAGCAAATTTTCCCATTATTCTACATATTATTTTACATTCACCTTTTAGTCTCTTGCAAAAAAATATCTGTCTTAAATAATACAGCATATTATATTCAGAAATTTTCATATATGCAGAAGGATTTTTTTTAGAAAGTGTACTTGGTACAAAGAAGCAGATTCCCTGGAAGTATCCGCTGCCTGTAATTAACTATAGCAATCCCTCGCCACTTCATGGTTCATCTTTCACGGATTCGCTATTTCACGGGTTTTCAAAGGGGGCTTAAATCCATTAAAAAATTTAAATCCATTAAAAATTCATAAAATTCTTCTACAGTACTACTATACTCTATTAAAGAAACTGGTAGGATATCACAGCCGAGAAACATTATAGAATTGCTGCTTACTGCAAAGAGTGGGTTTTAAAAGTCCAAGTACTCATTAAATACATTAAAATATATATTTCCTCTACTTCACGGAAATTCGTTTTTCACGGGTGGTCTTGGAACGCATCCCCAGTGAAAAATGAGGGATCACTGTATATACATTTCTATGTATATATCTGAAGTCTTTATCTGAATGCATAAGTTTTGCTGAGGGAGTCCAGCAACAAACACTCAAGAGGAATTTTAACTCCTTTTTTCTAAGTGGGAAAAGAGGAAAACTGGCACTTTCTCAAGAAAAGGGTAAATACTGTATTGCCTTAAGTCATATTAACCCCTGGCCACAATACAAAAGTGATTTGACATGGTTACTGTTTTGCCTTTACTTCCCACATTGTCTCATGCCCAAGAATATTCTGGTGACTTCCTATCCAAGCACAAACCATGCCTGATCTTGCTTAGCTTTTTTTTAGAGGTAAACCTCCATTTTCTGGGTCAGTGATGGCAAACCTTTTCGGCACCGAGTGCCCAAACTGGAACATGATATTCAAGTACCTGATACCAGAAGATCAGCTGGCAATGACAGTGCACATGTCCACAGAGAATTCCACCGCTGGCACACGTACCATAGGTTCACCATCATGATTCTAGGCACTTCCATCCTAAAGAAGGCACTTACAAATCTGCTTAATAAGTGGAAAATACTAAATGGTAGCCCAGTGTACACCAAGAAATATTGCATTTCTTGAAATCAGAAGTGAGACTGATTTTATTTTTCTGATTTTCAGATTAATACATTTTATTGAAAGGCCTAAATATATATGAACTATATAGTTCACTTCACCAGAAGCATGAATTAGTTAAAGTGAAATAAAATCAACATGTTTTTCCTCCTACAATGTACTCTCCCTAGGACAGCAGCCCCCAATCTTTTGGGCACTGGGGACCAGTTCAGTGGAGGTCTTTCTATGCTTTTGCATTCTGCTTGCATCCCGTTGATGGGGCTTCGCTTATTTGTATGTCCAGGTACTGGTATGCCATGGACCAGTATAGGTCCACAAACCAGGGATTGGGCACCCCTGCCTACAGGACTGATAATTCTTGTACATGTGACTTTTGGTGGCATTCAGATATTGGATAAGATCTGAACTTTACATATATTTTCAACACACACTAGGCCACATAATTTACAATTTTTACAATTTTATTAAAAAAGTGATTGTTTACTTATTAGCTATCTCATATGAAGTAGCTATCATGAATCATGGAATATTTGCTCTGTATCTGAATTCTCCCACTTTTTTCTTGCACCACTCAAGATACAAGTGCCATAATTCTGAATTTCCTCCTAACGGGACTTGATTCTCCCAACTCATTTCTTTTTCTCTCTCTCCCTCCTCAGCAACTGTTCTTGCTGAGTTATTAGAGAAATCGGAGTTTGGTGTATGTGTTTTTTTAACAAACCAGAGTTAGAATTTGTCTGTGCTCCAAGTCCCCTGCCATATAAAGAAGATACATTTCCTTCTCGGAAGGCGCTGGATGTGATCTTTCACCCATGAAGTGTCAGGATCTTCATGTACACTATCTCTCAAGTGAGACAGAATTATTACCTGGAAATGCCCATGCTTTCTGTCCTGAATCGTTTTCCTGTTTCAAACCTAGTTGGCAGCAGATTGTGGGTATGATATAAGGGCGATGCGGCCCAGATCCACGTTTGTATGGATTCCATGGTGCCATTAGCTTCTGCTAGGCATAAAGCTGGTCTATATAAATTACTGTCAAGGTATACAAGCAATGTGAAGTCTAAGGCATGCTTCTCTTATGCTGAAATTGAAGAAGTCTTCAGTTCTCTGACCATGACTGGCGAGTTTTGACAGACTTGCTATAAGGGTGGTTTTAACTACTAGGGAGAAAGTATATACAGTATATTAGCTCTGCCACTTCTTTCATTCCACTACATCATGATGCATTCAGATTATATTTCCAGAAGCTTTTCATTTTTGGGCTGACAGCACCACACCACAAATATAAAGAGAAAATGCTTTTTAATCACATTTTGAGCTAGCCAGATTTAAAATGATAACGAATGGTGCGTATTTATAAAGGGACATGAATCGGTTTAGGGGAGGCAGTTGTTATGACTAAGAAAAAAGACTGCTTAATCAGAGATGTTCCAGGCAGGAATAATCACTGTTGCCTTTAGGAATTTCATATCATAGATCCAACACAAAGGCTTTAAGTACAGGTACCTAATAATTAAATCCTATTTCACTCCATTGTAAGTGGAAAACTTGTTTACTTTGGAACTTCCCTTTTGTTAAAGCCACACATTTAAAACACAGAAAATGTTTAGACTAGAATGTTGAAGGGTTTTTTTTAGATTATATGACAATAGATCATGACAATAGAACAATTCATTGTTACTTAGGTACAGTTTCAGCCAAATGGAAAGGCAGGCTTGTGATTCAGAGTTAAGTCAATTAGCCCTGTCTTCCGTCATGTATTTGCTATGAAATATGGCATACTCCTTAATATTTTAGTCTGTAAACTGACTGCTTGTTTGAAAACCAATGTTAATTTACAGCTGTCGGGAGTCGGCATTCAGCCCAGGGACCATTCCTGCATAAAGCAAAAGCCAATAACCCGCAGAATCAAAGATGTCCATGAAGTCACATTCCATTTTCCAAAGCAAAATAAAATAATGCTAATTCAAAATCTGAAGAAAGCAATTTGGCCAATAAAATTCAATTCGATTCTATGCCATGCCATGCTGTTCTATAGGCAGATTGCCTATATGCAAATAAGAAACTAACACCATTGAGGAAGAACACAGGATGAAAAATGAATTCCAGCTGGAATAGAATAGAGGAACTTATAGATAAAATTACATTCTTTTGTTTTAGGAGGAAAAAAGAGCTTTCAAATTTCCTATTTAGTTTCCTGTTACCTATTTAGAAAAAAAAAGAGTGTTGGAGAATGGGAGGAGGGGAAACAGTCAAAATAAAAAGGATGTCTTATCCAAACATCTTCTAGATGACATCAGAAATCTAAATTTTCCATCCTGCTGAGATTCTTGTATTGGCTTTTTACTTTCTTTGAACTCTAGGCAGAACATTACATTCACTATCCCTGGTTTGTTTTTAGAGGTAATAATAACTACCTAAGTAATTACCACAGGCCAGAGAATATTACAACCAGTTCCACAGACTCAGGGAGACTTTGGCTTGCCAACAGCAGCTTCTGTTCTGCTGCCAAGACTTTCATATATCTGAAGGGTGATTTGTTAAAATAATTTCTGATGGGATATTCAAGTTAATTTAGCGTGTTCTTCACCAACCAATTAAACTCTGTCTGTACAGCTAACTAATTTTCCAAGTCTGACTATAATTGTTAATGTTGTTTAAGTAACTTTTGCTTAAACTTTTCAAAAGTTTAGAGTCTTTTTGGTTTTGGCTCTAAAACAGTATTTCTTAGCTGTAGCAACTTAAAAATGGGTGGACATCAACTCCAAGAATTTTCCAGCCAGGAATTGACTGCTCTAAAGCAGTTTATAATCTTAGAGATGGGAGTAAAAGGAAAGCCTATCACATCCAAGATTAATACAAACAAACTTAACAAATTTGATTTAAAGGAGCCAGTTTGGTCTAGTAATTAAAGCACCTGTCTAAAAACCAAGAACACAGAGATAGAGAGAATCACTCACGGGGTCGGGGTTTTTTTGGGGGGGGGGGGGGTAGCAATAGGAGAAGAAAGGGGCAATAGATGTGTTTGACATCTTGAGTTATTTATAATAATAAAGGCAGGATTTTTAAAAAGGATCTTAAATAAGAGTTTTAGAAGGCAGCAGAGTAAAAATAATCTAATCCTGCTGGGGAAGAGCCTCCACAACCAGGGCACTGTCTTGCTTCATTAAATTATTTCAATATAAAATAGGACTGGCTATTTTGTCAAAACCCATCAAGTATTTATATCCTGTAAATGCATTTCAAGAATGAAAGGGCTTCATCTACTTTCTGAGTAATTTCTGAAGCATAGATATATATCTATGTAATACATCTACCTCCCTTTCCCCACACTCCTGTGCCACCGTAAACTCGAAGATATGTGATTGGAGCTTGCAACCTCCCACCTGTTCTCTTTCACCACTATATTTATCTATTGATTGATTTTATTCATTAAATTTGTATGCCACCCAACTCCCGAAGGATTCTGAGTGGCTTATAACATCTAAAAAATAATATAAAAAATTTAAAATCCAATCATACAAGCTTATTGTGGCTGGATCAAAGGTGTGTCAATTGATCATGGCCCCCAGGCCTGCAGGCAGACCCAGGTCTTTAAGGCTTCCCAGAAAGCCAGTAGAGCGGGGGCAGTACGGATCTCAGGAGGTAATTGGTTCCAGAGAGCCAGTGCCACCATAGAGAAGACCCTCCCCTGTGGCCCCGCCAACAATGCTGCTTAGTTGAAGGACCCGGAGAAGGCCAACCCTGTGGGCTCTTATCGGTTGCTGGGAGCTATGTGGCAGGAGACGATCTCAAAGATAATCTGGCCCTATATGCTGCCCAATATGCAAACAGCAGCATTATTAAATGGAGGGTTTTTTTCCTCTAGCCTGACTTAAAATTTCAGAAAGCATTTCACAATTCAGAGAATCTGCGCCTTAAAACTCTCACAAAAGTTTCCAAGCAACCCACCCATCTGGCTTAAAAAAATAAATAAATCAAAAAACGCAAGCCAAGAATATACACTGCTCAAAAAACAAACAAAGGGAAGACTTAAACAGCACAATATAACTCCAAGTCAATCAAACCTCTGTGAAATCAAACTGTCCAGTCAGGAAGCAACACTGATTGACAATCAATTTCACATGCTGTTGTGCACATTCAACTTTGTACAGAACAAAGTATTCAATGAGAATATTTCATTCATTCAGATCTAGGATGTATTCTTTGAATGTTCCCTTTATTTATTTTTTTGAGCAGTATACTGTATATCATCAGAGAGAGAACCCAGGGCTGGAGAATATAGCTTCTAAACGTGTTAGATACACGCTTGAGGTGGAGCGATTGGTGCAATATTTTTTTTAAAGTTTTGGGAGCCAAGTGGCAAGCGACTTGTTTATTCGGCCACGCGTTTCAGACAGGCTAGACTTTCTAGGTGCCAGTCGCGAATATCCAGGGCTGCCCTCCCAGGAGGCTGACTTACCCTGATTTTCTTCTCCTCACTAAAAAAAACCCAAGGCTGGCATTGCCCTATTTGTGTGTGCGTGTATGTGTGTGTGTGTGTAAATTAAACCCTGGCACGATGAGGGATTTTCAGTGTAGAGCATTTCCACGCACGCATATCCACATAAAGGATACGCATGGTTTTTATTGTGGGATGGATGGATTCGTCTGCCTGTCTGTCCGTCAGTCTTATCTATTTCTCTGACTGACTGACTGACTGACTGACTGACTGACTTTTATGCCGTCCCTCTCCGAGATTTTAAAATTGATTTTTTAAAATCTTTCTCTTTTTGGATAGTTTCAGATTTATATTGCGTGCATTGTTTATGTTAGTTGTGAGCCGCCCACAGTTGAGTTGGGCGGCATACAAATCGAACCCATAAATAATAATAAATAAAAATTCGTGAAAGTGCACAGACAAGGGAGGGGAAAAGATCCAAAAATGTTCCAAGGACACAGCTCCCCCCCCCCCCTGCGCCCAGGAATGCGCCGCTTCTTCCCGGCGGTGCGCCCCAGCAGCTCCCGGGGCGGTCTTGGCAGCCGCCGCCGCCGCCTACTCACCATCTCTTTACGGAGCAGGGCCAAGGCGGCGTCGAGGTTAGGGGGCTTCGGCGGACGCGGGGATCCTCGCCCCCCTCCTCCGCCGCCGCCGCTGCCTCTCCGGCTCAGCTCGTCCTGAATGCGGGACTTCTGCGCGTAGAGCCGCTCCAGGTCCCTCCAGCGCCCCCCGGCTCCGCCAGGGGCGCCTCCGCTGGAAGAAGAATTCAGCAAGCCGCTCAGGCTCTTGGGCAGCGGAGGCAGCCCCGACCCGCCGCTGTCGAGGCTCCAAGGCAGCCCCGGCGCGCTCATGGCGCTCGGGCTCGGAAGGCAAAAAGCCGACTTTAAGCCGCGGCGACAAAACAACGCCGCGCTGCCTCTCCTCCCGCCTGCATTGAGGGAGGAGGAAAAAAAGCCTCTTTCTGTCCGGCTCGGGCCCGCCCCCTTTGGCCGGCCTCGCCTCAGCCCGCCCCGCCTTCCCCGGGCCTTCGCTTTCAGGACCGGCCCTGAAAGGAAACGGAGAGAGAGCGAGCGAGTGAGAGAGAAGGGGGAGCGGCCGACATGGAAGGCGTTGTGTGGGATCTCTCAGCTGTCCTGTGGGTTCCACCCGGCAAAGTCGAGCGAGGCGCCGTGTGGTTCAAAGAATTGAAAGGGATAGCCGGTAATCCTTGATTTATGGCTGCAAGCTGAGCCCAAAATTTAGGTTAACTTTCAAGAATTTGTTAAGTGAGTGTTGTTCCGTTTTGTGACATTTCTCACCCCGGTTGTTAAACGAGGCCCTGCCATCAGGCAAGGGTTGCTTCTCCCACCACCACCAGTGCCCTGCGCATGCAGCTCCAGATCTATGGTGTGTATCTCGGCGAGATTTGCGGAGAGGGGGGGGGCATACAAATCTAATAAATGAAATGAAATGAAATTTAGCTTCTGTGCATGCGCGGGAGACAAAATCTTGCAAAGGGACATGCACGCCAGAGATATTTGCTTTGGGATTCGGTGGCACAGAAGTTAAATAAATAAAGAAATTTCGGAGATTTTTTTTTTTGTTTCCACGTATATGCAGAAGCAAAAATATCCAAAATCTTGCACGTATGCACGTCCCTTTGCAAGAAGCAAAATCTTGCCCAGACGCGCACGCATGCCAGAGAACAGTAATTTTTACTACTCGTGCGATCGTGTCAAGCTTTCCGGTAGGAGCCCGATATTGCTGCCATTGATAAGTACTGTAGTAATGGGTGGTTAAGTGAATCTGGCTTCCTTGTTCCTTGTTGCCAAAAAAAGTGATCGTGGGGACGTTGCAACGGTCGTAAGTATAAACCAGTTGCCAAACGTCTGAATTTTGATCGTGGCATCATGAGAATGCTGCAAAGATTGCAACTGAAAAAATGGTCATAAGTCACATTTTTTAGTGTCGTAACTTCAAATCAGGGGAGGATTGCTCCTGCTGCGGCCACCAGTGCGCTGTGCACGCAGCTTTAGGTATATTGTGTGCGTGCATGCATCCCAGTGTGTTTCTGCTTCTGCGCATGTGCAAGAGGCAAAAACTTGTGCGCATGCGTGAGATTTCGGCAATTTTTTGCTTCTGCGCATGCACAGAAGCAAAAAATCACCGAAATCTCTCGCGTCCGTCCCCTCACAAGATTTTGCTTCATGTGCAAAAGCAAAAACAAGCTGGGACGCATGCACACACACACAACTTACCCAAAGCTGCGCGCGCAGCTCAAGTTTTGCTACTGGTGCAGCGTCCTTTACCGTTCCAGTAGGAACTCACTACTGCTTCAAATGGTCACTAAATAAACTGCTGTAACTGGAGGGCAACCTTTATATGCTTTACAGCCCATGTGGACTCTTTGGTGATGATGTAGCTAGACTTTTTCCCAGCGAGCCATCTGCCACCTAATTTTTGGATGTAGGAGAAGAAAATCTGGATTCTTTTCCAAAACTTCTCTCCGTTTTTCTAACATGGAGAAATAAAGAACCACTGCAGTAATTGTAAGAGAGAGCTAGATTGGGGTAGGGGTTAAAAAGGCCGCAAAGTCAGCTGGGTGGCCTTGGGCCAGTCACTTCTGTCTTTGCCCTAGAAAGCAGGCAAGAGCAAAGCACCTCTGAAATCTTGCCAGGGAAACTGCAGGACTCGTTGGGAAAATTGCCAGGCATTTAAATTAACTGAAAGATGGACACAAATACAATAGATTCAAGATTTTTGTGGTAATGGGGTATTTTTAAAAGATGCCCCCAATTGGCGAATATTGAATAATTGCTCCTTGGGAAGCATAGGACACTTGCTTACAGGAGAAGAGATGAAACAAGGCAGAGCATCGCCTCATTCGACCTCAGCTGGGAATGTGTGTATCAGGCAACCCAAACATTTTCCTCATTTGCAGATGTCCATGAATAATCGTGAAAGTACCACAAACATTGAGCTTGGGATTGCAAATAAATTTGAATAGGCAATTTTGAAAATATATAATACACGCTGGTAGCTGAATACCCGTGCTTTGCTACGAAACTGAACTTCTTAGCATGGAGTAGAACGTCTAAACTCTCAGCCCGCGAGCCAGATGAGTAACATACTGGCCACACCCACTGGCAGTTGGAACAGAGTTTTTTTCAGCTGGGGAGGAGGAGTAGAACGTCTAATACCTTAGCATCAGAGTGGCTTAATAATACTATAAGAAATAACTAATACTGTAATCTGATATTCATTTCTAAAACTCCATTCTTAGTGAGCACCTAGAAGCCAAGAGGAACATACGTGCCAAGTTTCAAGTTTGCAGGATTTATGGTTCTGGGGATTTCATGATGATGCATGAGTAGTATTTCGTATATACATTCATACCCACACAAACACACACACAGAGACAGGGGTAAGGAATGACAGATATTTCAATCCAGCTGCCCAATCCTGATGGTCATTAGATGTAGATTGTTATTTGGAATAAATGTGATGGGGGAAAAAGTGCATAAAGAACCTTGGATTTTAGGAGCTTCCTCTGGCAGGATTATATTATATTACATTATACCAACTTTGGTTGGGCCTAGCAAAAGATCTGAATGTGGCCTATGTATACTGGCTTGTGAATGCGGTACTGTTTATTTCTGAGTAAATAAAGATTCTCTTAGCTGGACTAAATGGATGTACAGTGGTACCTCTACCCAAAAACGCCTCTACTTACGAATTTTTCTAGATAAGATTTCAAGATTTTTTTGCCTCTCCTCAATAACCATTTTCCACTTACAAACCCTAGCCTCTGAAACTGTAGCTGGAAAAGGCAGGGAGAAGCCTCCATGGGGCCTCTCTAGGAATCTTCTGGGAGGAAACAGGGCCTCGACCCTCCCTGTGGTTCCCCCAATTGCACACATTATTTACTTTTACATTGATTCCTATGGGAAAAATTGCTTCTTCTTACAAACTTTTCTACTTAAGAACATGGTCACGGAACAAATTAAGTTCATAAGTAGAGGTACCACTGTATCTTGCTCTTCATAACAATGCTACAGAAGTAGTTTGCCACTCACATCTACCGTATGTTTTTAAAAATTGTTTTTCTATTCTAGCCTACTGACTTTGATTTCCTAGTGATAGCTCAATCCCGTATTAACTTAGACCCCACCCTGCTTAACAAATGAAGACAGAAGGTTGGGTAGATGCTTCCACCCAAGAGACACGGGCAGCTATAAAATTGCATTTATACTTTTGAAAGTACCATCTTATTTACACTAACTGAAGGTAAGGCTTATTATTAAGGCTTTCCTTGAATGGAGGGATTATTTAACTTCCTGTAAGTAAATAATTTTGTAAATGTTCTGAATAGCACAATTTATTCAAAGCATGTTGCTAAAGTGGCGTTAGGAAAGCTATTAAGGTAAAGGGATGATTTGATTGGAAATGAGGTTCACAACCGCACTTTTGTTGCTCCCTGTTTTACCTTTTAATTTGTATTTCGATGTATGTTTGAAGCATTTTCTTATTTTTTGTTATGGAGGTTTTAGCACTTTAGAGCTTTGAGGATTTGGCATTTCATGTAAATGAAATAAATACATAAATTTGCATTTGATTAGCAAAGATATATTACATATAAAGAGAGGTCAAGATAGTAGCCATTTGTCCATACAGTCAAAAAGGGTAAGTCTATGTTGGCTCCACCAGATGCCAATCATTGCATCTGGCTTCCATTTTTCTTTAAAAAGTAAAGAGAGAGAGAATAAATTCTGTGTGTGACAGTTCACAAACTTATTTTTAAAAATGGAATAATAAAATGATAGAAAATAGATAATAGTAGATAAGATAGAGAGATAGAGAGATAGAGAGATAGAGAGAGAGAAAAAGAAAGAAAGAAAGAAAGAAAGAAAGAAAGAAAGAAAGAAAGAAAGAAAGAAAGAAAGAAAGAAAGAAAGAAAGTTTGGTGCAAGTATAGAACTTTTCAAGTCCCTGCACTTCAAAAAGGATAGTGTCATTCTGAAGAAAGTTGGACCAAAAAAAGGAAAACAATTAACAAATTAAAAAAGGGAAAAAAGGAAAGCTGAAATAAAACATTTATTTATTATATTTACATATTTACAAGCTAAATCAACTGACAAAACTGAGGCAGGGGAAAGCAATACAGGTAGTTCTTGGCTTACAACAATTTTCTTAGCGACCGTTTGAAGTAATAATGGCAATGGAAAATAGTGGCTTATAGCCATTTTTCCCATTTACGACTGTTGCGAGTCTATGGAGAGGGGCAGCATACAAATGTAATGAATAATAATAATAATAATTTGCGTGGTCACATGATCAAAATTCAGATGCTTGCCAACTGACTCATATTTATGACTATTGCAGTGTCCTGAGGTCATGTGATCACTTTTGTATAACTTTCTGACCAGCAAAGTCAACTGGGAGGCCAGATTCACTTAACAAACCCGTTACTGGCTTAATTTCAGTGATTCACTTAATAACTGTAGCAAGAAAAGACCTAAAATGGGGCAAAACTCACTTAACAATTGTCCTATTTAACAACAAATTTTGGACTTGGTTGTGCTTATAAGTTGAGGGCTACTGAATAGGGCATAGCATATTTTTACAGATTACAGATTATTAGAGTTGGAAGGGACCTTGTAGGTCATCTAGTTCAACCCCCGGTCTATTTATTTTATTATTATTTTATTATATATTATTATTTTATTAATTGGATTTATATGCTTCCCCTCTTTGAGGACTCTCAGAGGATTCTAGCAGGAGTCTCTATACAACTTCAGACAAACTTCAGAGTCCTCGGAGAGGGGCAGCATAGAAATCTAATTAATTAATTAATAAAATAAATAGCAGTCTTTGAAAGTCTCAAGTGTTGGAGCTCTTCCTCCCTCCGCAGGTAAGCTGTTCCACTGGTTGATTGCTCTCACCATCAGAAAGTTTCTCCTTATTTCCAGTTGAATCTCTCCTTGATCAGCTGCCATCCATTATTCCTCCTCTGGCCTTCTGATGCCTTGGAAAACAGCCTGACCCCTTCCTCTCTGTGGCAGCCCATCAAGTATTGGAACACTGCTATCATTTCTCCCCTGGTCCTTCTCTTTGCTAGACTGGCCATGCCCAGTTCCTGCAACCACTCTTCCTATGTTAAATCTCCCAAATTATTTCAGCATGGAGAAAATTAATTTATTGTTTTGAGCTGGACCAGAAATAAAGTGTTATTAAACATGCAGAATTTTCCCAGAGAAAATAGTAGATGGGGAAGGAGAGTGGGGGTGTGCCTTGAAATGTACAGTATTTGTAATTTAATTTAGGTATTGTTTCACTGCATATGGTACTGTTTATAGATGTTACAGTTTTATAGGTTTTATGGTATTTCAGTGGCCACAAAAGCTTGATTTGATGCTTGGAGAGGTATGGCATGAGAGTCTATGCATTTTTTAACTAAATTAAAAAATGGTAAATACTGTTTTTTAAAAGCAGATCTTAACATACTCCAATGCAACAGATTGGTGAGTATCTGGATTTGCGGAAATAAAAATGTCTTTCAATAAATGCTGAAAACGACAACAACAACAAAGGGAGATTGGTCAGCATCTGCAACTCTTTCTCTCAACTTGTGGAAGAAGTTATTTACAAATGACCTAAAATTGCTTTCATCTGCTTCTTCGCTTTTAAACTTCCTGGGTTTAATTACAAATTACTTTTGTTTATGGATTGTAATATTCATACTTACAGGAAAGAAACCCATTTTTAATAACTGAAAGTTGCCTGGATAGTATTACTCGAGCAGGAACCAAGTCTGATCTGATTCAGAAAGCTACTCCTACCAGAAATGATGATGGATGAAGTCATTCAAAGGAAGCAGTATCAGTGTCCATCAACGGAAGCAAAGGAAACAGTGTTTGGATGACATGTAATGAACTTAGGTATCTTATAATAGGAAACAGATACAAATCCAGGAAATCTATTTTCTAGTTTGAAAACATCAGCAAGGAGTGAGCGTTCTTTTATTTTATATTTCAACCCAGCTGGACCTCTAAAGATAGGCTAACAAACATCTAAAACTCTAGAAATACGCTGGTATGAAAAAAAAGGAAAGAGGTAAAGGAGTGTTGAAGAAGTAATACGAATGATTCAGGATTGATTATCAGATATAAATAAATAAACTGCAAGAGGTTTCTGCTAATAGAATAGAATATAATTTTTATTGGCCAAGTGTGATTAGACAGACAAGTGTGTCTTGGTGCACATGCTCTCAGAGTACATAAAAGAAAAAGATACGTTCATCAAAAATCATAAGGTACGACACTTAATGATAGTCCGGGTACAAATAAGCAATCAAATCATATCAGGAACCAGTCAATATAAATTATAAGGATACAAGCAACAAAGGTACAGTCATACAATCATTAAAAAGTGACAGGATTGATTGTCACACTTGTAACCATGTCTGGCACTCCTGCAGTTTTGTGATCAGAATTTTGGGCGCTTGGCAATCAGCTTATACAGGTAATCCTTTTTTTTTTCAAAGAAGTTTTTTATTTTTCTTCAATTTCACATACAAATTTAACAAATTTAACATGGATATACCTTCCAATATTACATACACATAGTTCCAAATTATGATTTGTTTCGTAAGCCAATATCTTAATAATTGATTCCCCCCTCCTTTTGACTAACACCAATCTGTCCCTCTAGTTATTCTTTATTGCACACTCCCTCTTTCTTCAAACTCTTTCCTCCTACTATCTGTTTTCCCTTCATTCCTACTTGTCCTCTCTTTCCTTCTCTCTCTCCCTTACCGCTACCTTCCTCAGACTCACTCACCTTCTCTTCCTCCCTTTCTACTTCCTCTCCCACCTTCTAATACCTTTCCTAATTTTCCAACCTAAAAAATAAAATAATAAACATATACCTTAGCAGATTGGTGCTGGTGTACAGCTAATCCTTGATTTACAATAGTGACCATTCAAAGTTACAACAGCACTGAAAAGAGAGACTTACAACTGTTTTTCACACTTACAATCATTGCAATATCTCCGTGGTCATGCAATCAAAATTCAGACATTTAGCAACTGACTAAGCAGTTGCGATGTCCTGGAGTCATGTAATCCCCTTTTGCGACCTTTTGGCAAGCAAGGTCGATGGGGAAACTACATTAACTTAACAACCATGTTACTAACTTCACACCTAAGAATAGAACAGAATAACAGAGTTGGAAGTGACCTTCCAGGTCTTCTAGTCCAACCCCGTGCTTAGGCAGGAAACCCTACACCACTTCAGACAAGTGGTGATCCAACATCTTAAAAACTTCCAGTGCTGGAACATTCACAATTTGTAGAGGCAACTTGTTCCATGGATTAATTGTTCTTCTTGATTAGTTTCCACCCATTGCTTCTTGTTCTATCCTCAGGTGCTTTGGAGAATAGCCTGACACCCTCTTCTTTAAGGCAACCTCTGAGATATTGGAACACTGCCATCAGGTCGCCTCTAGTCCTTCTTTTCATTAAACTAGACATAGCCAGTTCCTGCAATCCTTCATATGTTTCAGTCTCCAGTCCCCTAATCATCTTTGTTTCTCTCCTCTGCACTCTTTCTAGAGTCTCAACATCCTTTTTGCATTGTTGCAACCAAAACTGAATGCGGTATTCCAAGTGTGACCTTACCAATACATTATAAAGTGGTATTAACACTTTACGTGACCTTGATTCAATCCCTCTGTTTATGTAGCCTAGAATTCTGTTGGCTTTTTTGACAGCTACTCATATTTAAATAGTTGTCCTCTAGGACTCCAAGATTCCTTTCACAGTTACTACTGTTGAGCAGGGTACCACATATACTGTACCTGTGCATTTTGTTTTTCTTGCCTAAATGTAGAACCTAACATTTTTCACCATTGAATTTTATTTATTAGATAGCACCCCATGTTCAAGTCTGTCAAGATCCTTCTGTGTCTTGAACCTATCTTCTGGAGAGTTGGCTGTTCCTGTCAGTTTGGTGTCTTCTGCAAATTTGATGAGTTCCCCATCTATCTCCTCATCCAAATCATTGATGAAGAGGTTGAAGAGTACTGGACCTAAAACAGAGCCTTGGGGTACCCCACTCCATGTGGATGCAGTTCCATTGAACACTACACATTGAGTGTGGTTGGTCAGCCTGTTTCGAATCCATCTAGTGGTTTTACTTCCTAATCCACATTTTTCTACTTTATCTAGTAGTAGGTTATGGTCTACTTTATCAAATGCTTTACTGAAGTCCCAGTAAATTGAACCACCTGTAGCTGTTCACTTAACAACTAAGGTAAGAAAAGTCATAAAACAGAGCAAAACTCACTTAATTCATGCTGCACTTAGCAACAGAAATTTGGGGCTCAACTGTGGTTGTAAGTTGAGGACTACTAATATTTATGACAGTTGCTGCATTCCTGTTCAGCAATTTGCTATTTTCTCAGCCAACTTCCAACAATCAGAATCAATGCTGGATTTAATTAATGCCTGCATGCTTCACTTAACAACTGCCGTGATTCGCTTAACAATCTACAGCAACCATCGTAGAACCAGACTTGATTCCCTTAACCACCTTGCTTAAAAATGTAAATTCTGGTCCCAATTATAATCCTAATATGAGGGCTACATGTCCACATAGTCTTCAACTTATGACTATCAATTTAACAACCATTGAAAATTAACAGTGGTGCTAAAATTAATGGCTTACATTCAGCCCTCTTAGATATGACCATAGCAGCATCCCTGCAGTCACCTTACTGCAGTTTGGTTGCTTGGCAACCCTTGGTGGCCCAGGTCAACTAATTGTCATTTGCAGCTAGTTTCTGACAAACGAAGCCAGCTGGAGGTCACAAGTCATGGTCATGTGATGTCTCATTGATTGTGGTAAAAAAATAAATAAATTGGGGTAGTCATGTGATACTTCAAATAGTGATGATCCCTCTTAACAACAAATTTTGCAGCACCAATTGTGATGATAACATGAGCGCTACCTTAGCTGAATAAGTTTACATGTCACATCCTATTTGACAGAGCCAGTGTGGCACAGCGGTTAGAGTGCAGCACTGCAGGCTACTTCAGTTAACTGCTAGCTGTAGTTCAGCAGTTCAAATCTCACCACCGGCTCAAGGTTGACTCAGTCTTCCATCCTTCCAAAGTGGGTAAAATGAGGACTCAGATTGTTGGGGGCAATATACTGATTCTATAAACTGCTTAGAGAGGGCTGTAAAAGCAATATGAAGCTGTATATAAGTCTAAATGCTATTGCTAAATGCTATATTTACCCACCCCCACTCCGTGCCAGCACAAACAGAGATAGAAAAGTGCTCAATTAATGCTGTTGAGACAGGGGGGGGGGGGTCAAAGTGGGAGGGCTCAAAACACTGTGGTTATTTTTAAATCCAGCCCATGGCTCACATTTTTGTGGTAGTTCCCCTCCACCCTCCACTGGAACCATTTAGTTTTGCAAAGCACCCCCATTTTTATAGATGCAGCCTGGCCGTTTCACCTATGACTATTCCTTGATTAGAAGAAAAAGGGGGCAAGGAGATTTCTTTTTGACTCCCGACAGTCCAAAGGATGGTGTGTGGCTGGGACGTATTATGTTCCACCCAGCGCCAGCATTTCTTCTAATTCAGTGCAGACTCTGCAAAAGCAATGCAGATTGGGTTGCGTTTTTTGTGAATCATGGCGCGCAGCTGGAGTGCGGAAAGATCTGGAGACTATCACATATGAAACAAATACAGGAGGATTGCACAGATAAATAAACTGCTTTCAGGTACTGTTCTCTTATTCCATCCCACTCCGTCGCTTCCTTTTTCCTTTTTTGAGTTTTAAACATTTCATTAGGTTATAAGATACAAACTACGAAAGTAAATAGATTAGAATAGCATGAATCCCAGCGACCAGTTAGTTCCCACAGAGTTGGTCTTCTCCGGGTCCCGTCGACTAAACAATGCCGTCTTGCGGGACCCAGGGGGAGAGCCTTCTCTGTGGCGGCTCCGACCCTCTGGAATCAGCTCCCCAAGGAGATTAGGACTGCCCCCACCCTCCTTGCCTTTCGTAAACTCCTCAAAACCCATCTCTGTCGTCAAGCTTGGGGGAACTGAGACACTTTCCCCTTGCCTATGTAGTTTCTGTGCACAATATGACAGTATGTATGCTTTTATTTACTGGGGCTTCTCTTTTAGATTTTTTATATGTATAATTGCTATTTTAGATTTTAATTATTAGATTTGTCATTATGTATTGTTTTTATCACTGTTGTGAGCCGCCCCGAATCTACGGAGAGGGGCAGCATACAAATCTAATAAATAATAATAGTAATAATAATAATTATTGATTAGCCTGTAAACCAGTGGTTCTCAACCTTGGGGTCAGGACCCCTTTGGGGGTTGAATGACCATTTCACAGGTGTCGCCTAAGACCATGGGAAAATACAAATTTCCCTTGGTGTTAGAAACTAAAGCTTCTATTCTGGCATCTCGGAACATATTTTTACAATCCAACCAATCAGGCGTTTACAAGGGGGTGTACCTCTGACCTCTTGCCAATCAGCTTAAAGATCTGTTGGAAGAATTGGTGCTAAACTTATAGTTGGGGTTCACCCCAAGATGAGGAACTGTATATTAAGGGGTCGCGGCATTAGAAAGGTTGAGAACCACTGCTGTAAACCATATCAAAATACAAGGATCAAACACATATTATCAATAAAATCCTATAAAAAATGTAAAATAAAATTTACCCTAAAAGAAGGGTAAAATACAATCATTATGGAATAATACATAAATATGTAAAATAGAATAAAATAACATAAAATTATATTTCTTTATCACCCCCTACAATCTACCCTAGTCAGGCCCACATTACGCCGATCTCAGTCGGACCATTTCAATCAGAAACTCTGCTGTTTTAAATATGGTTTTCAAATTCTGGCCATGCATGAGGTATGTTGTTTTTAATATGAGCCTCTCACTGGGCCATGCGTTTAATGTATGAATCAAGGTACAGTGGTACCTCTACTTAAGAACTTAATTCATTCAACTCATATGTATTGTATATTGGACAAAGAATAAATAAATAAAATAAATAAATAAATAAATAAATTCCATGACCAGGTTCTTAAGTAGAAAAGTTTGTAAGTAGAAGCAATTTTTCCCATAGGAATCTGTGTAAAAGCAAATAATGCGTGCAATCTCGAAATTTGGGTGGGAGGAGGAGGAGGAAGAAGGAGGAGGACAGTTGCTGCTGAAGAAAGAAGGTGAAGTGAGGGGAATAAAAAAAATCCAAAACTTTAAGGCTTAAAAAAAAAAGAGGGACTCTGAGGCAGCGAGGAGGAGCATGCGCCTCCCATACAACTGGCGCGTCCCATACAACTGGCGCGAGGCTGCCTCCCATACACTGCGCCAGAGAGAGAAACCCAGGGGGAATGGCAGGAAATGGCCGGGCCTTCGGGCCACTCTCAAATTTTCTGGGAAATTTTTCTGGGCTCGGGTTCTTAAGTAGAAAATGATTCTTAAGAAGAGGCAAAAAACTTTTCTTATCTAGAAAAGTTCTTAAGTAAAGGTGTTCTTAGGTAGAGGTACAGCAGTACATGCACATTCATTATATGGGATAGAATGGAATCTCCCCTATCTAACCATTGTATCAAGTTTTCGAATCTTGCTTGGGTAGATGTCTCCCTGAGATGTTTTGGCAATTGTGACTTTAAATAGTTGGCAATTTGGAAGCTGCGTTTATATTTGCTCAGCCATTTCAGATTACTAGCCTGGGTGAAATGCTCCCGGTTCACTCATGCCTGTCGGTCGTGGGAGAACCAGTCATGAAAGCAGAGCGAGGTTCCTCCCACCCATCCAGATACTGCCATTTGGCTTCTTTTACCTTTTACCTTCTGAGCATGCACAGAATTTTCTGCATGCGCAGAGGATAAAAGGACCGAAGTGGTGGGTAGGCAGAGGCTACTGGTTCTGTAGGCGTGGCTTGGTGGGCATTGTGTGGCTTGGTGGGTGTGGCAGGGGAAGGATACGGCAAAATCTCCATTTCCACCTGTTCTGTCGGGCTCTCTGGTAGATGTCTCCCTAAAATTCACAGGTACAAATTTCAGACACACACACACGTTTGAAAATTCAAAACAATGTTCTTTATAATGAAAATTCACTTAAACCAAGCCCTCTTTTGGTATAGCAAACAGCACTGGTCTCCAAACAAACTGGTAATTTGTACAAGCCCCTTATCAGTTCTGTGATACTTAGCTTGCAGCTGTGAGGCAATTCACAGTCCTTTCACAAAGTGAAACACATTTTGCTCTGGTTTAATTTCAAAGTGGGGAAAAATCTGCACACCAAAGATCGAAGTCAGCAAGGCAGTCACGAAACACAATGATCAGATAATCCTCCACAATGGCCAAACCCACAGGCTGCTATTTATAGCAGCCTCATAATTACCACAGCCCCCACCCAACCACAGGTGGCCTCATTTTCTTTGATAATAATCTCAGTTGTTGTTGCCTATGCATCGCTCTCCGCATGCGTGGCTGTATCATTAACTCTTGTTCTGAATCCAAGGAGGAGCTAGATAATTGATCTCCTTCTGAGCTGTCTGCCACACTCTCCTCCTCCCTGTCACTCATGTCTTCTTGGTCAGAGGAGCCTTCATCAGCAGATTCCACCGGGGGCGAAACAGGCCTGCAGCATGTGGATGTCTCCCCCACATCCACAGTCCTTGGGGCAGGAGCTGGGCAAGAGCTAACCACAACACCACCCAACTCTAGGGAAAGGATATTGCAAAATGTCCTTTCCCACCTCACTCTGGGGCCAGCCGCAAGTGGTATTTGACAGTTCTCTGAACTACTCAAAATTTTTGCCACTGGTTCTCCAGAAACTGTTGGATTTCACCCCTGCATGAATGTCTGGACAGTTCTACAGGCAAAATCTGCCTAGATTCTTAGTGGATTAGAAGCTTGAACAGGAGTCAAAAGTGAAATGCAGTTGTGAAAAAAAGCCAATATAATTTGCTGGGCTGTACTAAATTATTTTTCCTCTCCACTCTAAATTGGGGGGGGGCAGAATTACAATACTTTATCCAAACTGGAACATGTGTAGAGGAAACCAACCAGCAGGGATATGATCATGGCAAGTGAGGGGTGGGGAAGCTTATGAAGAACAGTTAGCAATACTAGATATATTTCACTTGGAGAAGAAAAAGCCTTTGGGAGGAATTGTAATAGATCAAGTATTTGAAGAGCTGGCATGTAAAAATAAATAAAATCTGGGCAGACCTGTGTGCAGAAGACAAGTCAAGAAAATAATGGCTTATAATAACAATGGAATAGATCGTGGTTAGACATCATTAGAAAGAATTTCCTAACAGCAAAAGCTGTTCTTCGGCAGGTGGTAGATTTTTCCTTCACTGGAAATATTTAAACAGAAGTTGGCCACCTGTCCAGAATGCTCTAGTTTCTACACTCGAAAAGCAGTTGTCTGGAAGATCCCTTCCAACATTTATTTTCTCTGGTTCTACGAAGGTTGTTACAGAACCCAGCCATGTTTAAATGCATTCCTTAAGTCAGTGTTTCCCAACCTTGGCAACTTGAAGATATCTGGACTTCAACTCCCAGAATTCCCCAGTCAGCATTCGCTGGCTGGGGAATTCTGGGAGTTGAAGTCCAAATCTCTTCAAGTTGCCAAGGTTGGGAAACACTGTCTTAAGTCAGCAGAAAGGTATGCCATCCTAAATGGAGAACAGTCAAGCGTTCTTGTAATCTGGGCCAAAATACATAAGGAGGGCAGTGACCAGAGGGATGAAGTGTTCCCCAGCGGCCTAAAATGGCCGAGTTGAGCATAAATCAAATCCACACTGCATCAATCGGAATAGACCGGAAGCAGTGATGGGCTGCTGGTTACGTAGACTGGTGCGTAGCTTTAGTTGGAAAAATGGGAGCTGCACAGCAAGCGAAGTCTCATGTGAGGACACGTGCGAGTGAGATTTCAGCAATTTTTGGCGATTTTTTTGCTTTGGCGAATGCGCGGAAGCAAAAATATAGTCAAAAATCGTCAAAATCTCACTCCCATGTGCATCCTCATGCAAGATTTCACTTGCGCATGCGCAGAAGCCAAATGTGTGAGGTGCATGTATGCACCTTGGGTACACTTATTTATTTATTTGTTTGTTTGTTTGTTTGCTTGTTTGTTTATTTATTTATTTATTAGATTTGTATGCCGCCCCTCTCCGTAGACTCGGGGCAGCTAACAACAGTAAAAAACAATATAAACAAATCTAATATTAAAAGTAGTTTGAAAACCCCAATTTAAGAAACCAATCATACATACAAACATACCATGCATAAATTTTGTAAATCTAGGGGGAAGGGAATATCTCAATTCCCCCATGCTTGACGACAGCGGTGGGTTTTAAGGAGCTTACAAAAGGCAAGGAGGGTGGGGGCAACTCTGATATCTGGGGGGAGTTGGTTCCAGAGGGTCGGGGCCGCCACAGAGAAGGCTCTTCCCCTGGGTCCCGCCAGACGACATTGTTTAGTCGACGGGACCCGGAGAAGGCCAACTCTGTGGGACCTAACCGGTCGCTGGGATTCATACGGCAGAAGGCGGTCCCGGAGTATTCTGGCCCGATGCCATGGAGGGCTTTATAGGTCATAACCAACACTTTGAATTGTGACTGGAAACTGATCGGCAACCAATGCAGACTGCAGACTGTTGGTGTAACATGGGCATATTTAGGAAAGCCCATGATCGCAATCACAGCTGCATTCTGCACGATCTGAAGTTTCCGAACACTTTTCAAAGGTAGCCCCATGTAGAGAGCACATGCCCGCGACGGCCTCAGAGGGTACACCGATAGCGCCAAAGACAAGCAGCCTTTCTCTGACCGAAAGGGACTATTGGAGGTCTTTTAATCCAACCCCCTGCACAAGCAGGAGACCTTATATCCTTGATGGTGAACAAATGGTATGCATGCCACAGATGGCATGCAGAGCCATATCAGAGGGCATGTGAGGCGTTGCCCTCTGTCAGCTCCAGCGCACATTAGCCGGCTGATTTTCGGCATTGGGAAAAAGCAGTTTTGCCCCCTGGAGGCTTCAGGGAAGCTCCTCTGAAGCCCTGGAGTACAAAACACCACCCAACGGGCAAACCGGAAGTTCAGAAAATGGACTTCTGGTTTTCCTGTTGTGCTGTTTTTCGAGAAGCTTCCTGAAGCACCAGAGTGCAAAAAAATAGCACAACAGGCAAACCAGAAGTCCATTTTCTGAACTTCTAGTTTTCCTGTTTGCCCATTTTTTTCACCACCCCAGGCTTCAGTGATTCATTGAATTGAAATGAATTTGAATTTATTAGATTTGTAAGCCGCCCCTCTCCAAAGACTCGGGGCAGCTCACAAGACAGTAATACAATACAGGACAAATCTAACGTTAAAATTTAAACTAAATTAAAATACATGTATAAAAAACCCATTAACTACACAGTCATACACACTCAGTACAGCTATCAATATTGCTTATTGTCCTGCCTTCTGATGCTTTGGGGAAAATAAGTTAACCCCCTTTTCTTTCTGTCAGCCCCTCAAATACTGAATAGTGTTATCATGTCCTGTCCCCCCAGTCGGTCTTTTCTCTAGATTAGCTATTGCCTGCAACCATTCTTCGTATGATTTAGTCTCCAGGTCCTTAATCATCTTAGTTGCTCTTCTCTGCAATTTTCCCAAAGCCTCAACAACTTTTTTGTAATAGGGTGACCAAAACTGGTCATCGTTAGCATCACTGTCAATAAACTCCATAAATCTATTCAAGAGCAAGACTTGTATTGGAAGAAGGAGCAAAACACTACAGATGGTTCTCGATGTACAACAGTTTAGTGAACTTTCAAAGTTTCAAAGGTACTGAAAAATGTGGCTTGTGACCATTTTTTACAGTTACAGCCTTTGAAGCATCCCCATGACCATGAGATCAAAATTCAGATGCTTGGCAACTGGTTCATATTAATGACTGTTGCTGTGTCCCAAGGTCATGTGATCCCCTATTGCGATCTTCTCACAAGCAAAGTCAAGGAGAAGCCAGGTTCACTTACCCATCTTATATCCTGAATGTAATTTTTTCAAAGCTTTTTTTCCCAGCCCTAATGATTAATGATTAATAATTTTACCAGCTTGGAGTCTTTTTTCATTGCTTCTCCCTCCAATTTTTTCCCCCAGTCCTAAGTCTTTGCAGGCTTTTTTTCATTGCTACTTGCTCTGAATAAGGTTTTTTAGAGCCCTAACTAGGGGATAAAATAATGTCCTGAAGCTGACCAGACTAAGGATGTGAGCCAGATGAATACCTGGTAGACAGATTTTTTCCTCCTATTTTGCTCCCCCAAAACTAAGGTGTGTCTTATACTCTGGTGCGTCTTATTCTCCAAAAATATGTTAACAGCTATGTTACTAATTTACCAACTGCAGTGATTCATTTAACAACTGTGGCAAGAAAGCAATAGCAATACCACTTTAGACTTATATATTGCTTTACAGTGCTTGACAGCCCTCTCTAAGCAGTTTACAGAGTCAACATATTGTCTCCCGACAATCTAGCCCAGGGGTCTCCAACCTTAGCAACTTTAAGACTTATGGACTTTAACTCCCAGAATTCCTCGGCCAGCTTTTCTGGCTGAAGAATTCTGGGAGTTGAAGTCCACAAGTCTTAGAGTTGCCAAGATTGGAGACCCGTGATCTAGGCCCTCATTTTACCCACCTCGGAAGGATGGAAGGATGAGTCAACCTTGAACCTGGTGAGATTTGAACTGACAAATCGCAGGCAGACCGCTATCAACAGAAGTACCCTGCAGTACTACACACTAACCACTGCACCACTGTGGCTCAATAAAATGGAGCAAAACTGATTTAACAAATGTTTTACTCAGCAACAGAAATTTCTGCTCAATTGTGATTGTTAAGTTGAGGACTACCTGCATTTAAAAACCCAAAGCTTCATTGCATGACATTATCTTCTCCTCATTTCCCATCTACGATGAAGCTTAAATTTGCCTTTAGCTGTTCCAGTTAAGTAGTTTTTCTGAGTCCATTTGGAATTAAGATGCCCTGGAGATACTGCAGGGGGGTATCTGTTGGTGTCAGAAGAATTTATTGCTGCAACTAGCCTGCCTTCCAAAACTACGCTATTTAACTGTCCCCTAAATTCAAGATACCCAAGGACAGCTCTAAAACACACAAATGCTGAACAAACGTACTGTTCGGCCTTAAGGTAAAGAAAAGGCTGCTTTTATGCACTGTGCTATGTAACTTGTGAGGCAAAGCTTTCTCCTTTATGTGACATTTGGGTGACAGAAAGTGTGATGAGGTGAATCCTTTACAGGCAAGAGTTACGTCAGTTTTCTCCATAGAGTGCAGGGGGAGATCAGCAATTACTGCAACATATTGATTTCCACAGAGCTTTGAGAAGAGGCTTAGGAAAACCCACGGGTGTTGTTATGCCTTGCAGAGCTCTGGTTTAAATCAACTTCCCCCAGCCTGATGCATAGTAGAGGAAACAGGAGTTGTAGCCAACTCACTTGGATGGCAACAGGCAATGGAAAATTGCCTTCTATTATTATGTGAGCTAAATATAACAGGTTTCATTCCTTGTTGTGACTATTATTAGCAAAGGTGCTGTTTCCAATGCTTTTCTTGACACTCTGATTTTGGCCCCATTTTTTTGTTTCACACTACATGAAGAGAAGCACACCTTTCTCTCTAATCACGAAGGAATTAATTGTATTTGCCCATTTCCCAGGATTTAACTTGCATAACTTGTATGCCGCCCCGAATCTTCGGAGAGGGACGGCATACGAATCTAATAAATTATTATTATTATTATTATTATTATTATTCTTTACCATTACATTGTAAGAAAAGAGTTGTTGACTTCGATCAAATTTGTCCACATTCAGTCTCTGATGCTTTTGGGAATGAATGACAGCAGCAGGGCTCAAATGCTCCAGGTTTGTTTATGCCTGTCGGTTGATGGAGAGTCGGTCACAAAGGCAGCGTGAGGGTCCGCCCAGAAGCTGCCATTTGGGTTCTTTGACCCTCTGCGCATGCACAAAGCAATTCTGTGCATGCATAGAGGGTAAAAGAACCCAAATGGCGGCATCCAGGTGGGTAGGCGGAGCCTCACGCTACCTTCACAGCCAGCTCTCCGACTACCGACAAGCTGTTGAAGTCTGTGGTTGTCTTGTTTGGTTGCAGAGCCAAACCAGACACTTATGCAAGTGCAGATGAGAGACTCAATAATTCTTCTGTAAAACTGATTAGATCCCATCTTTGTACTACCCTGTTTCCCAAAAATAAATCATCCCCGAAAGTAAGACATTGGAGAGATTTCGTAGAATTGTCTAATATAAGGCATCCCCCGAAAGTAAGACGTAGGAGATGTTTCGTTTCGCAGCATTCCTGAACAGAACATATATAACATATCTTTGAAGAAAGTATAATTGTTGTACATGGAAATAATGGTACTGTAGTAGTAAGAAATTCTTGATAGGATTCACAGTTTGTCTGGCTATGATGGTTTGTGATAACAACTACTGTATAGTATATAATAAATGTTCTTTTTTTTTGTTCAGCAATAAATGTGAATTCTTCTTCATTGAAAAAAAAAAGTCATCCGCTGAAAATAAGATGTAGCACATCTTTGGGAGCAAAAATTAATATAAGACACTGTCTTATTTTCAGAGAAACAGAGTATTAATTATTTTTATTGCACTCACGCTTGCAGAACGTGGAAGATCTTTAGAGCAAACTGGAACAACTTGTAGTTTGTTAACTGGAGCTGAAAGTCAGAAACAAGTGAAGTATAAATGACCTAATTTCAAAAGAGTTTGTCAGAACTGACAGGGAAAAAAACCTCCAAGAGAATTTCAGCGATCCATATTTTCCTTTCTTTTTTCTAACTTTCCACCTGTAGAAATTCTTTTTCTCCTTATAGTAGACTTTCCTTACCTGCTGTCCAGATGTGTTGAGCTGTAATTGCTAACCACGAGGCTTTTACCACAAGGAATTTTAAAGGGTGATTTTTATTTTTATTTATTTATTTATTTATCAAAATGTGTAGAAGATAATAGGTATGGTATAAACAGAAACAGAAGCAAGTAGGTATAGGTAAATTTGGACAATAGGACAGTAGGACAGGGATAGTAGGCACGATTGTGCGCTTATAGAGACCTCTCAGGAATGGGGTGAGATTGACTGTAGACAGTCTAAGGTTAAAGTTTTTGGGGTCTGGGGAAGAAACGACGAGTCAGGTAGTGCGTTTCAGGCATTGACTGCTTTGTTGCTGAAGTCGTATTTTCTGCAGTTGAGTTTGGAGTGCTTTACATTGAGTTTGAATCTATTTTGTGCATGTGTGTTCTTGTGGTTGAAGCCGAAGTATTCATTGACCGGTAGGACATTGTGGTAAATGATTTTGTGAACTACATTTAGGTCAGATTGACGGTGATGTAGCTCTAGGTTTTCTAAGTGCAAAATTTCAAGTCTAATTATTTTAGCTTAGTGTCTATTAATATTTTTTGTGTAATATTCTGTTACAGGGCATGCTGTGTGCTGATTTGGGATTTTTTGAAGGAAAGACAAAAGCTGAACATCTCACAGAATAGGATAATATATTTTAACTCTGTCTAAACAAAACACTAAGGAAGAAGCCATTGTGACCTTGTGTCACATTGTTTAGTTCTTTGACAATGTTTGCAGAACCTCCTGTAGTTCTGCTTTGGAAATGTGGAACTGAGAGGTTAAGTTTGTTTCCTCCTTCTGTAAATTCTGGATCAGCCTTCTCAATCTGATATCATCCTAGAGTTACCAGAAGTCTGCCATAAGGAAAATGTGCCCTCCATTTTGTCCTCATGTTCTTGCTCTGTCAGACACAGCCTTAAAATCAAATATTGTTCAGCTTCTTGAGTGTCACAGGCTTGTTGTTGCTTTACTGTTTTCACAACAGTACTGAAACCTTTGTGCATTGTGCCCTTGTAAACTGTCTCCTTCTTTCTTTTCCTTGTCCATCAATATATTTGACAGCCTAGACCAGGGGTAGGCAAAGTTGGCTCTTCTCTTCTATGACTTGTGGACTTTAATGCCCAGAATTCCTGAGCCAATCATGTTAGGTCAGGAATTCTGAGAGTTGAAGTCCACATGTCATAGAAGAGCCAACTTTGCCTACCCCTGGCCTAGACCAGTGATGGCAAACCTATGGCATGGGTGCCACAGGTGGCATGTAGAGCCATATCTGTTGGCATGCAAGCCATTACCCTAGCTCAGCTCCAATGTGCATGTGTGTGCTGGCTAGCTGATTTTTGTCTCCCCCGGAGGCTCTGGGAGGGTATTTTTGGCTTACGGAGTGTCTCCGGGGGGATGGGAGAAGATGAAAAATGAGGCTACCGGGCCCACCAGAGGTTGGGAAATGAGCGGCTTCAGGCCTCCAGAGGGCCTCCTGGGGGGGGCAGGAGAGGCCATTTTCGCCCTCCCCAGGCATTGAATTATGGGTGTGGGACTTGCCCTTGCGCGATAGCACGTGCTTTCGGCACCCGAGGGAAAAAAGGTTTGCCATCACTGGCCTAGACTTACACTATTTAATTATCTCCTAAATCCAGCAACTGGCTTCAATACAGCCAAGTGGTGGGTTCTGGCTTACCTCACTGCTGGTTCGTTTTCTGATGTGAAGCACATGCATGGGTGCATGCACAGAAGCAAAAAACAGCTTCTTCATGTGCGCAGAATTAAAAACCAAGATGGCACCGCCTATGCTCCCGCTATGAGAGATGGTTCAGGGGCATGTCCAGTTGGGCATCGCTGTCAGTTCGGCCAGTAGGGGGAAATTCCCACTACAGGTTCTATAAAACTGGTGTGAACTGGCAGGAACCCACCTCTGATACAGCCCCTCCAAATTTGTGATCTGTATGCTATGTAATCTGTACATCATATGACTTGTCCTGTTTTTATGGCAAGGTTTGAAAAGCATGTGGTTGATTTTATATTATTAGTAGGATATGTTATTGAGTATATTGTGATCCCCTTATATAAAGCGCTGGTGAGACCACATTTGGAATACTGTGTTCAGTTCTGGAGACCTCACCTACAAAAAGATATTGACAAAATTGAACGGGTCCAAAGACGGGCTACAAGAATGGTGGAAGGTCTTAAGCATAAAACGTATCAGGAAAGACTTAATGAACTCAATCTGTATAGTCTGGAGGACAGAAGGAAAAGGGGGGACATGATCGAAACATTTAAATATGTTAAAGGGTTAAATAAGGTTCAGAAGGGAAGTGTTTTTAATAGGAAAGTGAACACAAGAACAAGGGGACACAATCTGAAGTTAGTTGGGGGAAAGATCAAAAGCAACGTGAGAAAATATTATTTCACTGAAAGAGTAGTCGATCCTTGGAACAGACTTCCAGCAGACGTGGTTGGTAAATCCACAGTAACTGAATTTAAACATGCCTGGGATAAACATATATCCATTGTAAGATAAAATACAGGAAATAGTATAAGGGCAGACTAGATGGACCATGAGATCTTTTTCTGCCGCCAGTCTTCTATGTTTCTATGTTTCTATAAATATTTCTTGGAAAAGTCTTTTATTTTGGGGGGGAAAGGCTGAAGCTGGAACAAATAATTTCCTATACATGTAGGCTTAAGTACATTTGTTTTGGTTGTAATTTGTTGTGGATGCTAAAAAAGTTAAACAATGCCATTTGTCTTGCTTTCTTATTGTCCATCCTTTCCTTTGCCTCTTTAAATATCTGGCATCTCTATACAGTATCCACCAGGTGTATTGTACTACAACTCTCCTTGAAATGTGGACATGGTGCTTGTTGGGAATTATGAATGCTGGCTTTCAGCATACTGTAGAACACTTGATGTTTCTCTTCACCCAGAAACACAAAATATCGATTATTGAGATAGCTTTAAAAACCCCACATTCGTCTTTGCAGATAAATTTTGGAAATCGTAAGCAGAGGGAACAGGAAACACAGTTGATTTGTGTTTCTTTTTCTGGGCTTCTCTCCAAAAAAATGACTTCATCTTTTTCTCCAGTTTTTATACCCAGCGCATTACAATGACAAACTTATGCACACATGCAGATGAAGACAATGGAACTGCTGAACCCACAGGAATAGGGTTGAACTACACGTCAGATCTATTTCAAGTAGAGCTTAGCTATATTGAAGGAAAATTCTACGGTCCACTTTAGCAGCAGTCTTGGGATTTTTAATGGTAGAAGAAGCAAACACTGGAGTAATGTTTCTTTCTGAGGCAGCAGCTAGCCGGTATTTCTGTAAAAGCAATCGCTAAAAGCCCTTCAGTGTTAAGTGCAATTCTCCTTGGGCGATTTCGACAAAATCATTTTAACAGCTCCAGAGTCCACTGATGTCCTAACCTATCTCATCTGTTTTACTGTAATCAGTTTTCATTGTCAAGGAGAAACACTTTCCTGGTATGATAATTAATGATAAAGTCCGACCATTCTTTGGAAGGGATCACTGATAAATATCTTCCGATAGGAATCAGTGAGTCCCTTTTCTAACTGCCGCTGAATTCGACTCAAGGCAGGATTTTTTCAGACTGTTCTGTCTTCTGAAAATTTCATAGGGCATTTGTAACTAAAGGCAAGGGGCTCCCTCAGATGCAACCACTTTTCTATCTTGCACAGCTTTGCCTCTTGATTGGGGGCTACTAGATTTGAAAGCCCACGACCTACAGCAAACAATACTTAGATCTTAAACAAGATCTAAGTATTTCCCACAAGAACATATGCTGCAACGTCCTGCCTGTCGGCGACTACTTCAGCTTCAACCACAACAACACAAGAGCACACAACAGATTTAAACTTAATATTAACTGCTCCAAACTTGACTGTAAAATATATCACTTCAGTAACTGAGTTGTCGAAGCGTGGAACTCATTACCGGACTCTATAGTGTCATCCCCAAACCCCCAACATCCCCTTTACCCTTAGATTATCCACGGTTGACCTATCCAGATTCCTAAGAGGTCAGTAAGGGGCGAGTACAAGTGCACTAGAGTGCCTTCCGTCCCCTGTCCTATTGCTCTCCTATATCTCCTATGCCTTTCTTCTATTCCTATATCTCTTCTTCTATTCTTTCATTGATATGTTCTATTACTATACCTTCTTTTCTATTATTTCTTAGATATATTTTACTATGAGTATCTCCTCTATAACCTTCATCATGTATTTTACTATGTGTTTATAGATATATACCCACTAAAACCCTCATTGTGTATTGGACAAAATGAATGAATGAATGAATGAATGAATGAATGAATGAATGAATGAATGAATGAATGAATGATAAGGAGGTGTAGATGCTTAGGGTGTCCACTTGGGCACCTTTAGCTCTCTAGGCAATTCCTTATCCAAACACAGCTTTTCCTAAGATCACATTTCAACTAGGGGCACAGAAGCCCAAGAAAATAATAATAATAATAATAACAATTCATTAGATTTGTATGCCGCCCCTCTCCGAAGACTCGGGGCGGCTCATAACAATAATAAACAGTGTGACAATGTAAACAAATCTAATATTAAAAAAGCATCTAAAAACCCCATCATTTAAAAACCATGCAACACATGTATAAACTCAGCCAATTGAAGGAATTGCCAACAGGGACTACGTCAGTGGCTCCCAATGCTCCAAAGACACCTTTTTTTCTCTTCGAATCTGAACCACTGCACAGGAAGAATTAATACAACCGGAAACCGTAAAAACATCACACAATAAATTAGGTTTGCTGTTATTATGGCTGCTGATATCCAGACAACCTTGAGATGGCTGGAAGGACTTACTGGAATGTGTTTTGTATCACTTTGCTTCCATTTAGCAGCCATCTGGGTTTTTGCAGTGCAGATGTGGCCCTAGTTCAATTATAATCCATCTGCTACAACAATCTTCTTTACGTGGGGGGGCCACATGTTAATAAGACAATGCCCCAAGTTCTGAGAACTGTACTTCTGAGGTCTTCAAGACCCCAAACTGGAAAAGGCTGGGCTCTGCTATTTCTGTAGTTATTTGGGTCTTGCTCTTTCATGCTTTATGATAATTGGGTTATGCTCACTTCAAAAATTGTTTGGAAGAAGTGCTTGGTAACTGTTTTAAGAACTGGATTCTTTAATGATCACGTGAAGTAATAACACCACTCTATAAAAGCCTTAGTAAGACCACACCTAAAATACTGCATTCCGTTTTAGTCACCACACTATAAAAAGGATGTTGAGACTCTAGAAAGAGTGCAGAGAAGAACAACGGAGATTATTAGAAAACCAACGTTTAAAACACGAAGAATGGTTACAGGGACTGGACATGGCTCAGTCTTGGGAGAGAAGAAACAGGGATGACATGATAGCAATGTTCCAATATTTGAGGGGCTGTCACAGAGAAGAGGGGATCAATGTAGTTGAGATTTGAAAAGTGTTCGGAAACTTCAGATCGTGCAGAATGCAGCTGCGAGAGCAATCATGGGCTTCCCTAAATATGCCCATGTCACACAAACACTCCGCAGTCTGCATTGGTTGCCGATCAGTTTCCGGTCACAATTCAAAGTGTTGGTCATGACCTATAAAGCCCTTCATGGCACCGGGCCAGTTTATCTCAGGGACCGCCTTCTGCCGCACGAATCCCAGTGACCAGTTAGGTCCCACAGAGTGGGCCTTCTCCAGGTCCCATCAACTAAACAATGTTGGTTGGCATGGCCCAGGAGAAGAGCCTTCTCTGTGGCGGCCCCGACCCTCTGGAACCAACTCCCCCCAGAGATTAGAATAGCCCCCACCCTCCTTGCCTTTCTTAAGCTCCTCAAAACCCACCTCTGCCATCAGGCATGGGGGAATTAAGATAATCTTTCCCCCTAGGCTTTTACAATTTATACATGGTATGTTTGTATGTATGATTGGTTTTATAACAAGGGTTTTTAACTGTTGTAGTATTGGATTTTTACATTCTGGTTTTTGTCACTGTTGTTAGCCGCCCCGAGTCTACGGAGAGGGGCGGCATACAAATCCAATAAAATGAAATGAAATGATTTCATGGCCAGATAAGGAATAATGGAGGGACACTGATTAATGAAAGATTCAACCTAGAAACAAGGAGCAATTTTCTGACAGAACAATCAACCAATGAAACAGCTTGTCTTCAAAAGTTGTGGGAATTTCATCACTGGAAGCTTTCAAGAAGAGACTGGCTGGCTGTCAAAAATGGGATAGGGTCCCCTGCTTGGGTAGAGGGTTGGACTAGATGACCTACAAGGTCTCTTCCAACTCTGTTATTCTCTTATTCTATTAATGAACTCCGTGTCAGATTTAGTAGATAAATTACAGCCCGCGTGAGCTATAATAAATCAAATCTGGAGGCGATGGAGTAAGTTACAGAAACGGCTTTCAAACGAAGTTACTTTTATTAAGAAAATAAGGAAAAATAGCTATGCCTGATGCCAGGCAATTTCTATGCGTCTTACATCGTTGAAGGTTTAGAAAAAGAGAGATCCTTCCGAGAAGAAAGGAAGTGATGCTGGCAGTCCAGACAGGATTTTACATCATAATGGGCGGAGCTAAACTAACATAAACAGAGTTAACTATTTAATTACTGAATGTCTCTTGGGCTGGCAATACACAGCGTGACACTCCGAACTACTCAAAATTTCCACTACTGGTTCTCCAGAAACTGCTGGATTTTACCCCTGACATAAATCTGGCTTCCCCACTCACTTTGCTTGTCAGAAGGTTTTAAAAAGGTGATCACAAGACTCTGGGCCCTAGCAACCATTATAAATACATGCCAGTTACCAAGTATCCAAGTGACTCATTCTGCAATGGTTATAAGTGTGAAAACTGGTCGTAAGTCTCTTTTTTCAGTGCTGTTGTAACTTTGAACAGTCACTAATGAATTGTTGTAAATCAAGGACTATCTCTACTTAAAGATTCCCAAAAGCATCTAGTGATCATTACCAGGCTACATGAATGGAGCAAAGTTATTCAGTTTTTCCTATATTCTTCAGTGAATAAATAAGACCACCTCTGCACAATGAAACTGAGAAAAGTACCACTAAAACACAGAGGTGGGTTCTCCCCAGTTTGGACCGGTTCTATAAAATCGGTAATAACCTGGCAGCCCGGATCGCTAGAACCGAAAGCAACCCAGGCCTGCAACATCCCCAAACTGGCTCACTTGGTGGGCCATAGGTGGCCCCAGGGATGGGCTGCTGCTCTGACCGGGGTGTGTGTGTGTGCAGTGGAGTAGCGCAAATGGAGCTCCATCCCAGAGCACCAAATTTGCACTGAAAGAAGTTTAAAGAAAATACAGGGCGTCCTGCATAAGCCACGCCCAAAGTATGGTAGTGAAAATTTTGGTAGCCCTTCACTGGGCGGCGCCATTTTGTTTTTTGGTTCAGTGCACAAGCAGAAGATATTTTTGCTTCTGCACGTGCACAGGAGGTGGGTTTTTACCTCGCCAGCACAGTGGGTCAGAAAGAGAACTGTCAGCGCAATAAGCCTGAACCTACCCTTGCTATAGCGGGATCTATTAATAAGTCTACGGAGAGAGGCTGCATACAAATCTAATAAATAAATAAATAAATAAATAAATAAATAAATAAATAAATAAATAAATAAATAAATAAATAAATAAATAAATAAATAGAATGAATGAATGAATGAATGAATGAATGAATGAATAAATAAATAAATAAATGGTGGAAGGTCTTAAGCATAAAATGCATAGTTCCCTCTAAGCTGAGCAGTGAGCAATGGCTCACTTAAAAATCATCATCAACTCAGAGTTTTTCAAACCTGCCCAGAAGCCGAGAGGGAAACATTGAGAGGGAAAGAGTGCCGCCCAGTCCCGAAGGGACTGCCACTCAGACACTATACTTTTCCGCCCCCCCCCCCAAAAAAAAATTACAGGGAACACTAATAAAATGTATCAGGAAACACTTAATGAACTCAATCTGTATAGTCTGCAGGACAGAAGGAAAAGGGGACATGATCAAAACATTTAAATATGTTAAAGGGTTAAATAAGGTTCAGGAGGGAAGCGTTTTTAATAGGAAAGTGAACACAAGAACAAGGGGACACAATCTGAAGTTAGTTGGGGGAAAGATCAAAAGCAACGTGAGAAAATATTATTTTACTGAAAGAGTAGTAGACCCTTGGAACAAACTTCCAGCAGACATGGTTGGTAAATCCACAGTAACTGAATTTAAACATGCCTGGGATAAACATAGATCCATTGTAAGATAAAATACAGGAAATAGTATAAGGGCAGACTAGATGGACCATGAGGTCTTTTTCTGCCGTCAGTCTTCTATATTTCTATGTTTCTATAATCACTTCCAAATATCATGCCTCTATTTGAAGCTTTATTTGGTGCAGAAGGTGTGTTTGTGATTGTAACTTCCAAATACTGGACATTTATTTCCTGGATATCTCTTTGGTTCTCCCACTTTTCCTGATACGTGCTCGAATATACTGTTTCACTGTGGTTCGTTGGTGCCGCTGTCACTAAATCTCTTTTAAGTAGGGCTGTTGTATACGACTACTTAAATAAGATCACAACAACTCATTTTCTTTGCTGGCTTGTCCTTTTTTTCTTATTTGCTTTAATTTCATCCATTTGCCACAGATCAAAAAGTGACCTTATTACTATTTTTAGAGCTCACAAAAACCTCCATGAAACCTTATCAAACAGAATAGAATAGAATTCTTTATTGGCCAAGTGTGATTGGACTCACAAGGAATTTGTCATTGGTGCATATGCTCTCACTGCACATAAAAGAAAAGATATATTTGTCAAGATGTAGTACAATACTTAATGATTGTCATCGGGTACAAATAAGTAATCAGGAAACAATATTAATATAAATTGTAAGGATACAAGCAACAGTCTTACAAGTTACAAGGATGCAGGTTACAGTCATAAGTGGGAGCTGATGGGTGATAGGAATGATGAGAATAATAATAATAGTAATGCAGCCTTAGTGAATAGTTTGACAGGCAATGAGGGAATTATTTGTATAGCAGAATAATGGCATTTGGGAAAAATATGTTCTTGTGTCTAGTTGTCTTGGTGTGCAGTGCTCGATAGCGTATTTTGAGGGTAGTTGAAACAATTTATTTCCAGGATGCGAGGGGCCAGTAAATTTTTTCACAGCCCTATTTTTGACTCGTGCAGTATACAGGCCCTCAGTGGAAGGCAAGTTGGCAGTAATTGTTTTACTACTGATTATCCTCTAAAATCTATGTTTGACTTGTTGGGTTGCAGAACCAAACCGGACAGTGATAGAGCTATAAAGCTGCTTGCTGGATGTTCTTTTGGCCCTAATTCCTGAGGACAGTTGCAGAGTTAATGTACTGTACACAAAGAAAATGATCTTCCCAGGTTTCTTTTTTATCCAAAGTTCATATCTTCAGCCATCCGTCGCATACCAGAGTCCTTAACAGTGATGGGCTACCAAAATTTTTACTACCACACTGTGGGCGTGGCTTGTGCATTGGGGGCTCTGGGGTGGGGCTCCATTTTCACTACCCCACTGCGTTCTCCCCCGTCTGGGCAGTAGCCCACCCCTGATTATCTACTATATAAAGTGTACGTACACACACGCACCCACAGCTCTTCTAAAATTATACACATTCAAACTCATGTACAGTACTGCAATAGGACAGTGATTTTCAACCTTTTTTGAGCCGTGGCACATTTTTTACATTTACAAAATCCTGGGGCACACCACCAACCAAAATGACACAAAATGACACTCTAACACAGTACGTATTATACACCATCAGGATAGACATAACCAGCTAAGGCTGAGGCAATATTTCTCTCCAGTCCTGACCAGGATTAGAAATCGGGACCATGGGAAAGAGTAACAGCTTCAACTATTCGCCGCGGCCACACAATGACAAGTGCACTGCAGCCTGAGCAGGGACCTTCCTGGATGTGGATGAGAGGCGGCCTGCTATTGGTTCATCGCTAGTGGTTGGGATGAATCCTAGAAAGTGATTGGTCAGTGAGTGTTCCCTGTGCCTCCACTCTTCCTGTCGCTGATAGCTGGAGGGATTGTGAGGGGAATGTTTATGTTTGGATGGAGGCGGCTGGCATCGGGCTGGATAAATGGCCTCCGCGGGCTGTATCCGGCATGCGGGCCGTAGTTTTGGGACCCATGTTTAATTTCCCCACGGCACACCTGATCATGTCTCACGGCACACTAGTGTGCCATGGCATGCTGGTTGAAAAACACTGCAATAGGAAATACATACCCTGAGCCCAGAAGGGGAAAAAATAAAAGAAAATCAAAATTTTGCTACCGGTACTGTGTACCTGACCAAAATTTTGGTACTGGTGCTGCGTACCAGACCGTACCCATAGGAGCCCATCACTGGTCCTTAGGGAGTTGGGCGGCATACAAATTGAACCAATAAACAAACAAACAAACAATCACCAGGCCAATAAAGGCAACACTGAACCACCTAAAGAAGTATATCCATACATTTAAAAAAAACCCAACACCCTGTTTTTTCTTTTCCAGATAAAACAGCGAGGATCTATGATCGATGAACAAAATCAATTCCCAGCTTCTGGATCAGTCTGGCTCCCCAAGTCTAAATCTGCCAGGATTTTCTTCCCCCTCTTACAGCACGCATGGGTTGTTTCTCAAACAGCCCTTTTGAAAGCAGGGGGGGGGGGGCAGGGATCGAAAATGCTTCCTATGGCTGGGTCAGGCCCTAGAGGGGTGTGCTGCCCTTGTTCCGCACCTCTCAGATTCACAAGGATGAGGATTTATCATCAGGAGCAGATGTCCATCTGCAAGCTTGAAGTGGCTTTCATTGTTTCTTTCCCAACCCCCACCTTTCTTCTGCCTCTGGTAAGAACAGATCCCCCCCCTCTCCCCCTATACAGATGGAAAGGGCTGGCAGAGTGGGGGGGGGGAGAAAGACAAGAATAAGAGCTGCACAGGGAGAGATAGCAAGAGTCAAGAGCAGGAGGCATGAGAGGATAACAATCAGCCACTGCCATTGCGAGAGCAATGAGAGATGTTGTAGCCTAACGTTTATAAGCACCATCAGCCATCTGCCGCCATGCAGAGAGGAAGAGGGAGCAAAGTGGAGGAAGGGTCAATGAGAACAATAGGTGGGGGTTATAAGGAAGGCTGCCTTTCCTCTCTTCAAATGAAGCCTCCTTGAGTGGCTTCTGCCTTGTAAGGCAGAGAATTAACCTCTAGGCCACCAGATCTGATCCCTTCAGCTTTGTACCAGGGAGGGGCTACATGTTTTTTCTGTTGGATCACCCTGGTATATTTAAGGAACGTCACAGCTCCTTTTTGCCTCTAGGCCCAATCCAGGGCCATTTCAAGGCAGTTAATTTATTCATAGCCAACAAATTATGTTCTGTATGTATCACATGTTTTTGCTGAATTTTTAATATACCAGGGTGATCCAACAGAAAAATCATATAACCCCTCCCTGGTACAAAGCTGAAAGGATCAGATCTGGTGGCCTAGAGGTTAATTCTCTGCCTTACAAGGCAGAAGCCCCAGGATCAAATCCCAGTAAGGGTATGGCTAGCTGATGAGGCCAGAACAAGGCCAAAATAGCGCTATCCTAGTCTCCCTTAATTTTAAAAATTCAGCAAAAACATGTGATACATACAGAACAAAGTTTGTTGCCTATGAATAAATTAACTGCCTTGAAATGGCCCTGAGTTGGGCCTAGAGGCAAAAACGAGCTGTGATGTTCCTTCAATATACCAGGGTGATCCAACAGAAAACATATACACAGACACACACACACACACACACACACACACACACACACATATATATAGTGTGTGCACTTGCCGTTCACAAATGGAATGTTTGCACACATTCACCCGCTGCTCATGCAAGTGCTCACTGGCCATTTCCATGGCCCAGTTGCTAACCCGTCACAGTTCGTCACAGTGGGCCACAGTTCACAGTTTGGGGACCTTTTGGCTTAGATATTGGTATTTGAATGTAGATCTTTCTAACATTGAAATTTCGTTGTTTTGCTAATCTAGGTGAAATGTTAATACGCACTGCTCAAAAAAATAAAGGGAGTACTTCAACAACACAATATAACTCCAAGTCAATCAAACTTCTGTGAAATCAAACTGTCCACTTAGGAAGCAACACTGATCGACAATCAATTTCACATGCTGTTGTGCACATTCAACTTTGTACGGAACAAAGTATTCAATGAGAATATTTCATTCATTCAGATCTAGGATGTATCATTTGGATGTTCCCTTTATTTTTTTGAGCAGTATATATTGTTAGTCCATGTATGGACTAGCTACATGCTAAATCAAAAAGTACAAGGGGCATCTGTGTGTGTCCAGAAAGTCAAGATGGCAACCACAACCACACAATTGTAATCCCACTTTAAAAAAAATAAAAATTAATGGTACCCTACCCACACCACATACATTTCAACAGGGACAGAGTTCCAAATGAGTTTCAGCTGCAAATATGTCTATTTTATTCCCTTATTTAACATACCAGTTTTGAAAATAAAAGCAGGACATGTGGATTGCAATGTTATTTATGTGAAAACAATGAAACTGTATGTTTTGTGTCATACTAGAAAACTCCTCATCGCAAACCTCCCCCCCCCCCATTTTTGGTAGGCAATTTTAAACTTTCTCTTTCTGGTTAGTTCTACATGTCAGCTACAGTACATGTAAATTTCTTTTCTTTTTACTAATTTTCAAACACTCTTGCTTTTCCAATTAACTTTCCAAGGGGCAAATTATCTCCTTAGTTTCTCTTTTCCTTGCATTGCACAGAGTTCTGTTATCCAGTCTTTTGAAGGGAAGAAAATGTTACCAGTTTTTTTAATCACTTCCATTATAAATAAACAAACAAACAAACAAATAAATAAATAAACAAACATATAAACAAACAAATAAATAAGACTATGTGTCTGCAGTTTGGAATTTTTTTTAATCCCAGCACAATAAAAAAAATTGTGTTTTAAATAAATACCACATTTTTCGGAGTATAAGACGCACCTTAGTTTTTTGGGAGAAAAATGGAGGGGGGGGGGAAATCTGCGTACCATGTATTCTTCTGGCTAGTCAGCTTCAGCACATTATTTTATCCCCTGGTTAGGGCTTTAAAAAAACTTGTTCAGAGCATGTAGCAATTAACGCCTGCAAAGACTTAGGGCTGGAAAAAATCCTTATTTGGAGAGAGTAGCAATGAAAAAACCTGCAAGCTGGGAAGATAGTTAGACCTTGTTAGGGCTGCAAAAAGTGCTTCAAAAAAGCTACATTCAGAGTACAATATGCACAAGATGCACCCAGATTTTCAGCCTTTTTAAGGGCGGAAGGTGCATTTTATACTCGGAAAAGTACAGTAGTAATTTGAAAATAATCTGAAGCCTTGTAGCCAAAATTTAAACTTGCTTGTTCAGAATTAATTAAGGGTGTGTTAGTGGGATAGCACCTAATAGTAGATTTGAAGAAGACGTGGAACATAGGGATGAATTTTCTTTACAGAATTCATTGCAAGAGATAAAGAAGTAATATCCTCCCAAAACATGATCTGCCTTAACACGTATGTTCTTCCTCCTCTTCTTGAACAATAGTTTGGAATTGGGTCAAAAATGGAAATGTATTAGGAAAATATGAGCTGATTACAAATAAACCATGCTGCCATCTGTGTATTGCAAATTCCACGATGCATGGGAATATTACAATAAAAGTCTCATCTGGAAATATGTTTAGTTAGAGTAAGCAGCATTCCTGAAATGCAACATTATAACAGTGTACAGTATTTGGCATGGAAGAGTACATAAAATTACTTTAAATCCACATTGTAAAATAATTTATGTCATTTGTTCTGAGGCACTATATGGTACAGCAATGTCAGTGTGATTGTTGAATTATGGAATAAATTAAGAGACGTGATGAAGCAGTAGAACTGAATCCACATTTTGTCCCTTGGCAGCTATTTAATCTGAGCCAACCCTGTTCAGTTTTAATGCTTCGCCCCGTGTAATGGCAGCTGATGTTATTCAAGAACTGAATCAAAAATAAAATAAGGAAAATGTTTTGATGGTGCCTGTTTTAAAAAAAATCAAAGCGAATACTGTAATTAATCCCTGTAATGATGTATGCAATCAGTTAATATGTATTTAGCTATTACGGACATGGATGTTTCTGATAGATTATATATATAACATCTCCAGTAGTGAGCTTGTGAATCTGCCATTTGTTTTAATGAAAAAAATCATCTCTCTGTTGCCATATGAATGGCTGCTTTTTAATACCCTGTTTGCAAAATCACAAATGCTTAGGTATCAACCTACGGTATGTCACAAAGTAACTTCTATAAATGCTTGTCCCAACCTGGTTAAGATACAGTGGTGTCAAATTGCCTCAAACCATGGGATGGGTAGCATATAAATTTAATAAATAAATAAACACCTATACTTCCAAACTGTTTTTATAATAACAACAACTATTACTATTATTATTATTATTATTATTATTATTATTATTATTAATTAGATTTGTATGCCGCCCTTCTCCGGAGACTTGGTGCGGCTCACAAGAGACACCTTGTAGCTATGCTGGCAATACTGTAGTAGCTGAAAATGTAAAGGATTTGCAAGCCCAGTTATTAAAAGCCAAAGGGAAAAAGGGGGATTAAAATTAAGTCTAAAGAAGAAGAAAAAAACTAGTTACAATCAGTAGAACAATCAGCCTTAGAACTAGCAATGGTAGGTAGCTTCTACCTTTTACGATCAACCATCAACAATAAAGAAACAAGCCCTCAAGAAATATGTTGCAGTCATGAATGTCTTGGAAAATTTATTTAAATACTGTGATATCTATACCAACAAAGATGAGAATTGTGCAAATGAGATTCCCTGTGAAACCTTTGGAGCCAAATTTGGGCTATGAAGACATAGAACAGGAATAGTATTGATGCTTTTGAAGTTTATTGTTGGAGAGGACTCTTAGAATATCTACAGTAATCTCTCCCTAATGAGGAGTTGTCTGGCGCCAGATGTATTGTTTTCTTGGTACAAGCCTAATACATTTTCATACTCTGTCATTTGAATAAATGAATATGTTAATTTTATACATAATCTCCTGCTTAGATTTATTTTTGGCAGATGCTTATATTGTTTAACATTATGGATTTTAATTATCACCCTTTATTGTGTTTGGAATTTTATTTGGTGTTTTAAAAAATATTTTGTAAGTCATTCTAGAGAAAGACAGGTTGAAAAGTGCTTATTTAAATATTTGCAAATGCAAATATTAAACAGATAGGAGAGAGGACAGCAAACAAACCTACCTTGTTATATGCTTTCTTGTACCCAGGGGTGGACTACTGCCCGGATGGGGGGAACACAGTGGGGTAGCGAATATGGAGCTCTACCCCAGAGCACCCAATTTTCAAGATGTTGAAAGAAAATCCAGGGTGTCCTGCATAAGCCACGCCCACAGTGTGGTAGTAAAATTTTTGGTAGCCCTTCACTGGGTACATCCCAACTTTTAACAAATAATTTTAAGAGATGAAAAGCAAAAAAATAATTGGGGAGACAAATCAACAGACTTAGCTAAATATTTTTACATATAGAAAACTTGGAAGAAATATGGCATGATTTTAAAACTCTTAGAACAACCTTTCAAATCCCTCATTCCAACCTAGTTTTGACAAAATATTGGCATTTGATCAAATCCTATTCTGGCACATCAAAGCTAATTTTTTTCCTTTTGTTTCAGTCCAATGCTTTTCCTTGATGGGTAATGAACTGTGATAATGATTTCATATAAATGATAAAATCATTGCTGATCAAGCAGAAACCTGCTAAATCCTATTTGTTATATGAATTGCCTTAAAAATGCGACCTTAAGAAGCTCCCAAATGAATTTGCACTAAATGTAACTAGCAACTATTTAATCGGTATTTCAGATTTTGTCAAAGACTGCAATAATGGAGGGTAGGGGAGAAACACCCCCCCCCACTTAAATTCTTGTAAGAGAAAAAAGAATGCAAAATGAGGAGACCTCAGTTGGAGTTTGAAAAGTTAAAGATCTTAAAACGAAAAAAGACCACACACCTAGAAAGCAGCTTTGTCCTTTAGGCTCTTTCTTTGTATAAATCTAATCTTTGGTGTGTTTGGCCTTTTGTCCAAAGGGCCAATTGTTCCTCTTCCTGAATCAATGCTTTGATCATCGGGGGGGGGGGGGGGGGGGAGAGAAAGTCTCTAAGCAAGAGATCAGATCAAAATTTCCAAGATAGAAAAGAATGGCTTTCCAAAGCAGAGCTCTAGATTAAAGCATTCTTTTAAATTATTTTACAACTTATATACAGTATTGGGGAAACAGTAAATGGAGACTCCACCTCTTTTTCTCCACTCTTAAGATTAAGTTTACATTTTATTAAATTTATAGGCTGCCCAACTCCTGACGGACTCTGGATGGTGTAAAACAGTAAAATCACAATACAAGGAAAAAAAATCAACAATCATAACTTCTAGACCAGAGCAGAGTGCTATAGCTCAATGTTGCCAGCCTGCTGGCAAAGCCATGTTTTTAAGGCTTTCTGGAAGGCCAGGAGGGCGGTGCTGATCTCCAGGGGTAGTTGATTCGAAAGAGCTGGGGCCGCCACAGAGAAGGCCCTCCCCTGTGGTCCTGCCAGTCAGCACTTGGTTGACAGGACCCAGAGATGACCAATCCTGTGGGCTCTAATCGACCCCTGGGAAGTGTGAGGCAGAAGATGGTCCCGTAAATAATCTGGTCCTAAGTCATGTAGGGCTTTATAGTTGATAACCAACACCTTAAATTGCATCTGGAGACCAAGCCAGTGCAGTTCATGAAGTGTTGGAGTTATGTGAATTATGATCACACGACAATGGGGATGGTCGTAAGTGTGAGGACGAATTGTAATTTTCTTTTTTCAGTTCTGTCACAACTTTGAATGGTCTCTGAACAAATAGTTGTAAATTTAGGACGACCTGTGTGCCATATGATCTAGGTAGGAAGAGAAGAACAGGAAAAAGCTAAGAAATTAAACTTTTAAAAAATCCTCCTTTGCAAATCAGGACATTGAAGAGCATGATAAGATATTCATGTGGAAATAGTGGATTGTGCTATTGGGGGGAAAAACATTGTTAAATGAAACATTTTCCCCCCTGAGAAATCACCTAAAACGTTTTTAAATTTAAAATACAACAAATATTTTAATGTTAAATCTATGTTATGTGAAAATATAACAGATATACAAATAACAGATGTTATACAAAGGAATCATAGGCATTTTAAGTGAGCATCTAAAATGTATAATATAGGCCTGTTATACTGGAATAATAATGATGATGATGATGTATTTTATTGTAATGCAATGCAACGCAACGCAACGCAATGCACTATTACATTATATTAATAATATAATGTGTAATATAAATTGCCATACTGGAACTGTACATTCTAAACAGTTTTGGAATGCCTGATGCTAATAGAAAATCAACAATCATCAAATGTATATATTAAAAAATTGACTAACAGAGAAAAAAAATCAATAATTAGGAAATACTATAACTGTATCATTATAGGAGTTTTAAATCTAGCTACAAAAGCAGTATGCAATCATTAATCTGAGGCAAAAAAAGGGTAAGACAAAAGGAGAAGTAAAAGTATTTAGCCAAGCAACACTGAAAAGAAATACATCCCTGAAACCTCTGTCTAAAATAGTGTTTCTCAACCTTGGCAGTTTGAAGTTGTGTGGACTTCGACTCACAGAATTCCTTAGGGAATTCTGGGAGTTGAAGTCCAGACATCTTTACCTTAGAAGTTCCAGGTCTTTAAGGAGACTTGCATTCCAGTTTAAGAAGCCAACTCTTTCAGTCCTTGCTGCTTTTTGGACTTTTAAAACTAGGGTGGGAAAACAAACCTCCCAAACTTCAGCTTGCTTCTTCCAATTTGGAACTCATTCTTTGCATTTGATCTTTTTTCAGGATTTGAATTCCTTGGCTTTAGAATTTTCCATTCAGCTTTTCTTTATCTCACCTGTAAAATGTAGAGATTAAAGTTTCGGTCAATTAGTTGGTCTGCTTAAAAAGCATCACTTTATATTTAAGCACACTGTAAAACTTTTAATTAACCAGTGACCTGGATAATTAGAAGTTGGTTCCAGAGCATGAAACCTCATTTTCTCCATCACTGGTTGCCCAGGAAAATTGCTTCTCTTTTCTGGTTGATTGAGTTCCATGCACACTTTTTGCTACTTTGGTGTAGGTAGAAGGAAGGAAGGAATTACTGTCTCTACTGTTTTCTATCATCAGGTTCTAGCACAGTGGTTCTCAACCTGGGGGTCGGGAGCCTTTTGGGGGTCAAACAACCATTTCACAGGGGGCGCCTAAGACCATGGGAAAAGACAAATTTCCCATGGTGTTAAGAACTAAACCTTCTATTCTGACGCCTTGGAACATATTTTTACAATCCGACCAATCAGTCGGGTTGCCCCTCTGACCTTCCTGCCAATCAGCTTAAAGCTCTGTTGGGAGAATTGGCGCTAGACTTATGGTTGGGGGTCACCACAACATGAACTGTATTAAGGGGTTGCGGCATTAGAAAGGTTGAAAACCACTGTCTGGCATAACATTGCTTAAGAAAAGTGACTTCTAGGTATTTCCTGTCAGTGGTGGGATCCTGCCGGTACGGCTCATTGCACGTAGCCCTGTGGCTTTGGCGCACAAGTGCGGGTTTGAGTGCAATTTTGCTTCCTGCACCTGGGGTGACAATTTGCTTTGCGTTTCCACACTCTCCTTCTTGGGTCGCCCCCCCCCCCCGCCTAAGGATGGGTAGCTAGGCAAACGGGTGCTGTCAGAAGCATAAATGCTGCCAATGCCACTTCCACCCAGGCCTTCTGCTTGCACTTCAGGTAGGAGGTGGCTGTGTGAGGCTAGAGAGGAGCCAGGCAGGAGAGAGGGAAGCTTGTCCGAGGCCAGGAAGGAGGAAAGAGGAAAAAAGCAAGGAGCGCAGATGCAGCAGCAGGGAAAAAAAGGAGAGCTGAGCCGAGATAACTAATCCAGGAAGTGACAGCTGCCGATCAGCTGGAGCTGCGCACACATCTTCATTTCCGCCGGTGGAACTGCATTCCACCCTGTCCTGCCTGCTGCCCACCCCTGGGTTGGAGCCAGTCCGTTGGCACCGGCATCTTTTTTTCCAGAATTTTTTGCAAATTGCTTTACTGTTTTGAAGGTTTTTCCTGTTCTGCTGCTTGTAAAAGGGCCCTACCGCTCGCCCCGTAGGTTTAAACTGACCTTTATTCCTTCGCCCAAAGCACAGCTGATCAGCTCCTTAGCTGTGTTTCAGGGGATTCCAGCTAACTGAGGATGCAGGGAAGCCAAATTGTATGAGGGAATGCATGCACGCCTGAGCGGAGTGTGCACGCATGTGCAAATACAAACCGACCCACCCCTAATTTATAGCCTTCATTTTATTTATATAATGTATAAGTTATAAGTTATATATCAGCTCCTTCCAGAGATTCGTTCTGCCCCCACCCTCCTTGCCTTCCGCAAAAGCCTTAAGATCAATCTATGTCGCCAGGCATGGGGCAACTAGTATATGCCCCCCCACTTGTTCTGACCATTAATGTTATGTGTGGGTGTGATTGAGTAAATTGACTGGTTTTTAGATTAATGGGTTTTTAGTCTATATTTTAATTATTAGATTTGTATACTTATTGTTTGCATTATATGTTGTGAGCTGCCCTGGGTCCCCGGAGAGGGGTGGCATACAAGTCTAATTATTGTTGTTGTTGTTGTTGTTTTGTTATTATTATTATTATTATTATTAATAATAATAATAATAATAATAATAATAACCTTTATTATATAAAGGTTGGGATTTTGCAACTAACAACAAAAATATAAACAAGGTGGTGAACATATCTAATACTGCTTCCTCCTATTTCCCCCACAACAGCCACCCCAGTGAAGAGAGTGGGGCTGAAGAGAGAGTGACCAACCCAAGCAGTGAAGGGCCACTCGTCTTCGGCACTACCGGTGCGCCCTCTAAGGCTGTCACAGACATGTGCGCATCTGGTGGTTGTGTGCGTGCCCATCAGCATGAGAATTGAATTCTGCGCAAGCGCAGCAAGTAAAATCTCATGTGAGGACGTGCATGTGAGCGAGATTTCAACAATTTTCACTAATATTTTTGCTTCCGCGCATGCGCAGAAGCAAAAAATTTGCCAAAAATCACTGAAATCTGGCTCGTGTGAACGACCTCACATGAGATTTTGCATCCTAGAATTTCCTACTGGGATGGAGCACCAGACCGGACTGACTCCTGCCCACCACTTGTCCCAAGGTCACCCAGATGCTTCCATGTAGCGAAGGGCTACCAAATTTTTTACTACCTCACTGTGGGCGTGGCTTATGCAGGACACCCTGCATTTTCTTTCAACATCTTTCAGTGCAAATTGGGTGTTCTTGGATGGAGCTCCATTTTTGCTACCCCACTGCATCCCACCCCATCCGGGCAGTAGCCCACCCCTGCTTCCATGGCTAAGACAGGAATTGAACTCATAATGTCCTGCTTCATAGCTTTGTGTAATTAGTAGAGAATTTCATTTCCACTTTCACAATATTCCCACTGCAACTCCTTTTGCTAAGTGGCAGGTAGTGTCTGGAATTCATCTAGAACAGACATCCTTCAGAATTAAGCAAGCCACTTAAAATATCCAGGAAACTGCATTGTGTGAAGTTGCTTTACGATGGCTTGAATGTATAGCACTGACCTTTTTGGACATCTGGGAAGTGCCTAAATAAAGAACATAGATATAAAATACAGATTAAAAATTCTGATAGCATGAGAACATTGATATGGATTGTATGGATTATGTCACAAACTATGTTTTTACTTTCATTAAAACATGAATACCTACTTTGAAGGTATCCTTGGATTTATTGCCAGAGAAGACAGAAATGTGACGATACCTACATTTTATTATATGGAATATCATTCCCCCCCCCCCCGAAAGCTGATTTGCTGTTGTTTATCCCATGTTAACAGTATCACCAACAGGTACCATATTAAGAAAACAACATGTAGAGAAATATGACTTGGTGCCTGATTATTTTAGCACCTCTTATCTACACTAGAATGCCAGGAGAAGAATTTGTTTATTTATTTTACACTGCTCAAAAAAATAAAGGGAACACTTAAAGAACACAATATAACTCCAAGTAAATCAAACTTCTGTGAAATCAAACTGTCCCCTTAGGAAACAACACTGATTGACAATCAATTTCATTTTGTTGTCAGCACATTCAACTTTGTGCAGAACAAAGTATTCAGTGAGAATATTTCATTCATTCAGATCTAGGATGTGTTCTTTGAGTGTTCCCTTTATTTTTTTGAGCAGTATATTTAATTCAATCTATATGCCGCCCAACTCCCTCGGACTCTAGTCTGCTCACAACCAAAAAATTAAAACATACAGTATAACATTAGGAAATCTAAAAAAAGCAATTTAAACAATTAAAAACCCACAGTAAAGAAAATCCATACATGCCATTTATGGACCGATCTCGATGGTACACCACCCAATTAAAGGCCCCAGGCCTGCTGGAAAAGCCAGGTCTCTACAGCAGTCTGGATCTCAGGAGGTAGCTGGTTCCAGAGAGTCACCACAGAGCCACCACAGAGAAGGCTCTCCCTTGCAGCCCCACCAGCCGACACTGTTTAGCTTATGGGACCCAGAGAAGACCAACTCTGTGGGTCCTTATTGGTCATTGGGAGCAATGTGGTAAAAGGCAGGCTCGAAGATATTTGCCCACTGTTTTGCCCATTATTTTGTGAATGGGGACAGGCCTCGAAGTCCTAGTTTTATTTTTGTTTTCATTTGTTTTTGTTGTTTTGTGATGAAACCTTCTTGAATAATCTTCTTACAGAAAAAACAGCTAATAGTAATTTTTGAGGGTTTGGGGGACTTGATTCCGTATGTTTTATTTGGGCTTTATTTATTTTATGTTTTTTATACTTAATTGTATCTTAAACATATTGTACTTTTACTGTATTTTTAGCCATCAAGTGTCTTGTGATTGCAACATCAGACAAATGTGATTAAGTAAACAAACACAAAAATAAACACGATGAAAAAAATATTCCCACTTTTTTTGGTGCTTGCATCCCAACAGTGTGTCCAGCAAATCTGGAAAACAGGGAAATCAGGGAATTATCAGGGATATCAGCAGTTTGGGAAATATCTGGGAATTACCAGGGAAATAGGGAAAAAACAGAATAAATCAGGGGGGGTGGGGTGAGAAACTGTATTAAAATGTTTAAAAGTCAGAAAAAAAAATCATGTTAAAAAAAATGGATTGCATTGCCTGGCAGAGTCAAGCAAAAATGAGCATAACTGTGGCAACAACTTGCTTCCTCAGCTAGTGATATTTCTCCATGGCTTAGCTGTTTGATGTGACATCATCTACGATCGTGCCTTAACTAGATCACAGGTTACAGGGAAATGTCAGGGAATTTCAAAATGCTTGTTCCCTGACACCCTGATGAATTTTTCTTTGCCCTTCTCCAGGGATGCCAAGGGCACACAATTGTGTTTTTAAATGTTGAAAGTCTGGTTGATTGTACAGTAGAAAACAGTGAGGGTTTTTTAAAAAAATGAATCACTGGTTAATGCTATACTTGGAATGAAAGCTTGATCGGGGAACACATGGATATTGAATCAAACCACTTTATGGTTTTAGAAATTTCTGAATTCTCTTCTGAGCATAACCCTTTGCAGAACTGAACTGATGCAGAATTAATATAGTGAGGATTGAAGCTGCAGTATGTGCATAATTAATTTTGGACACATTCATAAAATTTTTAGGAGTTGGAAAATGCTCCATTTCTTTTTCATCCCCGTTCTCATAGTAGTATGCGAGAGGAAGAGAGAAATGAAGACCAAGTTCTGAAAAGATCACACACTATTATTTAACTATAGATTATTACAATTCCAGTTTGAAATCAATTCTTTTCTGAGATGAAGAAAAGTCATTACTTTTCTTCATTCAAATAATTGGTCTTAAAGGCTGGTATGAAATATATCATGTTTTCCCCATAATAACACCTATCCTGAAAATAAGCCCTAGCCTATTTTTACATGTGCGCTTAATATAATATGTGTGTTTGGTCCAAAACACAGCTGCACGTTTATACCAACACTCCACAAGCTGCATTGGCTCCCAATAGGTTTCCAGACACAATTCAAGGTGTTGGTTATCACCTTTAAAGTCCTGCATGGCTTGGGACCAGATTATATATGGGACTGCATTCTGCCACATACCTCCCAGTGGCCGGTTAGGGCCCATAGAGTTGGTCTTCTCAAGGTTCCTTCAGCCAGACAATGTCAGGTGGCAGGACCACATGGGAGGGCCTTCTCTGTGGTGGCATTCGCCCTATGGAATCAACTGCCCCCTGAGATCCACACAATCCCCACCCTCCTGGCCTTCCGAAAGGCCATGAAAACATGGCTTTTCTGGCAGGCCTGGAACCGGTGAACAGTTCCATGTTTCTCCGGCTGAATGAATGAATGTTTTGATATTAAGGGTTTCTTAAAGTTGTTTTATTGTTTTTATATTGCTGTTCACCACCCAGAATCCGTAAAGAGTTGGGTGGCTGATAAATCCCAATGATAGATAGATAGATAGATAGATAGATAGATAGATAGATAGATAGATGGATGGATGGATGGATGGATGGATGGATGGATGGATGGATGGATGGATGGATGTTTTGATATTAAGGGTTTCTTAAAGTTGTTTTATTGTTTTTATATTGCTGTTCATCACCCAGAATCCGTAAAGAGTTGGGTGGCTGATAAATCCCAATGATAGATAGATAGATAGATAGATAGATAGATAGATAGATAGATGGATGGATGGATGGATGGATGGATTGATGGATGGATGGATGGATGTTTTGATATTAAGGGTTTCTTAAAGTTGTTTTATTGTTTTTATATTGCTGTTCATCACCCAGAATCCGTAAAGAGTTGGGTGGCCGATAAATCCCGATGATAGATAGATAGATAGATAGATAGATAGATAGATAGATAGATAGATAGACAGATAGATAAGCCCTATCTTCAAAATAAGCCATAGTGAAGCAGGATGGGCATGGCCATCATAGGTGGTGAGTGCAAGGGGGCTGACTGTATTTGGCAGCAGGCTCATCCCAATGCAGCACAGGTGAGTAGAGTGCCTGTATGAGCAGCAGGTGGAAGCAGAGATATGGGGGGAGTGAACAATTCGGATGTGGCATGCAATCTGTGGGAAAGCTAAGTAAATGGCAGTGCGCTAGATTTCTGGGTGGCTGGGTGAGGCTTATCTTCACATCTTTCAGCCAGCCTGCATGTCGGGATCTCCAGTCTTCTGCTCTGCATGTCGGGATTGCCTGCCTTCTGCTCCATGCCTTCTGCTCTGTGCAGCCCCAGAGTGAATCTGCTTCCTGACACTGTCAGCTTGCATGGGCTTGCTGACTTTTGTGCCCATGCTGGGGGTTGGGGTGCCCAACTGGGCTGATCACCCCAAAATCATGTTTCCCCAAAAATGAGCACTTGTACTTATTTTTTGGGGGGGGGCTAATATAAGCACTACCCCCAAACACGAGTACAGTGGTACATCTATCTAAGAACGCCTCTACTTACAAACTTTTCTAGATAAGAATCGGGTGCTCAGGATTTTTTTGCCTCTTCTCAAGAACCATTTTCTACTTACAAACCCGAACCTCCGAAACTGTAACTGGAAAAGGTAGGGAGAAGCCTCTGTGGGGTCTCTCTAGGAATCTCCTGGGAGGAAACAGGACCGGAAAAGGTGGGGAGAAGCCTCCGTGGGGCCTCTCTAGGAATCTCCTGGGAGGAAACAGGGCCTCCACCCTCCCTGTGATTTCCCCAATTGCACAAATTATTTGCTTTTACATTGATTCCTATGGGAAAAAATGCTTCTTCTTACAAACTTTTCTACTTAAGAATCTAATCATGGAACAAATTAAATTTGTAAGTAGAGGTACCACTTTATTAGTAAGCAATGAAATAAGTATTGCGTCATACATAGAATATCATCTGATTATGTCTGGAGGGCAGAAGAACAAATGCAAAATAAAAGCAATATTTTTTATTTACCGAAGCAGTATATACTGTACTTCCTTCTGATTATACAGTGAACTGTTTCTTCTTTTGTTTTTAATACTGTACATGCTCATTTAAAACAAAAACACTGCACTATCTTTTACTGTTAAGAGTTAAGGTAGTACAGTATATCTAATTTATTTTCCATGCCATTAACATTTGGGTTGCCAGACCTCTATATTCCTTCTAAAGTTTAAAAAGGGGGCTTTTTAAAAAGTCTGCATTAGAAAGAAAGCCCTAACAGCTTATTTCTCCATTTTCTAAGACATATGTAGAGGAAAGGAAAAACAGATGGGGCTTCACACTGTCAGAGATTTCTGGTAATAATTATTTCCAACTCATACACATTCAGCTGTCGACTCTGATTTATTCTTGAAACAAAGCTGGATTTGGTTGCCAATGATGTACTTCATTTCTGTTTCCTACATTATGTATAATTGTGTGTGTGTGTGTGTGTGTGTGTGTGTGTGTGTGTGTGAGAGAGAGAGAGAGAGAGAGAGAGAAGTGCCATCATCCAATCACCATTCAGCCTATGTGCCAGCTATAATGATGAAAAAGCCACATTTCTCTTTCATTCTTTTAACTAAAGTGCTTGATTCTGTGGTCTGAATTGGTGCTTCAGTTTAACAGGAGGGCTGGTGAAACCAAAACAACAATTATGTCGGGGTCACATTCTAGCCTTTCCAATTTATTCCTTTTTTAGAGCGTATGTTCCCCCCTCTGGGCATAATAAAACTAACAATCATTGAAGAATTTCCCCTGCCCTTCCCCTCCTCAATCTGGTCTATAAGTAATGGGTTTCCAAAGCCATCAAGATAAGATATGAAGACATCTCTCTTTAAATAAAACTTGCTCTCCCTTCACTGTCACACGCAAGTGCTCATCTATTTGCTGGAGGGGAAAAAAAAATCCTACTCCCGCCCCCTTTACGATATTCTCCCCCACCCCACCCCCCACTTTTCTCTCTCTCTTTTTTTTTACTCTATGCAATAGAAATTCAAGCAAGGGGATCGTGACCCAACCACCAAGGGCAAGGAAATTCCTTTGCAATAAACAATAGCCGGCTCGTCTTCCATGGCTTCGGCCGCCGCCATCGAGCAAGGTCAGCCCCGCTGCGGCAGCAGCTGCGGAGACTAAGAAGGAGCGGGGGGGGGGACCCCATCTCTCCCGCCCTTCCTTCTTTTGCTTGGAGCGCGGCAGCTGCAACGTCAAAGCAGGCTGAGCCGGCCATTTGGCGCTGTTTGAACTCAACCTAAAAGGAAACCATCCTTCCGCCGCCTCCCTTGCTTGCTCGGCCGCCGAAAAAATCGCTGTCCGTACGTGCCGTGGTGCTGAACTCGCCAACCCTCTCTTGCCCCGCGAGGAGCTGTCCAACGCCTCTCGGGTGCTGAAACTCGGATTCCTTCCCGACAATCTTCCCGGGGAGAAGACTAGACTAGACTAGGGGCGTAAGTAGAGCTCTCCCTCTCCCTCTCTCTCTCTGCCCCACGGCAAACCTCTCCGATGGGCCCCACAAACAATGGGAAGCGAGCCTATTCCGGTGCCTAGGCCTCGCCTCACGTAAGATACACCGGGGAGAGAAACAGTGGCGGATAGATAGATAGATAGATAGATAGATAGATAGATAGATAGATAGATAGATAGATAGATAGATAGATAGATAGATTCGTAGGTAAGTAGGTAGATCCGTGGGTAAGTAGTGGGTGAATTGGTAGGTAGGTAGGTAGATTGATTGATTCGTAGGTAGGTAGATTCGTGGATAAGTAGGTGGGTGGGTGAATAGGTAGGTAGTAAGTAGGTAGGTAGATAGATAGATAGATCGATCGATCGATCGATCGATCGATCGATCGATCGATCGATAGATAGATAGATAGATAGATAGATAGATAGATAGATAGAATTTTTTATTGGCCAAGTGTGATTGGACACACAAGGAATTTGTCTTTGGTGCATATATTCTCAGTATACATGAAAATATGCAGCAGTAGTAGTTAGTAGTAGTAGCAGCAGTTAGCAGCAGTAGCTGGAAGAGTTCTTGAAGAAAGAGGGAGAGTGGGTGGGTAGGAGGCGATCGATGACAACCAGATCGGGGCTGCAAAAATCCGGGCGACCTTTCGACGACAGCAAAGAAATGCAGCTTTCTCGGCTGCCTTTTTTTTGCTGCCATCTAACGGTCGCCCTAACGGGTGAGCGTTGAGGGGTTGGGGGTATTTTTTTCCCCTCCTCTTCTCTCCCCCCCTCTCCCTCTCTCGCCCGCCACCCGCTTTCACCTGCTGAGCCGCCCGCCCTCCCCTCCCCACCCCCGTGCCCGCCGCCCCAAGCAAATGCCGGAGCTTCTCTCTATGGGCACGCGCCGGCCCTGCAGCGGACCGCAGAGGTTCCCCGGCCCGCCGCCTCGCCGACCATCCGGCCGCCATTGAAAGCGGCGCAGGGCAGCGCGGCGGAATATGGGCCGGGAAGGCGGCGGCCAGAGGAGCAGCTCTGCGACGCCTGACCGCAGCTCGCCGCCTTCGCGCTGAGATCGCTTCCGTTCTTCCTCCCTGCTTGCCTTTGCCGCCTGGACTCCCCCAAGCAGCCGCGGCGATGGAAGAAGAGCTGAAATGCCCCGTCTGCGGCTCCCTCTTCCGCGAGCCCATCATCCTGCCCTGCTCGCACAACGTCTGCCTGCCCTGCGCCCGCACCATCGCCGTGCAGACGCCCGAGTCCGAGCAGCACCTGCCCGCCATGCTGCACCCGCGGGGCCCTGCGGCGGCGGCGGCAATGGCAAGCGCCGGGGCTCCTGTGAGCGGCCCGGCTTCCCTGGACTACGAGTGCGGCGCCGGCGGTAGCAGCGGCACCATCAGCGGCATCGGCGACCACGCTGACAAGGTGAGCTTGCACAGCGAGACGGACAGCGGCTACGGCTCCTACACGCCGAGCCTGAAGTCGCCTAACGGCGTGCGGGTTTTGCCGCTGGTGCCTCCGCCGCCGGGACTCTCGGCCGCGGCGGCTTTGGCCGGGCCCCGCGGCATCGGCGCCAGCTCGTCGCTCACCTGCCCGCAGTGTCACCGCAGCGCCTCCCTGGATCCCCGCGGCCTGCGCGGCTTCCAGCGCAACCGCCTCCTGGAGGCCATCGTGCACCGCTACCAGCAGAGCCGGGCCGCTGCTTCGGCCGCGGCCCGGTGCCAACTGTGCGACCGGAGCCCTCCGGAGGCGGCCGCCGTGCTTTGCGAACAGTGCGAGGTGCTCTACTGCTCGGCTTGCCAGGTCAAGTGTCACCCGTCCCGCGGGCCTTTCGCCAAGCACCGCTTGGTTCCTCCCCCCAGCCAGCAGCAGCAACAGCAGAGCGCCCCTAGCGGCCCGGGCGGGGCCTGCGGCGGCGGCGGAAGCAAAGTCCCGGGCCTTGCCCGCAAGTCCCCGACGTGCGCGGATCATGAGCTGGAAAACTACAGCATGTACTGTGTGACCTGCCGGACCCCCGTCTGTTATCAGTGTCTGGAGGAAGGGAAGCACTCCAAGCATGAGGTGAAAGCCCTGGGAGCCATGTGGAAGCAGCACAAGGTAAGCCTGGTCTGCCAGCCGCCTGCCCTCCTCCGCATATACCAAAACAGGGGGTTGGACTGAAAGACCTCCAAGGTCCCTTCCAACTCTGTTTTTGTTGTGGTGGTTCTTCTTCTTCTTCTTCTTCTTCTTCTTCTTCTTCTTCTTCTTCTTCTTCTTCTTCTTCTTCTTCTTCTTCTTCTTCTTCTTCTTCTTCTCCTTCTCCTCCTTCTCCTTCTCCTTCTCCTTCTCCTCCTCCTCCTCCTCCTCCTCCTTATTATTGTTGTTGTCAGTACAACACAGCAAACGAGATCACTATGCTGGATTTCGTATATCATCATCAGTCGGGCGCTTCCCAAGCACCTAAGACTGAGTGATGTAGCGGCGAATTATGTGATTTTGCCAATTCCAATGGTTTTCAAATGCCCGCTGAGATCCTTTAGCGCTGCACCCAGCGTGCCAAGGACCACTGGGACCACTTTCACTGACTTATGCCAAAGTCATTGCAGATCGATTTTTAGATCTTCACATTTCACTAATTTCTCTAGCTACTGCTCCTCATTATTATTATTATTATTATTATTAATAATAATAATAATAATAATAATAATAATAATAATAATAATCTACGGAGAGGAGCGGCGTACGAATAAAAATAAATAAATAAATAAATAAATTATTATTATTACTACTACTACTACTACTAGTAGTAGTACTACTAACTACTACTACTACTACTATTTGGCTTCTGCGTGTTATCCCAGCCCCTGCTTAAATGAGGACAAGGGTGCCTCTCTTCTAAAGGTTGCAATAGCAATAGCATTTAGACTTATATACCGCTTCATAGTGCTTTTACAGCCCCCTCTAAGCAGTTTAGAGAATCAGCCTATCGCCCCCACAATCTGGGTCCTCATTTTACCCACCTCGGAAGGATTGAAGGATGAGTCAACCCTGAGCTGGTGATGAGATTTGAACTGCTGAACTACAGCTAGCAGTTAATTGAAGTTGCACTCTAACCACTGGGCTCAGTAGTTAAGTAGCTAACTACCGTACCTAAATAAGGTAGTTTATTAATTGTTAATTATTAAATTTATATGCCATGCATCTTGCTGTCTTGAGTCATTCTGGGCTACTTCCTCCCTTAAAACTTTCCTGGGCGTTCTTGTGGCAGGGAAGAATCACAATACTGAGAAGTGGAAGAAAAGTCCTCGGAGAGGGGTGGCATATAAATCCAATCCAATCCAATTAAATTTAAAGAAATAAAGAAATAAATGTCATTAGTGCTGCAAGGAATGTTTCTGAGGAAGTGCAGAGTGTATATCTGATATCGTTCATGGAAGATTGAATTCGGGGTCACTGGTGTATTATGAGCAGCTGCCAGGCCGAGGTGATAGCACTGGTACTTCTCATTTTAGAAAAAAATGCTGCCTTTTTATTAAGATGAGAATGATTTATAGTATCAGTGGTTCTCAACCTGGGGGTCAGGACCCTTTTGGGGGCCAAACCAACATTTCACAGAGGTTGCCTAAGACCATGGGAAAAGACAAATTTCCCATGGTGTTAGGAACTAAAGCTTCTATTCTGACGCCTATTCCGACCAATCAGTCGGGGTGTCCCTCTGACCTTCCTGCCAATCAGCTTAAAGCTCTGTTGGGAGAATTGGCACTAGACTTATGGTTGGGGGTCACCACAACATGAGGAACTGTATTAAAGGGTCGCGGCATTGGAAAGGTTGAGAACCACTGATTTACACAATCTGAACAGAAAGCAGATAATTTTAAATAACTTTCCTTATCAATATATTTAGACATAAGGAGTAATCAGGGATAAGTTATCTGACTTCAAATGGGCATTTTAAAACACTCCTGATTTTTTAAATGATTACATGCTCATAGAGTTCTTTACAATTTCTAGTGTGCTCCTCTAGCGACAGGTCTTATTCGCCTTTTAAAGGACTGAGTTACTCAGTTTTAGATAGATAGAATTCTTTATTGGCCAAGTGTGATTGGACACACAAGGAATTTGTCATTGGTGCAGATGCTCTCAGTGTACATAAAAGAAAAGATACGTTTGTCAAGAATCATGAGGTATAACACTTAATGATTATCATACAGTACAAAAAAGCAATCAGGAAACAATCAATATTAATATAAATTGTAAGGATACAAGCCACAAGTTACAGTCATACAGTAATAAGTGGGGGGAGATAGGTGATAGGAATGATGACTAATAGTAATAGTAATGCAGCCTTAGTGAATAGTTTGACAGTGGTGAGGGAAATATTTGTTTAGCAGATGGCATTTGGGGAAAAACTGTTCTTGTGTCTAGTTGTCTTGGTGTGCAGTGCTCTATAGCGTTGTTTTGAGGGTAGGAGTTGAAACAATTTATGTCCAGGATGTAAGAGGTCTGTAAATATTTTCCCTGCCCTCTTTTTGACTCATGCAGTATACAGGTCCACAATGGAAGGCAGGTTGGCAGCAATTGTTTTTTCTGCAGTTCTGTTTATCCTCTGAAGTTTGTGTCAGTCTTGTTGGGTTGCAGACAGTTATAGAGATGCAGATGACAGACTCAATCATTCCTCTGAAGATTACTTCAGTATTATTGGCAAAATATACCGTACCTTTCCACTTGCCTCAACAACCCCCATTCATCTCTTGTGCCATCTGTCACAAAGCTGACTTTTCTCCCAAGCAAAGTTTTCATAGCAGCTTTCAAATGTATTTCAAATATTTGTAGCATAAGAATAGTTAACAAGGTGTCTCTGGTGAGCCAAAGATTCAGGTCACTGTGACTATCAGGGATCCTTTGGGATTTTGAGAAGATACACTCTGAGCAAAGCTTTGTAAAAAAGAAGTTTGCAGACAATCAACCCAGAGATTTTTAAACATTTCGTTTAAAACAACCAGTTGACTAAAATAACCATGATTTTGCATGCAAAATGTTATACTGTATAGTATAAACTTACAGAAATAAAGCTTAATAATGAAAAAACAAAGTACACATCAGTAAAAAGAAACAAATAGCAGCCAATTAAAACTGACTGTAGTGGACAATTTCCCATCTGAATAAAAATGTATTTGCCAGCTCACAGACACAAAAAAAGTGGAAAGCAATCTGGCCTTCCTTAGCAGGTAGCTTCAAAGTTTGGAGCAACGATGGAAAAAGTGCATTCTCAGGTTCCTTCCAAATATACCTCTCAGGTGATGTCATACCTCATTGCAGTCAGTTAGGACCCACAGAGTCGGCCTTCTCCAGGTCCTGTCTGCAAAGTAATGCCAGTTGGCACGATCTAGGGGAAGATCCTTGTCTGTGGTGGCTCCGACCCTATGGAATCAGCTCCCCCAGGAGATTCTCCTCCCTACCGGTCTTCCAGAAAGTCATTAAGACCTGGCTTTTCCAGCAGGCCTGGAATTAGATTGACTGCTGGGTGTTTATGGTTCTTTTTAAGATATTATTTTATTGTTATTATATTACTGATTTTATTATGCAATTTTGTTTGTGTTTAATGCTATTATATTTATTCCACTTGTTAGCCGCTCTGAGTCCACTTTGGATTGAGCGGCATATAAATACAATACATAAACAAATGATAGCAGAGTCAAGGAATAGGTTCTTCCTCAAAACTGTTAAGTGGGCTCCTGGGGTGGGTTCTGTCTTACCTCACTGCCGGTTCACTTTCTCATGCGCCATATGGCCACGCACGCATTGGCATGCATGTCTGCACAGTGCTAGAAACCCAGCTTCTGCGCATGTGCAGAAGCAAAAAAACCAGCTTCTGTACATGCACAGAAGTGAAGTGAAGTGAGTCCGCAAATAGTTGGGCACCCTACAAATTGGATAGATAGATAGATAGATAGATAGATAGATAGATAGATAGATAGATAGATAGATAGATAGATAGATAGATAGATAGATACTTTGATAGATACTGTAGATAGATAGATAGATAGATAGATAGATAGATAGATAGGTAGGTAGGTAGGTAGGTAGGCAGGCAGGCAGGCAGGCAGGCAGGCAGGCAGGCAGGCAGGCAGGCAGAAAGAAAGAAAGAAAGAAAGAAAGAAAGAAAGAAAGAAAGAAAGAAAGAAAGAAAGATAGATAGATAGATAGATAGATAGATAGATAGATAGATAGATAGATAGATAGATAGATACTGTATTTTTGGAGTATAAAACGCACCTTAGTTTTAAGGGAGGAAAATAGGGGAAAGAATCTTGCCTAGTGGGTATTCATCTGGCTAGCGTCCTTAGCCTGGTCAGCTTCAACACGTTATTTTATTCCCTGGTTAGGGCTTTTAAAAAACTTTATTCGGAGAGAGTAACAATGAAAGAGCTTGCAAGCCGGTAAGAGCTGAGAATATTATTAGCACATGGAAAGAAACATTTGGAGCAAATAGAGCAATTAAAAAAAAACCTGCAAAGACTTAGGTTTAGGTTTAGGTTTATTGGATTTATATGCCGCCCCTCTCCGCAAACTCGGGGCGGCTCACAACAATAATAAAAAACAGTACAGTACACAATACCAAATCCAATGCCCACCCATCCAGTTCCAATTGAAATTAATAATCTCATAAAAAACAGTATATATAAAAAACAGGCACACAGTCAATCAATCAACAAAACAACATGGGCAAGGGGGAGGTGTTTTAGTTCCCCCATGCCTGATGGCAAAGGTGGGTCTTAAGGAGTTTACGAAAGGCAGGGAGGGTGGGGGCAATCCTAATCTCAGGGGGGAGCTGGTTCCAGAGGGTCGGGGCCCCCACAGAGAAGGCTCTTCCCCTGGGTCCCGCCAGACGACATTGTTTAGTCGACGGGACCCGGAGAAGGCCAACTCTGTGGGACCTAACCGGTCGCTGGGATTCGTGCGGCAGGAGGCGGTCCCGAAGATATTCTGGTCCGGTGCCATGAAGGGCTTTATAGGTCATAACCAACACTTTGAATTGTGACCGGAAACTGATCGGCAGCCAATGCAGACTGCGGAGTGTTGGAGTGATATGGGCATACTTGGAGAAGCCCATAATTGCTCTCGCAGCTGCATTCTGCACGATCTGAAGTTTCCGAACACTTTTCAAAGGTAGCCCCATGTAGAGAGCATTACAGTAGTCGAGCCTCGAGGTGATGAGGGCATGAGTGACTGTGAGCAATGACTCCCGGTCCAAATAGGGCCGCAACTGGCGCACCAGGCGAACCTGGGCAAACGCCCCCCTCGCCACAGCTGAAAGGTGTTTTTCTAATGTGAGCTGTGGATCGAGGAGGACGCCCAAGTTGCGGACCCTCTCTGAGGGGGTCAATAATTCCCCCCCCAGGGTAATGGACGGACAGATAGAATTGTCCTTGGGAGGCAAAACCCACAGCCACTCCGTCTTGTCTGGGTTGAGTTTGAGTTTGTTGACACCCATCCAGGCCCCAACAGCCTCCAGGCACCGGCACATCACTTCCACTGCTTCGTTGACTGGACATGGGGTGGAGATGTACAACTGGGTATCATCGGCATATTGATGATACCTCACCCCATGCCCTTGGATGATCTCACCCAGCGGTTTCATGTAGATATTAAATAGCAGGGGGGAGAGGACCGACCCCTGAGGCACCCCACAAGGGAGAAACCTCGGGGTCGACCTCTGACCCCCCACTAACACCGACTGCGACCGACCGGAGAGGTAGGAGGAGAACCACTGAAGAACAGTGCCTCCCACTCCCAACCCCTCCAGCCGGCGCAGAAGGATACCATGGTCGATGGTATCGAAAGCCGCTGAGAGGTCAAGGAGCACCAGGACAGAGGACAAGCCCCTGTCCCAGGCCCGCCAGAGATCATCCATCAACGCGACCAAAGCAGTTTCCGTGCTGTAGCCGGGCCTGAATCCAGACTGCTGAGGACCTAGATAATCGGCTTCATCCAAGGACCGCTGGAGTTGAAGTGCCACCACCTTCTCGACAACCTTCCCCATGAAGGGAAGGTTGGAGACTGGACGGTAGTTATTAAGCACGGCTGGGTCCAGGGAAGGCTTCTTGAGGAGGGGGCGCACAACCGCCTCCTTATAAAGTGGCGGAAAGGACCCCCTCCCCAAGGAGGCGTTGACAATCTCCTGAACCCAGCTCCGTGTCACCCCTCGACTGGCCGAAACCAGCCAAGAGGGACACGGATCCAGTAGACTTAGGGCTTGGAAAACATTATTCGCAGAGAGTAACAATGAAAGAGCTTGCAAGTTGGTAAGAGCTGGGAACATTGTTAGCACCTGGTTAGGGCTGGAAAGAAATTTATTTGGAGCAAGTTAGTGCAATGAAAAAACCCTGCAAAGACTTAGGGCTTGGAAAACATTCTTTGCAGGGAAAAACAACGAAAGAGACTGCAAGGTAAGAGCTGGGAAGATCGTTAGCATCTAGTTAGGGCTGGAAAACAAAATGCTATGTTCAGAGTATAAGATGCACCCAAATTATCAGCCTCTTTTAGGGAGGAAAAAGATGTGTCATATACTCCGAAAAATATAGTAGATAGACAGACAGACAGACAGACAGACAGACAGACAGAAAAAGAAAATAAGATGGCAGCCCCTATGGCACCACCAATTCAGGGATGGTGTCCAGCAAACCATTTCTGCCAGTTTGGCGAGGGTGGGGGGAATTCCCACTACTGATTCTATAGAATGAGTCCAAATTGGCAGAACTCCAGGCTCCTATATCTGTATGCCAGAGCAAGGCTTTTCAAATGACCCATTGTCATATGTAGGTCAGAATCTGTTATAGTGAAACAGATTGGCCATTAGTGAATCTGTGTAGAAAGAACCACATGCTGCCCGTACAGGTAGCCTTCGACTTATGATCCCAGTTGAGACCCCAAATTTCTGAACAACAAAGGATGGTTGTTAAGTGAACTTTGGCCCATTTTATCACCTCTTTTGCCAAATTGTTAAGTGAATCATGCAGTCGTTAAGTGAATCTGGGCTCTCCCATTGACCTCGCTTTTCAGAAGCTGGCCGGGAAGATTATGAATGGTGATCACATAATCCCAGAATAATACAACTGTTACAAACACCAGCTGATAAGTGCCTAAAATATTGATTATTTGACCATTATTTGCTGCAACCGTTATAAGTGTGAAAACTGTTCATAAGTCATTTTTTGCACTGCCATTGTAACTTCAAATAGTCATTACATGAATGATTATAAGTTGAGGATTTGTTGTGGTTAGCTCTGGCCCAGCTCCTGCCCCAAGGACTGTGGATGTGGGGGAGACATCCCTATGCTGCAGGCCTGTTTTGCCCCTGGGGGAATCTGCCGATGAAGGCTCCTCTGACCAAGAAGACATGAGTGACAGGGAGGAGGAGATTGGGGCAGACAGCTCAGAAGGAGATCAATTATCTAGCTCCTCCTTGGATTCAGAACAAGAGTTAATGATACAGCCACCCATGCGGAGAGCGATGCATAGGCAGCAACAACTGAGAGAGTATTATCAAAGAAAATGAAGCCACCTGTGGTTGGGTGGGGCTGTGGTAATTAGTGAGGCTGCTATAAAGAGCAGCCTGTGGATTTGGCCATTGTGGAGGATTATCTGATTGTTGTGTTTCATGACTGCTTTACTGACTTTGACTTTTTGTGTGCTGATTTCCCCCCGCTTTGAAACTAAACCAGGGCAAAGTGTGTGTCACTTTGTGAAGGAAGAAGGACTGTGAATTGCCTGACAGCTGCAAGCTAAGTATCACAGGACTGATAAGGGACTTGTACAAATTACCAGTTTGTTTGGAGACGAGTGCTCTTTGCTATACCAAAAGAGGGCTTGGTTTAAGTGAATTTTCATTATAAAGAACATTGTTTTGAATTTTCCAACGTGTGTGTGTCTGAAATTTGTACCTGTGAATTTTGGGGAGGATTCTACCAGAGAGCCCGACAGAACAGGATTATTTCTAATCAGTCTCACATCCAAGATGTGTTTTTGACTAGAAGGTGGATCTCTTATCTGAAATCAAAAATAACGCTAAAATGAGTAAAGCAATTGGAAATGATCAATTGGCTACAGTCATGTTCCTTTTTGTTTTCCTTTTATTTTATATTTGATACTAAAATTCAGGAGCACTTAATCATTTGCATCAAATGATTTTAGGCTTTGAGAAGAATTAAAAGTATGTTATGCATAGGTGGAGCTTTAAAATAAATGTTCATATGTTGTTCTTTTTATCATTATTAATTCCAACTATGTTGTCCTTACTCTTAAGCAGATCTCGCGATTGACTTGAAAACCAATTAAGCCCATTTGTCCTTGCCGGGAAGGAAGATTATCGATTATTCACTTTGTACTTCAATGAAATGTCTTTTATTGCTAAATAATACATACTTTATACAATGTACATCCCCCAGGGGACTGCATCAGTTCCTTTATTTAGAGGTAGAGTTGCTTTGACTCCACGTAGATAACATGCACGCCATACAGGAGCCTCCTTTTATTGGTAAAGTAACATGTCTGGGGGGAAAATGCTGTTAACATGGTCTTGCATGTGCTAACTTTGCTTAAGGGCTTTTAAAAAAAACCCTGCAGTGCAATAAAATAATATATGTCTGCATTAACTTCCCAACATAGCTCGAGTGGTGAGCGAGGGCTCCCATCTCTTCAGTATTATTTATTTAATTAATTAATTTGACTTAAATAATAGTTCTTGAGACCTCACCTACAAAAAAAATATTGATAAAATTGAATGGGTCCAAAGACAGACTACAAGAATGGTGGAAGGTCTTAAGCATAAAACATATCAGGAAAGACTTAATGAACTCAATCTGTATAGTCTGGAGGACAGAAGGGAAAGGGGGGGACGACATGATTGAAACATTTAAATATGTGAAAGGGTTAAATAAGGTTCAGGAGGGCAGTGTTTTTAATAGGAAAGTGAACACAAGAACAAGGGGACACAATCTGAGGATAGTTGGGGGAAAGATCAGAAGCAACGTGAGAAAATATTATTTGCTGAAAGAATAGTAGGTGCTTGGAATAAACTTCCAGCAGACGTGGTTAGTAAATCAACAGTAACTGAATTTAAACATGCCTGGGATAAACCTATATCCATCCTAAGATAAAATACAGGAAATAGTATAAGGGCAGACTAGATGGACCATGAGATCTTTTTCTGCCGTCAGTCTTCTATGTTTCTATGCTGCCCAATCTCGAAGGACTCAGGACGGCTCACAATAAACAATATAAATACAATGCAATAGAAAAGGAGTCAAATATAAAATCTAAAACAATAAAACCCATGATAGAACAGTCACGACAACATGCATGCATACCATTCATACAATTTGGCTATGATGGTTATTAGTTTATGGCCTCAGGGCCTGCCGGCAAAGCCAGGTCTTTGTGGCCTTATGGGAGGCCAGTAGGGTGGGAGCAGTACGGATATCGGGGTGGGGGAGTTGATTTCATAGAGCCGGGGTGGCAACAGAGAAGGCCCTCCCCCATGGTCCCGCCAACTTGCATTGCTTAGTGGACGGGACCTGGAGGAGGCCAACTCTGTGTACTATCTATCTATCTGTCTGTCTGTCTGTCTGTCTGTCTGTCTATCTATCTATCTATCTATCTATCTATCTATCTATCTATCTATCTATCTATCTATATATATATATATATATATATATATACACACATATATACACATAGTAAAATGCATGATGAAGGTTATAGAGGAGATACTCATAGTAAAATATATCTAAGAAATAATAGAAAAGAAGATATAGTAATAGAACATATCAATGAAAGAATAGAAGAAGAGATATAGGAATAGAAGAAAGGTATAGGACATATAGGAGAGCAATAGGACAGGGGACGGAAGGCACTTGTACTCGCCCCTTACTGACCTCTTAGGAATGAGTTCCACGCTTCGACAACTCGGTTACTGAAGTCATATTTTTTACAGTCAAGTTTGGAGCAGTTAATATTAAGTTTAAATCTGTTGTGTGCTCTTGCGTTGTTGTGGTTGAAGGTGAAAACAACCCCAACAGCTGTTTCCTTGTTTCAGTGTGTGCTTATATGCTCACTTCTAAAAGCTACCGAGAGGTTTTTTATTCAGGTGAATGGCTCATCTTTAATAGGGCAAGATGAGCCCCCTAGTGCAGCGATGGCAAATCTTTTGGAATTGGTGTGTCAAACATTTGATTCTGCTGGTGTGTTACTCCCTCCCAAACGAAAGAAAACCAATTCTCTAGCTCTGCTCCATACACACACACCACTCAAATTTAGGTCACTCCTTAGTGGCATTTGGCAATCAGAGTGTGATCTTGTGTGACTTCCAGAGGGTTTGAAGGCTGCAGGAGAGCTCCTTACGTTATTGTGTAACCTCTGCGCCTCCAAAAATGACCTGAGAATAGGATGTGCTTTCAAGAATGGGTGTTAGCTATAGGGGATTGCTAATGGCACTCAAAATGTTGTGGCACGGAAGCCTTGACACACTTCACAGATTCATTGTCATAGCCAAAGTGAATTCCATGAGATTATGACCAGCCAGGCCCAAGCCTACAGGTGAGACAGTGAGATCCAGTCAAGTACAATTGTAAATTTGCTTACACCTATTGAACAGAATCTTGCCAAATCGAAGCTATAACTTTCTAATCTACTAGATATATTCTGAGAGATTTTAGGATGCAGCTAGCCTGAACTTCTTAAAACTCGCAAACTCCTTAAAAGCCACCTTTGCCGTCATGCATGGGGAAATTGATTCCCCTGGGCCGTTCCGTTTTATGTATGGTTTGTCTGGGATGTATGACTGTTTTTTATATTAAGGGTTTTAACTGTTGTTTTTTTTAAAAAATCATTGGATTTGTATTGTGTTTTGCTGTTGTGAGCCACTCCGAGTCTCCGGAAAGGGGCAGCATACAAATCTAATAAATCTAATCTAATTTTCTTCCTCTCCCAATTTCAAGAGCTTTGCTGTAGGAAAAAGAGCCCTTGGTCAGAATTGCCAGGATGCCAACATTTGGATTTTATTTATTTATTGATTTATTTTATTTATTTATTAGATTTGTATGCCGCCCCTCTCCATAGACTCGGGGCGGCTCACAGCAGGCAATGAAACAATTCATAACAAATCTAATAAATTTAAAAAAAAACTTTAAAAAACCCCATTATTAAAACAGACACACAAACAAACATACCATACATAAATTGTATAGTTTGTAATTTTTAAAGTTTGTAAAACTTAAAAAAAACCCATTATTAAAACAGACACACAAACAAACATACCATACATAAATTGTATAGTTTGTAATTTTTAAAGTTTGTAAAACTTAAAAAAACCCATTATTAAAACAGACATACACACAAACATACATACCATACATAAATTGTAGTTTGTAATTTTTAAAGTTTGTAAAACTTAAAAAAACACCATTACTAAAACAGACATACACACAAACATACCATACATAAATTGTATAGTTTGTAATTTTTAAAGTTTGTAAAACTTTTTAAAAAACCATTATTAAAACAGACATACACACAAACATACCATACATAAATTGTATAGTTTGTAATTTTTAAAGTTTGTAAAACTTTTTAAAAAACCATTATTAAAACAGACATACACACAAACATACCATACAGAAATTGTATAGTTTGTAATTTTTAAAGTTTGTAAAACTTTTAAAAAAACCATTATTAAAACAGACATACACACAAACATACACACAAACATACCATACATAAATGGTATATTTTGTGAATCATTGGAGAGTAGAAGCCCCATACCATTGCTACGCTATGCATTTACTTGCAACTGCCCCCTTCCCAATTCACAGCTTCTCCTCCAGTTGCCTTTGAGAGTTTATTGCCAAAGAATGGACAGACATTCACCAAGACATGCACATGATTCATGGGCTGGAGGAAAGCCAGTAATATATTTTTTTCCTGCTTGGGAAGAGGACAAGGGACCATTTGTTTTTAGGCACAAAGCCAGGGAAAACTAAGAGGGGTAAGCCAAATCACTCATTTAATGTCAAGCTGAAAAGGATAGCAAGTGAGTGCTGATTGGCTGGCTGTTCTTTGGGCACAGCTATCGCCCCTAAAGGGCAAGCACTGACTGGTCCCTGCAAGCTCCAGACTTGCAAACATAAAGCATTACTGTGCTAATAGCATTTCGATTACTTGAATAAATCTGCAAATCAGTCAGGATCGCCCGGGTCAATCTCAGGCTCATTTTGTAGTGGTATCGAAAGAGGGGGAAAGATGGAAAATCTGGTGGTTGGGAAAGAATTCAAAGGCAAATATATGTCATCTCCACCAACAGTTCCATCAGTGAGTGGAAAACAAAATGTAGCTTTATAGCAAAACAAGTCAGGCATCTAATTAACTCAGCACTGTTTTTATGGCTGTTAGCAGCTCTCTGGAATTTCAGATGCCTTTTCCAGCCTCACAAGGAGGTCATGCAATGCAAGACAAATGTTTTTTTTATGAAGCTACAGATGTGGGGTACAGCTCTGGGCTTGCATAATTAATTCTAATAAAAATATATTCATTTTGTGATCAACCGCTCCAAACTTGACTAAAAAATATGACTTTAGCAATCGAGTTGTTGAAGCATGGAACTTATTACCAGACTCCGTGGTATCAACCCCCAACCCCCAACATTTTTCCCTTAGACTTTCCACGGTTGACCTCTCCAGATTCCTTAGAGGTCAGTAAGGGGCGAGCAAAAGTGCACTAGTGTGCCTTCCATCCCCTGTCCAATTGTCTCTCCTATATTTTATATATTTTTTCTTCCATTCATATATCCTTTCCTCTACTCTTCATTCATGTATTCTATTCTCATAATCTTTTCTTCTATCCTTTCCCTGATATTTACTACTACATGTTTTTATTCTCTTTAACTATCAATTTGTATTGGACAAAATAAATAAATAAATAAAAATAAAATAAATAAATAGATACCGTAGGGTTTTTTTAAACTGCAGAACAGTGTGAACAAAGCATCACTGAAGCAGAATTTCATCAGTATTCTCTGTAGTATGAACTCAGGAATTAGCAGTGGAAAGTATTCTTTTTGTTACTTGATTAATGAAAAAATAAATATTTCATTCCAACATACCACAATGATTGATACTGGATGAAAAGGTTTTGGGATAAATCCTATAAATCCTATAAACCAGAAAGCCTTTGCTTCAACTCCCATCTGTCATGGACTCGCCAACTATAAATAGCCTGCTATTTACCAGTCTAACTTGCTTCCATAATGCAAGGATAATAATCTTGACCTATTTACAGAGTTATTGTAAAGATTAATGAGCAAATGAACATGGAATATTCTTAATGCTTCAAAGTAGAACAGTATTATTACCATGCTATAGGAATCCTCCTATATTGTAAAAGATTGGAGAGGTCCTTCCTTCCTTCCTTCCTTCCTTCCTTCCTTCCTTCCTTCCTTCCTTCCTTGCTTCCTTCCTTCCTTCCTTCCTTCCCACTTGGTTGGAGATCCAATGTCTAGTCATTAATTACATTAGCCATCCCTATAAATACTTACTGCCCTGGAATATTATGATGGCAAATGGAATTGGAAATGGATCAGTATATACATACAAAGCTAGGACACAGTACAGTGATACCTTGTCTTACAAACTTAATTGGTTCCGGGACGAGGTTCTTAAGGTGAAAAGTTTGTAAGACGAAACAATGTTTCCCATAGGAATCAATGGAAAAGCGATTAATGCGTGCAAGCCCAAAATTCACCCATTTTGCCAGCCGAAGCGCCCGTTTTTGCGCTGCTGGGATTACCCTGAGGCTCCCCTCCATAGGAAACCCCACCTCCGGACTTCTGGGTTTTTGCGATGCTGCAGGGGAATCCCAGCATCGCAAAAACAAGCACTTCGCTGGCAACGGAAGTCCGGAGGTGGGGTTTCCCATGGAGGGGAGCCTCAGGGGTATCCCAGCAGCGCAAAAACGGGTGCTTCGCTGGCAACGGGAGTCTGGAGGCGGGGCATCCCAGCGGCGGCAGTGGGTTTGTAAGGTGAAAATAGTTTGTAAGAAGAGGCAAAAAAATCTTAAACCCCGGGTTTATATCTTGAAAAGTTTGTATGATGAGGCGTTTGTAAGATGAGGTATCAGTGTATTAATGTTTTAAATAGGGTGGTCTGTTGATCAAATATTCAAAGGTGTGCTAGAGTAAGTAGCATTTGAAAAAAAAAGTTTAAATTGCACTTGAAGTAATGGTTGTTAAGAGCAATTTATCACAAAGTGTTTCAATGGAAGCAGCATTTAAAGTTATCCCTTCATTTTAACGACATAATTAAATATAAGGACTGAATTCATGTGGCACATTCAAAGCTTGCATTTTTTTTTCTGGGTGTTTTTTGAGCATGTGGATTATGAAGAAGTGAGCAAAGTCCTGTGTAATGTCAGATCTGTTACTTCTAGAGGATCTTTACCCTACCTGTATTAGCCTTAATACTTTGGGAGTTGACAAAGAGATAAGCAATAATACCTTCTTGTGGGAGGTAGAAGTGTGATGATTTTGAAAGAGGTGTTGGTCTGTTTGGGGTGATCCCTTCAAGGGTGGCAAACTCAACTCAGAAACTTAGATTTCTGGAATAGTAAGGTACAGTAACCGAAGTTTAAAAACCTGCCCAAGCAATTCTTCAGATCAATTTACCGTGTTTCCCCGATAGTAAGACAGTGTCTTACTATCTTTTTACCCGCAAAAGCCCCACTAGGTCTTACTTTCGGGGTATGTCTTACATACCCCCCCCCTGCCGTTTCCCGCCTCCACTAACCAAATTGACAGGGTGAAGTCGGGAAGACCCAGGGAGGCCGCCCAGCAGCTGATCTGCTCGGTTCCCTCCGCTTTGACGGCGCTGGTCCGCTCGCTCGTTCCCGCAACCGACCCGCTTCCCCGACACGCATCTGGAGGGGAGGAGCCGCTCTGCGCAGTTGGGCAGCCCCACCTGCCTGCCGGAAAGGAGGAGGGCGCAGCTCCAGCCGCTCGCTCGGCTCGCTTCTACAACTTCGGACCAGCGCCGTCCTTCGCCTCGCATTTCCGGGTTGGCGAGCCTGGATTGTTTTTCCTGCGAGCGCTGGTCCCCGCTAAGCCTTCTGCGCCTGACTCTGCGAGGCGAGAGGGAAGAAGGAGAAGCGCTTCTCCTTCTTCCCTCTCGCCTCACCGAGTCAGGCTTCGGACCAGCGCCGTCCTTCGCCTCGCATTTCCGGGTTGGCGAGCCTGGATTGTTTTTCCTGCGAGCGCTGGTCCCCGCTAAGCCGCAGAAGGCTCGCCAACCCGGAAATGCGAGGCGAAGGACGGCGCTGGTCCGAAGCCTCACTCGGCGAGGCGAGAGGGAAGAAGGAGAAGCGCTTCTCCTTCTTCCCTCTCGCCTCACAGAGTCAGGCGCAGAAGGCTTAGCGGGGACCAGCGCTCGCAGGAAAAACAATCCAGGCTCGCCAACCCGGAAATGCGAGGCGAAGGACGGCGCTGGTCCGAAGTTGTAGAAGCGAGCCGAGCGGGCGGCCGGAGCTGCGCCCTCCTCCTTTCCGGCAGGCAGGTGGGGCTGCCCAACTGCGCAGAGCGGCTCCTCCCCTCCAGACGCGTGTCGGGGAAACGGGTCGGTTGCGGGGACGAGCGAGCGGACCAGCGCCGTCAAAGCGGAGGGAACCGCCGCCAGGGCGCTGCGAACTGCTCCCTCGCTTTTAGTACCGTGTTTCCCCGAAAGTAAGACATATGTCTTACTTTCGGGGTATGGCTTATATAAGCCGACCCCCCTGAAACCCCCCATATGTCTTACAATCGGGGGGGTCTTACTATCGGGGAAACACGGTAGCATAATTATCGAGTTAATCTGACTCTTTTTCTCATGGATGAAAGGTATTTTTGCTGTGATGGTCCTGCTTTTTTCTCTGCATTCCTAGGGTCTGTTAGGCATTCAATCACAACCCAACAAGGTAGATAAGACTAGCGTAGTTTTCAGAGTGTAAAATGCACTTTAGTTTTGGGGGAGGGAAAAAATCTACCTACCAGGTATTCATCTGGCTAGCGTACTTAGTCTGGTCAACTTCAACACATTATTTTAGCCCTTGATTAGGGCTGAAAAAATCATCTTCGGAGAAAGTAGCAATGAAAACAAGTCTGCAAAGTCTTAGGGCTGGGGAAAAAACGTCTTGGGAGTAGCAATGAAAAAATCCTGCAAGCCAGGAAGATCATTAGTACCTCGTTAGGACTGGGGAAAAAAACCTTCTTTGGAGGGAGTAGCAATGAAGAGCCGGGGTGGCGCAGCAGGTAGAGTGCTGTACTGCAGGCCACTGAAGCTGACTGTAGATCTGAAGGTCAGCGGTTCAAATCTCATCACCGGCTCAAGGTTGACTCAGCCTTCCATCCTTCCGAGGTGGGTAAAATGAGGACCTGGATTGTGGGGGCAATAGGCTGGCTTTGTTAAAAAGTGCTATTGCTAACATGTTGTAAGCCGCCCTGAGTCTAAGGAGAAGGGCGGCATAAAAATTGAATAAATAAATAAAATAAATAAATAAATGAAAACAAGCCCAAAAGATGGGAAGAGCTGGGAAAATCATTAGCACATCATTAGGGCTGGAAAAAAAGTGTTGGAAAAGCTACATTCTGAGTATAGGATTGCCGCACGAATTCCAGCGGCCAATTAGGTCCCACTGAGTTGGCCTTCTCCGGGTCCTGTCAACTAAACACTGTCGTCTGGCGGGACCCAGTGGAAGAGACTACTCTGTGGAGGCCCCGACCCTCTGGAATCAATTCCCCCCGGAGATTCGAACTGCCCCCACCCTCCCCGCCTTCTGCAAGATGTTGAAGACCCATTTATGTCGCCAGGCATGGGGGGGGAGGCTAATCCCCCCCTTCTGACTTGTAGCATTTGAGTGTGGTGTGATTGTATAGTATTGATTGTTTTTAGTAATAATGGGTTTTAACTTGTTCTTTTTAATATTAGATTTGTATTATATTGTATTATTGTTGTTGTTGTGAGCCTCCCCGAGTCTTCGGAGAGGGGCAGCATACAAATCCAATAAATAATAATAATAATAATAATAATAATAATAAAAAAAAAATAATAATAATAATAATAATAATAATAATCATCATCATCATCATCATCATCATCATTATTATTATTAGAAGACGCACCCAAATTTTCAGCCTCTTTTGTGGGGGGGAGAAAGGTGCATTTTATACTCCAAAAAATATGGTAAGTGACTGATGTACATAAGTCAGAACTATTTTCACTGTAATAGTATCTGTAGTATCAGAACCTATTGATACCAGTCTGTATGTTCCCCACCTTCACTGTATGAAGTAGGGAGGAGCTTGTCTGAGCCCTTTTTTTACATTACTTTTTTTGGCCTGGGCTCAAGCCCCTCTTATTTGACTCTTGCCTTTGTACAGCTTTCCCCCCTGTCTTTCAAGGCCATTCCCAAAGCCCTCTGTCTTTCAGTATTGTTTGTCACAATATCCTTGCAAGCATTGATAATTGGAGGGATGGTTTTTGGCATTCCTTTACTCCTTCCTGAACAGAGGTTTCCAGTTGGTGATTCTGGGCCATGATGAAGTGAGTTTGACAGCCCTGGTCTAGAAGGGCCTTGGAATTCAGACTAATTAATTATGGTGGCATAAATAAATGACAATAGATGATGATGATTTTAAAATTACTATTGTACTGTTTTAATCTGTTGGATTTTATGATGCAATTCCAAATGATAAATTATTTATAATTGCCTGCAACTGAAATTTAATAAAGTTACATCAATCAGTAAACAATAATAAAACAGTTAACCTAAATAAATTGCCCAAGCAAATAAATACACTGCAGCTTAATATAGTTGGTTTTCAAATCTATCAAATCTAATTTTATTTTAATTTACACTGCATGAATCCATCCAAAATCAGCATAAAATGTAGATTTGTCTTCTTTTTTCTCTGAGAAAAATAGACATAAATTAACTAATTTGCGATAATAGTGATTATCTTGTGTTTCTGCAAGTATTAATTATCCTTCTACAATGTACTTGGAATAGTTGTCAAGAAACCAAAGGCACTCTCATCAAATGCTGTGTTTCAAATAATCTGGATATTAAAGTCACATGTGTAAAACTTGCAGCAATTTAAATACATGGTGTTCTTCTCCATCACTGATAGCCTCTCCAAGTTGACCGCAAGGTCTGAGCCATAACTGAAAAGTGCCATACTTTGATTTGGGTGATACATTTCCTCAGCACTTATGGATTGCATGGGGCTTTGATAGGAGGTAGTAGCAAATATTTATCTACTGTAAGTATAGGCTAACAGCAGTTCTTTTGTAAATGGATTCTTTCTCCCGTAAATATGTTAATTACTTCTTGAACTTAAATTACGTTATGAATAATTTAAAGCCACTGAATGAACAAATGTGTCAAGTTTACTGATGATGTAATATAGTTATGTAGAAATAATCCAGAAGTCTGCCATTTAGATAAAGGAAATTATTTGACTATTCCAGTTTATTAAATTATTGAATCATAGACCTTTTCCATGGAGACCTGCTCTAAATTGCTTTGCAGTTCAGCACACTTTGGTATGAAAATATATACTGAAAATTTATTATTTGGGATTAAGAGGCCATTGGCTGTTATGCCAGATTAAGGCCTTTTATGGCTCCCATTTTCAAATTCATGTGCCTTTTCCGAGAGATCTTTGACTGGTCATAAAAACTACAGAAGAGAAATGTTTTCAAGAGCCAGATATTTGCATCCTTTTCTGGAAAAGCAAGCAAGCTCAGAATTCTATACTTACAGTCTGAATATAAAAACAGATGCCTGTTTATAAATAAAGGCGGTTGCTAAAGAAATGACCATTAAAAAAGAGAAAGAATGACAGTCAATGAGGTCTAATGGAACTGTAGAAGAAGAAGGTACAGTGGTACCTCAAGATACGAACCCCTCGTCTTACGAACAACTCAAGATACGAACCCGGGGTTCAGAAAAAATTTGCCTCTTCTTACGAACTTTTTTTGTGATACGAACGCCAAACCCGAACTTCCGGGTTTGGCGTTCGGAGGCTGCTGGGAAGCCCCCCAGACCGGCTGTCACCTTTTAAAACAGCCGCGCGGCTCTCCAGCAGCCTCCGAACACCAAACCCGGAAGTTCGGGTTTGGCGTTCGTATCACGAAAAAAGTTCGTAAGAAGAGGCAAATTTTTTCTGAACCGTTCGGAGGCTGCTGGGAAGCCGCGCGGCTGTTTTAAAAGGTGACAGCCAGGCGGCGGGGTTTTCCTGCAGCCTCCGAACGCCAAACGCAGAAGTTTGGGTTTGGCGTTCGGCTTCGGGAGACGGCTGGGAAGCCGCGCGGCTGTTTTAAAAGGTTTTTTTTTTTGGGTTGCACGGATTAATTGACTTTACATTGTTTCCTATGGGAAACAATGTTTCATCTTACGAACCTTTCGTCTTACGAACCTCCCCCTGGAACCAATTAGGTTCGTAAGACGAGGTATGACTGTATTTTTATCCATTTGATTAGTCACGTGATAATGCACCAATAGAAATGAAAGTTTCCATACACCCTCAAAAATGTCCAAAGATATTTCACCAGAAGAGCCCTTCTCTCCTCTACCCAGAACAGGATATCCTATGAAACTAGATTTACAATCCTGGGTCTAGAAAATTTAGACAATCAGTCTACACAATCACATCCGAAAAGAAGGGGGCATAATCTAGCTGCCCCATGCCTGGTGACATAGATAGGTCTTAAGGGTCTTACGAAAAGCGAGGAGGGTGTGGGCAGTGCAAATTTCCAGGGGGAGCTTATTCCAGAGGGCCGGGGCTGCCACAGAGAAGGCTCTTCCCCTAGGCCCTGCCAGACAACATTGTCTGGTCAATGGGACCTGGAAAAGGCCAACTCTGTGGGACCTTATTGGTCACTGGGATTTGTGCGGCAGAAGGCGGTCCCGTAAGTAATCTGGTCCGATGCCATGTAGGGCTTTATAGGTCATCACCAACACTTTGAATTGTGTCCGGAAACCAATCGGCAGCCAATGCAGGCTGCTTCTCTTTCTGTAACAGCTAGTACCCTCACAATGTGACAGCAGCAGAATAACAGGGGGCCTGTAGTACACACAGTACAAAGGCAATGCGTTAATACAATCAACTTCAGTCATGCTGTTTACTGTGGCTTGCACATTTAACAATAGATTGGGTTTAACAAAAAGCTTGGCAAGCTCTTTGTTCTGAAAAAAGAGTCCTATATTTTTGAGTAGTGATACCTCGTCTTACAAACGCCTCTTCATACAAACTTTTTGAGATACGAACCCAGTGTTCAAGATTTTTTTGCCTCTTCTTCTGAACTATTTTCACCTTATGAACCCAAGCCGCCGCTGCTGGGATGCCCTGCCTCTGGACTCCCGTTGCTAGCCGAAGGCTCCCCTCGCTGGGAAACCCCACCTCTAGACTTCCGTTGCCAGCGAAGCTCCCATTTTTGCACTACTGGGATTCCCCTGAGGCTCCCCTCCCTGGGAAACCCCACCTCCAGACTTCCGTGTTTTTGCGATGCTGTGATTTTGCTGAGGCTCCCCTCACTGGGATTCTCTTCATTTTTGCTGGCCCTGCTTTGAATCCCAGTGAGGGGAGCCTCAGCGAAATCGCAGCATCGCAAAAACACGGAAGTCCGGAGGTGGGGGTTTCCCAGGGAGGGGAGCCTCAGGGGAATCCCAGCAGCAGAAAAACGGGTGGTTCGGCTGGCAACGGAAGTCCAGAGGTGGGGATTCCCAGCGGCGTAAGGCAAAAGGGGTGAGTTTTGGCCTTGCCCGCATTATTTGCTTTTCCATTGAGTCCTATGGGAAACATTGTTTCATCTTAGGAACTTTTCACCTTATGAACTTCGTCCAGAACCAATTAAGTTCGTAAGACAAGGTATCACTGTATATGCTTTCTACAGGCGGGGGTTGCTACTTACTGCCACTATCGGTGTGCTGTGTGTGCAGCTTCGGGTCACCAGTATGCAAACAGCAGTGTCCCTGTGAGATTTTGCTTCTGCGTATACACAGGAAGCAAAATCTTGCGAGAGGACGTAGACACACCTGATATTTCAGCAATTTTTTTGCTTCGGTGCATGCACAGGACCAAAAAAGGGCCAAAATCTCATAGGTGCTTGCATGTCCCTTCACAAGATTTTGCTTCCTGCACATGCGCAGAAGCAAAATCTCACAGGGACACACATGCGCACATGCCGGCAGCCCGAAGCTGCATGCGCATCTCCCATTTTACTACCAGTGCTCAGTGGGGCCCATACTGAGTAGGAATCCGATACTGGCTTCCTAGATGGATACATAGGCTCAAGCATGGCAAATGATGAAGGTGGGTTAAAATTTAATAATTTTAGCGTATTTAAGAAAATACAACTTCAGCAACAGTGTGGTCAATGCCTGGAATGCACTACCTGACTCTGTGGTTTCTTCCCCCCAAAACTTTAACCTTAGACTGTCTACAGTTGACCTCACCCCATTTCTATGAGGTCTGTAAGAGGCGTGCATAAGTGCACCCTTGTGCCTACCATCCATGTCCTACTGTCCTATTGTCCAAATTTACTTATACCTACTTTGCTTTTTTTTATGTTCATACCATACCTATTATCTTGTACACGTTTTGACAAATAAATAAAAATAAAATAATTGTACAGTGGTACCTCTACTTAAGAACACCTCTACATACTAACTTCTAGATAAGAACTGGGTGTTCAAGATATTTTTTGCCTGTCCTCTTCTCAAGAACCATTCTCCACTTACAGACTCGAGCCTCCGAAACTGTAACTGGAAAAGGTAGGGAGAAGCCTCCGTGGGGCCTATTTAGGAATCTCCTGGGAGAAAACAGGGCCGGAAAAGGCAGGGTGAAACTTCCGTGGGGCCTTTATAAGAATCTCCTGGGAGGAAACTGGGCCGGAAAAGGTGGGAAGAAGCCTCTATGGGGCCTCTCCAGGAATCCCCTGGGAGGAAACAGGGGCAGAAATGGCAGGGAGAAACCTCTGTGGGGCTTCTCTAGGAATCTTCGCCTGCATTATTTGCTTTTACATTGATTCCTATGGGAAAAATTGCTTCTTACAAACTTTTCTACTTAAGAACCTGGTCACGGAACAAATTAAGTTCGTAAGAGGAGGTACCACTGTATAATAATGTAGCAAGCCAAATTGGTTAGTATCACAACAGCTTTTTATTATTTTAATTAATAACAACAGTCCATAGATAGGGACGGTCATTTGTTCATGCTTCTCTCGGAAGAGATCTCTGGGTGGCTTCTGAGGGCTGGTTGTTGGTCTTGTAAAGTAATTATTACAGAAATGATAATGCCATTCTTTGGCTTTTCTGAAATAGCCAGCCTCAACAGTCCCACGTCTTGTAAACTGTAGTCAGCAACCAGATCAGAAAGAAATCAATAATACTCTGTTGCAGCTGTTACTCGCAGGATAACAAATGAACCCTTATCTGGGAAGGAATAGCAGAATTGATGCTCATTCAAGGAATCGATAGAAGTCCTGTTTTGGCATGGGCTCCTTTATTGACAGATTTAGGCACAAGCGGTTAAGAAAATTCTCTGGAAAATAACTGTGCTCCTGCTACAATCGTTGCTTGAATGCAGGCGTGGACAACCTTAGTGGTATTTACAACATCATCACTTAGTTTCAAAGGAAATATTTCAGTGGTACCTCTACTTATGAACTTAATTCGTTCCATGACCAATTTTAAGTAGAACATTTTGTAAGAAGCAGCAATTTTTCCCATAGGAATCAATGTAAAAGCAAATAATGTGTGCAATTGGGGAAACCACAGGGAGGGTAGAGGCCCTGTTTCCTCCCAGGAGATTCCTAGAGAGGCCCCACGGAGGTTTCTCCTTGCTTTTTCCATCCCTGTTTCCTCCCAGGAGATTCCTAGAGAGGCCCCACAGAAATTTCTCCCTGCCTTTTCCGGTCCTGTTTCCTCTCAGGAGATTCCTAGAGAGGCCCCACAGAGGCTTCTCCCTGCCTTTTCCGGTCCTGTTTCCTCCCGGGAGATTACTAGAGAGGCCCCACGGAGGTTTCTCCCTGCTTTTTCTGGCCCTGTTTCCTCCCAGGAGATTCCTAGAAAGGCCTCATGGAAGCTTCTCCCTGCCTTTTCTGGTTACAGTTTCGGTGGCTTGGATTTGTAAGTGGAAAATGGTTCTTGAGAAGAGGCAAAAAATTCTTGAACACCCAGTTCTTATCTAAAAAAGTTCATAAGTAGAGGCATTCTAAGGTAGAGGTACCTTAGAGGTACTGTGAAAGAGTTGGTGGGCTGCAGAGAAAATTGGTGATAATTTTCAAAACTGTAGCTAATCCTGACTGTTTACTTGGATTCTTTTGTGGTAAGAGACAGCCTACATTTTTAAAAAGAGCATGTGTGTGTGTGTGTGTGTGTGTGTGTTTTCATGTTTGTTTGGCCTTGACAACCCTTATATTTAACCCTGAGATAATCATGCCCCCAACCTCAACAGCATTCTGCCTTGTTTCCCCCACCACTGTCTTAATCTCATTCTAATCTTTGAGAGAGAAAACTACAAGCATCATTAGCTGCACCGGCACGAAAGTAAAGCTTTCCTCTTTACAGTATTCCAACACCAAAGGCAATATATAAAATCTGCTATGTGTTGCAATAATTTCCTCGAAGGACCAATTCTGTGTTGTCTTCAGAAATACATTTTGAGAGATTGGGAAGGAAGAGAAGAAGCATGGGTTCCCCCCCGCCGCCCCCTGTTCCTTAGCTAGATACTGTATGACAGTGGTCCCCAACCTTTTTTCCACCAGGGACCAGTTTCAGCAAGACAATTTTTCTATGGCCCGGTGGGGGCGGAAAGGGGGTTTAGCTTATCGTTCCATTGTCTCTCTCCCCCCCCCCCTTTTTTAATTTTGCGGGGGAGTTGAGGTGACAGAGGGAGGAAGGGTAGGAGGGGGCGGTTTCCTGTCTCTTTCCCCTCCTGTTCACTCGGGACCGCAGTTCCAGAGGACATCCCCCCCCCCGTTCCGGCTGGGATTGCAGCAAGGAATCCCAGAGCAGGGAGAGGTGCCTCCACGGACACAGTCACCTTCCTTTGCGATCGCTGCCTGCTTGGAGCACCCACCACTGCCAGGTCTGGTAAATTTCTTGCAGCAAGGAATCCTTGCAAAAGAAAATTACCAGAGCTGGTGGTGGGGGTTTCATGGTCACACACACCCCCTGGCTTCGCTCCCACCCAGGACCCCGGGAATAGGGTAGGGGAGCCTAGCAAAAAAAGAGCTGCACAATGCCAAAGCCTTTTCGTTTGAGCTGCAGGCAGAGCGAGGGCTTTGCAAGGGCTTCGCAAGGAGGAAATAGACCAGTTTCGACGAGAGAAGAAAGACAGGAAAGGAAGAAAGCAAGCAAGCAAAGGTTTTCTCAGCCTGAGGCAAATGGCGGTCCCAAGTGAACGTGAGGGGAAAGAGACAGGAAACAGCTTGGCACTCGCCGGCTCCACAGCAGCTGCTGACTCTGCGGCCCGGTGCAACATGCCTTGCGGCCCGGTACTGGTCCGCGGACCGGCGGTTGGGGACCCCTGCTGTATGATACTTCTCTCCTGGCCCTGTCTATCTGTAGAGTCCCAGATAAAGATGTTACAAGATGAAAATTAGGATACTCGCTTCCACCCATGAATCTTCTAAATGCCCCCAAGCAGTATTGGGCTGCCCCCAGTATGCCTGGGATCGCTGATTCAGTACCAGAAATGGCAATGCAGGCGCATCTGCGCATCCCCGATGCACACACATGCGCCCTTGCAAGTATTTGCCAAAAATTGCCAAAGACATTGCCAAAAATTGCTGAAATCTCAGGTGAGGATGCTCGCATGAATAAGATTTTGGCGATTTTCAACCTTTCTTTACTTCTGTGCAAGCGCAGAAGCAAAGAAATTGCAAAAATTGCCGAAATGTTGCATATGTGTATATGGTCCAAAAATGGTGAAAGGTCTTAAACATAAAACTGATCAGGAAAGACTTAATGAACTCAATCTGTATAGTCTGGAGGACAGAAGGGAAAGGGGGGACATGATCAAAACATTTAAATATGTGAAAGGGTTAAATAAGGTTCAGGAGGGAAGTGTTTTTAATAGGAAAGTGAACACAAGAACAAGGAGGCACAATCTGAGGTTAGTTGGGGGAAAGATCAAAAGCAACGTGAGAAAATATTATTTGATTTAAAGAGTAGTAGATGCTTGGAACAAACTTCCAGCAGACGTGGTTGGTAAATCCGCAGTGAATTTAAACGTGCCTGGGATAAACATATATCCAACCTAAGATAAAATACAGGAAATAGTAAAAGGGCAGACTAGATGGACCATGAGGTCTTTTTCTGCAGTCAATCTTCTATGTTTCTATGTTTCTATGAGATTTCGGTGATTTTTGCCGATTTCTTAGTTTCCGCGCATGCGCAGAAGCAAATTCTCATGCGGGGGCGCACGTGCCTGCTGCCATGCGCGAGCCAGCCTCTCGTACCGATCGGGTAGGGAAAGATAAGTGTGGATCTTCAATGCTCTTGAGATAAAAGAAAACCAGACAATCATTGCTAAAGGTACTGAGTCAGAGCCTCCAGGAACTCTTGAAATGAAGCAAGGTAAACAATATTTTGATGCAAGGGATGGTGCTTTGTCCGAAGGAATTTAGCATACATTATATCTCAAAATCTCTGCACTAATGTTCATTTCTAAATTATTCAAACTGAAAAAAAAAATCACAAATCATTCAAAGTAGCTTCAATGAAACCATGGCAACCTTTGTTCTTTGCAGATAAAACCCCCTCTTTAGTTTGGCAAATTGTATCTGGGTAATAATAACTCATTTCATTCAGCAGGCTATGGCCAATGGCTGTTTGGGAAGCTTCCTTTAAAACTATCTATGGGTCTTAGAAAGAAGAACCAATGAGTTTACAGCAAAATAACAAGACCTTCCCTGATTGGTTGCTGGTCTCGGGGTTTGAAGCAAGGAAGCTTATTAATATTAGGTGTATTAGGTGAGGTTTCCGGCTGTGATATTGAAATGTAATGTTGATTAGTGGCAATGGTGGGATAAAAAAAAAATACTACTTGTTCTGTGGGTGTGGCTTGGTGGGTGTGGCTTGGTGGGCGTGGCAAGGAAAGGATACTGCAAAATCACCATTTCCTCCTGATCAGCTGAGACTCAGGAGGCAGAGAATAGATGGGGTGGGGCTAATCAGAGGTGGTATTTACCGGTTCTCCAAACTACTCAAAATTTCTGCTACTGGTTCTCCAGAACTTGGCCTCACTTTTTCATATATAAATCAATCTGACAATATATACCCTAGTATTGGGGAGTGGAATTAGTTGTCCCAATTTTCAGAAAAGCGGAAACGGGTGAGCCTGTCAGCTATTGACCTATTAGTCTCCTTATTATTTTCAGCAGCATTTAGTATTTAGAATGGAAATTACAAGAATGGCTAGTGAACGAAAACTATTCTAGGCCAGGAATAGATGGGCTTCAGATCTGTCCATTCCATATTAAATTGCATTCTACTTTTATGTCATTTGAAAAATATATTGAAGGTATATTTTCCATTATTTGGTCTTTAAATCAGCATTTGGTGTAATTGGGGGGTGGGGGTGGGCTTGTATGGGAAAAACAGGGATTGTGTTATTGATTGACAGTTGCTGTTGTTTAATCAGAAATCCTACGACTATTCCAAAGCACCTGAGGGTAGGACAAGCAGCAATGGATCTCCCTAAATTAACAGCTGTGAATGTTTCTCTTCTGTTATATGCTGATGAATCCAGCTATTATTTTGTTTGTTTGTTTGTTTATTCCAATACATGATGATACACAATGAAGGTAATAGAGGACACCTTCGAGGAAATAAAATTAGAGAAAGAATAGAAGAGAGAGTATAGGATAAAATAAATCGACGAGAGAAACGATATAGGGATAGAAGAGAAGATATACGGGATATAGGAGAGACAATAGGACAGAGGTCCTATTTTAAATTTTAATTTTAAAGACTCCAACTGGCCTCAATCTGTATTCAAAACTTTTGATGTAGTATTATAAGTAGCATCAGTTTGGATTTTTTTTCATGAAACTAATGTGTTGCTATTTTACTAAAAATGTAAGAAAATTACAATGGGTAATAGGAGGGCAGGACACTGAACAAGTGAGGAACTTCAAATATCTTGACATATCTATCTATCTATCTATCTATCTATCTATCTATCTATCTATCTATCTATCTATCTATCTATCTATCTATCTGGATTTGTAGGCCACCCTTCTCCAGCAGACTCATAATAAAATCCATACAAAAGTACAACATGTAAGAAATCCAATCTAAAATCTGATCTAAAACCCCAGACAATTAAAACCATACGATTAAAATCCATTCACTCATACTGTCAGCCGGGGCAAAATGGCAACATTCAACGGTGCCAGGCCTGCCAGTAAAGATGTGTTTTTAGAGCTTTACGAATGCTTCAAGATTCAGGATCATGGAATAGAGGGATTGACTCACTGGTTACACTGGGAGAAATGTTTTCTTGTTGTTGCTTGTAAATTTTGTACACGTACTTAGCTTATACATTGTGAGCACTCCTTGTCCACCTCTTGTCATATGAGATGCTGAGGAGGATGAGCCAGGCCCCTCTGGATACCCTGGGCCAGTGGGGTTGCCAGCTGATGTAGAGAGTGAGGGTGAGGGTGAGGGAGAAAGTGACCTGGAGGAACTTGAGGAACTGGGACCTCCTTCTGCCGCACGAATCCCACTGACCGATTAGGTCCCACAGAGTTGGCCTTCTCCAGGTCCCGTCGACTAAATAATGTTGTTTGGCGGGACCCAGGAGAAGAGCCTTCTCTGTGGCGGCCCTGACCCTCTGGAACCTGCTTCCCCCAGATATCAGAGTTGCCCCCACTCTCTTTGCCTTTTGCAAGCTCCTTAAAACCCACCTCTGTCGTCAGGCATGGGGGAATTGAAATTTTCCCTTCCCCCTAGGCTTATAGAATTTATACATGGTATGCTTGTATGTATGATTGGTTCTTTAAATTGGGGTTTTTTAGATTATTTTTAATATTAGATTTGTTTACATTGTCTTTTTTATTGTTGTTAGCCGCCCCAAGTCTTCGGAGAGGGGCGGCATACAAATCTAATAAATAAAATAAATAAATAAATAAATAAACCACCAGAGTGGGCTGATATAACAATGGGGGAGTGGTCCTAGTTGGAGGATGAAGAAGACATTAGAGGGGATGACCCACTCTTAAATGCAAGATATCAGAGGTTTCTGAGAAGACAACAGGACTTGTATAGTAAAAGGAAATTAGCTTGCAGCTTTACCTCTTAGGGGTTTAATGCCACTTCCAGCCAGTATAAAAGCAAAGGATTTGAGGAAATTCAGGGTGGGGTTTCAACGTCGCTTCATGGGAGCTGTGTTAGGGTTGGGGTGTTTGAAAATGCCCCCCTCTCCAAAACCTGATTCCTGCCTTGCTATAAACTCTTTGCCAGACGCTGCTTGACTATTAGAAACCTGGTGAGCTTATTTCTCTCTTCTATAATGAATTCCCTTTCTTATCGCAATGGAATGCCATTAGGTCGAATTTGGCCCCTTTCCTGAAGCCTTATCTACCTTTCACCTAAGAGCAAAAATACTCTCTGACATTTTATTCAGACTGCTTTTTGCTTGTTGCTGAATTTCATAATAAAGAGGGTGATTTTAAACTGAAATAGTGGGGGTTTAGACAGTGGTTTCACTCTGAAAGCCCAGGAATAGAACATACATCGCACACAAATTCCTTTTGTGTCCAATCACATTTAGCCAATAAAGAATTATTTATTATTATTATTATTATTATTATTATTATTATTATTATTATTAATTAGATTTGTATGTCGCCCCTCTCCGTAGACTCGTAGAATGCTGTTCTGTTCTGTTCTATTTTATTCTATTTTCTATTCTATTTTCTATTCTGTTCTGTTCTATTCCCATTATGTATTGGGAATGGTCAGCAGACCAGTAGGCTGGGATGTTTATAGCAGTGGTTCTCAACCTGGGGGTCGGGACCCCTTTGGGGGTCAAATGACCGTTTCATAGGGGTCGCCTAAGACCATGAGGAAAGACAAATTTCCCATGCTTTAGGAACTAAAGCATCTATTCTGGCGCCTTGGAACATATTTTTACAATCCAACCAATCAGGCGTTTAAAGTGGAGGTGTCCCTCTGACCTTCCTGCCAATCAGCTTAAAGCTCTGTTGGGAGAATTAGTGCTAGACTTATGGTTGTGGGTCACCACAACATGAGGAACTGTATTAAGGGGTCGCGGCATTAAAAAGGTTGAGAACCAATAGTTTATAGGATTCACAAAGCAGTATATCAGTAAATACATAAAGGAGATGCTATTTTTAATTAATTTATTTGATTTGCTAACCTTTTTCCAAAAGCTCAAGGGGGCGTACACAATTTTGCTTTCTCTCATTTTATCCCACAAAAAGCCGATGAGGTGTATTGGATGGAGAGAACAAGTAGCTGAAATTATCCACTGAGCTTCCATGGACTTGAATCTGAGTGTCCATGATCCCAGTTGAGCACCCAGTCTTCATCCCCCATCTACCTTTTATATAAAATCTCAATCTTTTAATGTAGAATTTTTACATTGGAAAGACAGGCAGGAAGGCATGAATAGTGGTAGATAATTTCATTTTTTATTCCTTCCAGGCACAACTGTCCCAGGCATTGAACGGCATTTCAGACAAAGCGAAAGAGGCAAAAGAATTTTTGGTGCAACTGAAAAATATTTTACAGCAGATACAGGTAAGTTAGAGCTTTTTTTGTACATTGTTTTGAATGGCCATAACAAAACTGTACAATGGCAACACTACTGGGCAATTTTTATGTGTAATTGCAATCATGCTGTTTAGGAGACTAAACCAAGTCAATAAAAGCCCAGTACAACTCAATCCAACACTTGGAATCACAGATCATAATGGGAAGTTTACTGCTGTGACCCGCCAGGAGCTTTGCAACCATGAGCACCTCTTGGCAGTGATGAGAAAGGAGGAGCTACTCCTTTCCTGAATGCAAGAACATACAGGGCTGCCAAGAGGCAGGAAGGTTTCCTCTGGAGGAGGTCTCCTCAGGAGTAAAACTGGAAGCTAATTGGCCACGCCCCTACTCTATTTAAGAACAGCTAGAAAAGCGGCAGGAAACAATTTGTTCAGACTGGGATCTCTGTCGTGCCTTGTATTGTGAAGTCCTGTTTTTCCTCCATTGGATTTCTTATCAAGAGAAACTCCTGGGCATTTAGCCAAGCCTTCGGACATTACATGAGCTAAAACTGACTGAAGTTATTCCTGCTGCTAATGAAGAAAATTAATTAGCAGCTGAATGAAAGGATTGTTTCTGTTGATTTGTGTGTTTGCCACTGCTAAGTCAGTTATTAGCAGTGATTCATTAATTAAACAAACTTTATGTGTATTTATACACATTATACATTCATAACTGGAGACAAAAAATTTACCTTCAACCCCATTGCTCAACCCATTGGTTTTTCACAGTGGTCTTCAGATTAATTTGCTTGTAGGGAGAATTTTCATTATTTCTCTTTTATTCGGCAATCCTTCTTCCTCCTTACTTTCAGTGAGCATGTTCAGTTATGCAAGACATTGGCATCAGAGGTACCTATGTACTGCTCAAAAAAATAAAGGGAACACTCAAATAACACAACCTAGATCTGAATGAATGAAATATTCTCATTGAATACTTTGTTCTGTACAAAGTTGAATGTGCACACCAGCATGTGAAATTGACTGTCAATCAGTGTTGCTTCCTAAGTGGACAGTTTGATTCTACAGAAATTTGATTTACTTGGGAGTTATATTGTATTGTTTAAGTGTTCCCTTTATTTTTTTAAGAAATGTATATTAGAGAGAAATGAATGTGCATGAATGGTAGTATGGTGTGAGAATATGCGGACATACTTGTGCCTAATTGAATATGATTGTGAAACCTGCAGCTTTACAGTGTTTTCCACTCAAAGCCTTCACTGCCTTCCTGGTCTGGAACCCACGTGTGAAAAATCCACAATATCCTGTATGAATTCCATTGAAATGATGAATGCTTTTCAAACAGCTGAGCTGTTAATGAGGATACGCACAGGAAAATAAGGGAGATAGGCAGTTCAGAAATGTGAGGAAGGAAGGAATAAAAGAAGGAAAGAAAGAAAGAAAGAAAAAAAGAAAAAAAGAAAAAAGGAAGGAAGGAAGGAAGGAAGGAAGAAAGAAAGAAAGAAAGAAAGAAAGAAAGAAAGAAAGAAAAACAATCCTGATTAATAACACCCAAGCATTTATACAAACATTGGCCCTAACAAAGCATGGAGGATGTTAAAATTTAATGATGCCAAGTTAGGAAGGGATATTTTTATCTTCTGTCAGAATCATCATAAAATGCAGACATTTTATAGCAATGGGAAACTGTTTTCAGGATGCTAATTAGTTATTTAAAATAACCTATGTTATTCCAAAGTGTTTAGAACAGAGCAGAAAAATAACTGTTGGTTACGCACATTAGTTCTGGTATTCTCAGGATATGACTTTAAAGGTAAATTATGTCCTCTATCTTTTTTTTTTTAGGAAAATGGCTTGGATTATGAAGCTTGTCTGGTTGCTCAGTGTGATGCTTTAGTTGATGCTTTGACTCGCCAAAAAGCTAAACTGCTCACAAAAGTTACCAAAGAGCGTGAGCATAAGCTAAAGGTGAGTGAAAACTTTATTCATACCTGCTGAATAGAGGAACCTGATTATTTTAAAAATCTGTTCTTGAATGCTGAGACCACCATTTGGAATACTGTGTTCAGTTCTGGAGACCTCACCTACAAAAAGATATTGATAAAGTTGAACGGGTCCCAAAGACGGGCTACAAAAATGGTGGAAGCATAAAACTTATCAGGAAAGACTTAATGAACTCAATCTGTTAAAGAGTTAAATAAGGTTCAGGAGGGAAGTGCTGATACAAGGACAAGGGTGCACAATCTGAGGTTAGTTGGGGGAAAGATCAGAAGCAATGTGAGAAAATATTATTTTACTGAAAGAGTACTAGATGCTTGGAACAAGCTTCCAGCAGATGTGGTTGGTAAATCCACAGTAACTGAATTTAAACATGCCTGGGATAAACATATTATCCATCCTAAGATAAAATACAGGAAATAGTAGGAGGGCAGACTAGATGGACCATGTGGTCTTTTTCTGCTGTCAATCTTCTATGTTTCTATGTTTCTATGAATGTGTGGTTCTAAAGCTTTACATTAATTATTCAGCATTATTACTGATTTTTTTTTAGAAAACAGGATACAAGGGCATGCAAAAATCCTTTGTAGTCCGAGGTCCTAATTTGCCATATCTAATCTATACATGTGAAGCCACACACCTCTGAGATTCAAATAACTCAGCCATAAATATAGAAAAGAAAGAAATAACGGAGTTAGAAAGGACCTTGGAGATCTTTGAGCCCAACCCCTACATAGGCCAGAAACCCTACACCACTTCAAACAAATGGTTATTTGATCTCTTCTTTAAAACTTCCAGTGTTGGAACATTCACAACTTCTGGAAGCAGGTTGTTAATTGTTCTAACCGTCAGGAAATTTCTCCTTAGTTCTGAGTTGCTTATCTCGTTTTGTATCCACCCGTTGCTTCTTGTCCTACCCTCAGGTACTTGGGAGAATAACCTGATTCCCTATTCTTTGTGGCAATTGCTATCATGTCTCCCCTGGTCCTTCTTTTCATTAAACTAGACATACCCAGACATACTAGACATATAAATGGACCCTGAATCTTTTTAGAATCTTCCCCTGCAAGTTGAATTAGCCTTATAGACCATTTGCCTCCCTAATATCAGAACCTATGTAGAGCTTAAAGTGGAGCTATTTAAAAAAGATGAAATCAATATGTTTGTGTCAACTCTGAAGCGAACCTGGTTGAAGCCTTCTTGTGCTGCTTCACAGTTGCCACAAAGCCTGAGAGGGAAAGGGAAAGTAGATAGCCCAGCTAACAGTCAAAATAAAAAAGTTTTCCTGTGGGAACCAAGGTCATCGTAACCAGTTGCGGCCCTATCTGGATCGGGAGTCACTGCTCACAATTACTCATGCCCTCATTACCTCGAGGCTCGACTACTGTAATGCTCTCTACATGGGGCTACCTTTGAAAAGTGTTCGGAAACTTCAGATCGTGCAGAATGCAGCTGCGAGAGCAATCATGGGCTTCCCTAAATCATGGGCATTCCCATGTTACACCAACACTCCGTAGTCTGCATTGGTTGCCGATCAGTTTCCGGTCACAATTCAAAGTGTTGGTTATAACCTATAAAGCCCTTCATGGCACTGGGCCAGATTATCTCCGGGACCGCCTTCTGCCGCACGAATCCCAGCGACCAGTTAGGTCCCACAGAGTTGGCCTTCTCCGTGTCCCGTAAACTAAACAATGTCGTTTGGCAGGATCCAGGGGAAGAGCCTTCTCTGTGGCGGCCCCGGCCCTCTGGAACCAACTCCCCCCAGAGATTAGAATAGCCCCCACCCTTCTTGCCTTTCGTAAGCTTCTTAAAACCCACCTCTATCGTCAGGCATGGGGGAACTGAGATATTCTTTCCCCATAGGCTTCTACAATTTATGTATGGTATGTTTGTATGTATGATTGGTTTTAAAATAAGGGTTTTTAGCTGTTTTAGTATTGGATTGTCGCATGTTGTTTTTACCACTGTTGTTAGCCGCCCCGAGTCTACGGAGAGGGGCGGCATACAAATCCAATAAATAATAATAATAAATAATAACAGGTGGCTGGTAATGGAGGAGAGGAGCCTGCCAACTATATTCATTGGACAATGTCAGTGACGACACTGGGTTGGCAGGGAGTTTTATTCTTTTTTAATTAGGTGAAAACCTTTAGAGTTGGTTTTTACTGGCTGTGCTGATACAGTGCATCCAATAAACATTTACTTTGAGGAATCTACCTGCCTCAGAGTTCTCCTTTCAATGGGTGAATTTTTAAAAGGAGTAAAAAAAAATTTAAATCAACTTTTTTTTATGGTCACAGGCCAGCATTACAAATAAAAGCATTAGAAACATAGAAACATAGAAGTCTGACGGCAGAAAAAGACCTCATGGTCCATCTAGTCTGCCCTTATACTATTTTCTGTATTTTATCTTAGGATGGATATATGTTTATCCCAGGCATGTTTAAATTCAGTTACTGTGGATTTATCTACCACATCTGCTGGAAGTTTGTTCCAAGGATTAAAAGCAACAATACTAGTAAAAAAATAAAGACAGAATAATAAACTCTGATTGGTAGTGGATTAACGGAGGGCAGTTAAAGTTTGCCTAATTTTATATAGAGTTTAACAGAATTTGGCCACTTTCAGAGAAACTACATCATACTGATCTGATAAAAAATGCATATATATCCCATTCAAATAGATGTATTGATATATCAGTATCTGAAGAAAGGAAGGCAAACATGCCTGCAGTTAGTAACTATAAAGTGGCAATTACTCTACTACTTCTTATTTTAGAGCATGCTTAGAAAGACCAGAATAGTTTGTGTGATCTTAGAATATTTGGGATTGTAGTTTGGCTCAGAAAACAGAGATTAGGCAGAGGAATTAGGACTCTTGGTTTGATTTAAGTAGTGCAAAAATATATTTATGAGAGTTACACCTGATATATTCAAGCAGCAAATTCAAGTAGCCATTCTTCACATTTGTTTTAGAGGATATGTAATGGGACACGAGGGAAAGTCTTTCAATGGGTGGGTTACTCAGATTTTTTAAAAAAAATATATTTATTTATTGGTTGGTTGGTTTTTATACGATTTGTAGGCCACCCACCTTACGGACTCTGGGCGGCTAACAAGAATATAAAAAACAGTAATCTAAAAAACAATGAAATAATTTTAAGAACCCTTAATTAAAACATTCATCCATTCATCTGGGACAAGACAAAACTGTTCACGTTGACAGTTTGTCTAAACAAATATTATTCCGTGAAATTCTTCTCCCTTCTTTTAGTGTTTTGACAAATATTTCCTCAGTTCAGTGAATGCTGGAGAGATCAACAGCCATTTTCCCTCCCTAGGTTGTATGGGACCAAATAAACCATTGCACTCTGAAACTGCGACAGTCAACAGGACTTATGGAATATTGTTTAGAAGTAATCAAAGAAAATGACCCTTCTGGTTTCTTACAGGTAAGTTATCGTTTGTCTTAGGGATAAATAACCAACCTCTTGTAAAGGATTTCAGTCTGGAAGTGATAAATGTTGTCATACCACCCTCATATATTTTTATATGGCTTATTCCATCCAATTCTGTGACAAAGATGGAGAAAGGTAGATTTTTGTAAGCTTCATTTGAAATTGATTAGTTTATAGGATGATATATTAGTGTTCGCTATGCATTCCACCTTCAGAAGCTAGCTTGAAAATATTTGCTGCTTGATTTAAAAGTCTTCAGACCTAAATCTCCAAAAATTGACTTACTTGCTTCAGGGAGGTTCATTCTTTGAGTGATTGGGATCACAAATCCTTACTTCCCAGTAGATGAATTGATTCTTCAATAACTTTGTCAAGTCTGCAAAAAAAAAGTTCTCTTTTTTCCCAGATTTCAGATGCTTTAATCAAACGTGTCCAAGTATCTCAGGAGCAGTGGGTCAAAGGAGCCCTGGAACCAAAAGTATCTGCTGAATTCGATCTGACATTGGATAGCGAACCATTGCTGCAGTCAATCCATCAGCTGGACTTCATTCAGATGAAATGTAGGGGTGAGCTTTTGTAGGCTGATTTCCCTTCCCTTTTGTATGGGGCTGCAAAGAATGGCTGTAAAGGGGAGAGTCATCTAAGACCAAGAGCTAGGGCTCAGTTCTCCAGATGAAAGTCATTTTTAGAGGTTGAATAATTTCCATTTCTCTTTCCGTGATTCTAAGAAGCACAAGTAACAATCTCAATCAATGCTGGATAACTCAGTTAAATGTTTGATACCTTTCTATTTCCTAGTAGAAAGCCTTAATTAGGAATTAATATGATTTTTAAAAATAAAAGCTAAGTTATAATTTTCTCAAAAGCTTTCCTTTTGGAAAAGCATATCAAATACATAGTAAATAATAAACCAATTACATATGAAGACCATCATGTTTATTCATGTTCTTAAGCAGCATGATTGTTGGTAATGACCTTTAAAGCCCTACATGGCATTGGGCCAGAATACATCCGGAACCGCCTTCTACCGCACGAATCCCAGCGGCCGATAAGGTCCCACAGAGTTGGCCTTCTCCGGGTCCCGTCGACCAAACAATGTCATTTGGCAGGCCCCAGGGGAAGAGCCTTCTCTGTGGCGGCCCCAGCCCTCTGGAACCAACTCCCCCCAGAGATTAGAACGGCCCCCACCCTCCTTGTCTTTCGCAAATTACTTAAGACCCACCTTTGTCGCCAGGCATGGGGAAGTTAAGTTATCCTTTCCCCCTAGGCTGTTACAAGTTATGCATGGTATGTTTGTGTGTATGTTTGGTTTTTTATAATAAGGGTTTTGTAATTGTTTTTATTAATTGGATTGTTCATGTTGTTTTACCACTGTTGTTAGCTGCCCCGAGTCTGCGGAGAGGGGCGGCATACAAATCCAATAAATAATAATAATAATAATAATAATAATAATAATAATAATAATAATGATAGGGTAGATGTTTGTGGTAACGAATCCCTAAATCTCTTGCCAAGGACCAAGCAGTTTGGAATTGATAGATGTAGACTCCAAAACTGCTATTTAAGATGTAAGAGCCCATTTTCTGAACTGTGATGTTTTTCTGTCTTTTGTACTTCGGTTATACAGGAGTTTTCTGAACAGAGAGTTGATAAGCTCTTGTTGGATGAAAGTGAAAATAATTTTAACTGCCAGAAGTCGACTGGGAGTTTTTCTGCTCATTTTTCCTTTTGTGAGTCTGGTTGCAGCTGGGAAACCAGCACATTTCCTGAATTCCCAGCCTTCCCAGACCTTAAAATGTCAGTAATATTTGGGGGGGAGGGGATGCTTGATGTTTTCAATATCTGCTTTCTGTTCTATACAGCTATGGACAACTATGTGCAATTAAAATATACATCAGTTTGTTGCAGAGTTGTGCATAGCTATATATATACTGTATAGCTAAAAACATTATATATATATATATATGTATTCGTAAATTTTCACGGGTATATGTATGTAGATTGTTCTGAGTTCGGGTTTTGCCCTGTGTAATGTTTTGCATGTCTATGCGACGTTTCGGCGAAATCACATTCACCATCTTCAGGCTGTATTTCCAATCTTTGTGTTGTTTTAAAACAACACAAAGATTGGAACTACAGCCTGAAGATGGTGAATGTGATTTCGCCGAAACGTCGCATAGACATGCAAAACATTACACAGGGCAAAACCCGAACTCAGAACAATCTACATATATATGTATGTATATATATATACAGTATATATATTATATATATATATATATATTTAAATAATTTGTATTTACATATATACATTAAAACAATAGCAACAAACAATACATTTACATCTAAACAGTATACAATACACACACGTGACTTAAAAGACAAGCATATAGTATATCTCCCCTCCCCTCCTACTGCTGGCTCTATTGACAGCCTCCTTTTTGTTCTTAGCGGTATTGAGACCAATGGTTTAATCGATAGCATATAATTTATGTTTTGTATTATATAATATTGCATTTAAGTTCTTATTATATAGTTAATAATAGAACATACCTAACGCACATTCTATTAAATAGACAGAAAAAAGAGTTGTAGCTTTATAGAAGGTTCCAAGAATATTAGCAAAGGCCGAGGTGTAGGATAAAGAGACTGATTAAAATTGCTTTGGTACTGAGAGATGTAGGTGAATAGGAAAAGTAGGAAGTGAAGTGTGTGAATAATATATAGCGATTTCAGCCTTAAACAAAATTAATTGCCAGGACAAAATTGAAGAAAATCCATTTGCTTGTGTGCTTAAGAACAACCCTTATGATCTGAGAACCATTATCCACTCCTATTCTAACAATATTATTTAACATAGATCATATGGAACAGCAGTTCATTTTGCAGCAGTTAGAAGTCTCGGAAATTAATGTGCTTGCAATGATTTACTAAAGATGGTGTTAAATGTGTTACTGTTCTTTTCCCCCCCCCCCACTTTTAAAAAACTTAATAGTTACCGCAGGGAAAAGGGAAATTCATTAAAATTTAGTGCAGAGAGAGAAGAATTTTAATACGAGTTCATAGAGAGATTACTTGACCCGACGGGCCTATAGGATGAAATAAGAGATTTCAAGTTTTTAGCAGTTCATTACACATTCGCAATTTTCAAGAAGCTTTAAAAATGCAACCAAGCAATTGAACTTTTGCAGGAAGAAGCTTTCCCTCCCATGAATTTTGCAAATGATCAAACAAAGGCCCTTGCCCAAAGAAAACACGGAGAAAAGTACAGGAAGTCACTTCTGAGTACTGCAACTGCTGTACAAGGCTTTGATATGGTGCAGAGTGCCAATCACATTGCTTCTGCATCAGGGGTGGGTTCTGCATCCTTTTGCTGCCAATTCACTGTGGGTCATGCCATGCATGCACTTTGCGCATATGTGCACCCCCGCAGCAATAAAAAATTAGCTTCTGCGCATGCACAGAAGCAAAATCCAAGATGGCAGCGCCCAAGGAGACACCAACAGAACCAGCTCCATGTCGTCATCGCCAAACTACTAATGGTTCTAAAGAACTGGTTAGAACCGGTAGGAACCCACCTCTGTATCTGCATCCTGACTAGGCGAATTGCATTGGGGTGGATTGCAGAGCAGCTTCGCAAGGAATGCAGCTCCCATTCACAGGCCCATTAAATCCACTGACAGGTTGACTACTTAAAGAACAGCACTGAATGTAATAATAATAATAATAATAATAATAATAATTATTATTATTATTATTATTATTATTATTATTAATAATAATTATTATTATTATTAATAATATATTAATAATAATAATAATAATAATTATTATTATTATTATTATTATTTATTGGATTTGTATGCTGCCCCTCTCCGTAGACTCGGGGTGGCTAACAACAATGATAAAAACAGCATGTGACAATCCAATAATAAAACAACTAAAAACCCTTATTATGAAACCAGACATACACACAAACATACGATGCATAATTTGTAATGGCCTAGGGGGAAGGAATATCTTAACTCCCCCATGTCTGGCAGTATAAATGAGTCTTGAGTAGTTTACGAAAGGCAGGGAGGGTGGGGGCAATTCTAATCTCTGGGGGGAGTTGGTTCCAGAGGTCTGGGGCCGCCACAGAGAAGGCTCTTCCCCTGGGGCCCGCCAAACGACATTGTTTAGTCGACGGGACCCGGAGAAGGCCAACTCTGGGACCTTATCGGTCACTGGGATTCGTGCGGTAGCAGGCGGTTCCGGAGGTACTCTGGTCCAATGCCATGTAGGGCTTTAAAGGTCATGACCAACACTTTGAATTGTGACCGGAAACTGATCGGCAGCCAATGCAAGCCACGGAGTGTTGAGGAAACATGGGCTAATCTTGGAAGCCCCACGATGGCTCTCGCGGCTGCTGTAAACTGAAACTATTGTCTAGCTCAGTGTTTCTCAACTTTGACAGTTTTTTAGATGTGTGGATGTCACCTCCCAGAAGTCATAGGCTCCTCCCCTCATGTGGGGGGATGCCATCCAGGTAGCGGAAATGGCCCAGGATACAGCATGACTGACAGATTTCTGGCGAAAATCGGCGTTTTTTTTGCTTCTGTGCATGCGCAGTAGCAAAAATATTGGCGAAAATAGCCAAAATTTCATGAGATTTAGCTTGCTGTGTATGCGCAGAAGCCAAATCTCATGTGGGGTGTGCATGTGCACATATTGGGAGTGCGCATATATACGCCAGCCGCTGAGGACCATCTGGGTAGTGAGGTAAGTGGCTGCCCGCAACTGCATCCCAGTACAGTAGTACCTCTAGATACGAGCTGCTCCATATGCGAGTATTCCAAGATACGAGCCACGATGGGAGCAAAATTTCTTTTCGAGACCCAAGCTCAAATTCGGGATACGAGCTAAGCGTCCACTAGGTGGTGCAAGAATCCTTGCTCCTGGTTATCTCGGAGGGGAAAAACAAAGTCTAAAGCCATTTGTTCCAGATACCAGTTGTTCGACATATGAGCTCCGTTATGGAACGAATTAAACTTGTATCTAGAGGTACTACTGTATTCCTCAGCGAATTGAAATCCACACACCATAAAGTTGTCAAGAAACACTGAGCCTGTTGAGTCATCATATGCCGAGATGAAGTTTGCACGATGGTACCATGCTCACTGTCAATATTTGATTGCTCAGTTCTTTCCACATTAGTTTAAGAGGAATTTGGAGGTAGTCATGATAAGATTGCGGGTGTCAGGATTGCCATTTCAGAACTCAGGCTGTCAGTTGGGTGGTCTAAGAGGGTTCTGTGATGCTTTTTGTGTGACCTGAATGTTGTGTGTCTCACTATATGCCCAGCCCGAAAGGTAAGGGCAGAGTTGCACTAATCTGTGCTCAGTTCCTCTTTCAGTACCCCCAGTGCCACTCCTGCAGCTGGAGAAATGCTGTACTCGAAACAACAGTGTGACCCTTGCCTGGAGGATGCCGCCCTTTAGCCACAACCCAGTGGAGGGATACATCTTGGAGCTTGATGATGGAGATGGTGGCCAGTTTCGAGTGAGGTTTTGTTCCTCTTATATTTTGTTTCTCTTTCTCGGGCAAATGCTGGTGTGCTTGCCCTATGATGGGCAAGCTTAGTATCATAAATGGGAACCCAATGCTTCTTCCTTTTGCAGTCATGGAAGATCCAAACAAGATCTGAAGGCAGGAAGGGAGGATCCTAAATTAAAGGATCCTCCCTCCCTCCCTCTGCAGGTCTTGGTCAATGCAACGGCTATGGCTTTTGTGCATGCTGCTGGAGCCTTTTCCTTTTCCCCCTACTTGCCTATTTGACAGCCCTTACTGGATCTAGCCAGACACCAATGAATCTGTCATCTTAGAAAATAATTGCAATAAAAAATTGAAATCATACTCTTTATTAAGATATTCATGAATTGAAACCCATGTTAACAAGGTTAGCCAATGAATACGTATAACAACTAAGCCAGCCAATGGGAGGTAACCAGGGGTGGGCAGCAGATGGTGTGCTCAGGTGTTCCATCCCAGTACGAAATACTGAGATGCTTGCGCAGCTGCGGCCCCCCCCCCCCCGATACATCCCTGTGTGAGATTGGCCTTCTGCACATGCACAGCAAGCAAAATATTGCGGAAGGATGCTCGCACAAGTGAAATTTCAGCGATTTTCAGCTATTTTTTGCTTCTGCCCAGAAGCAAAAATATCAGCAAAAATTGCCAAAATCTCACTCATGCGCATGTCCGAACGTGCGATTTTGCTTGTTGCACATGCGCAGAAGCCAAGTCTTGAGCCAACAGGCATGCACACACACACAACGGCCTTGGAGGGCGCTCCGGTAGAAGGTTAAGAGGAGCAGCCCTTCACTGGAGCTCACCAATTCTGAGTCTGTGCAGAGAATTGAAACTGAAAACGTAAGCTTAAGGCTGGGAGGGGCTCAGTCCACTCTTCTTTCAGCCCACTCTGTACTCTCTCACTCTGAACTCTGCTGAAATGAAACTAGCTCTACTGCTTGTGTTTACTTGAAGAAATAGTCTGCTAATGCTATTGTAAATTCATCTGTTATTATGTTTATAAAGAAGTTAATGAATATATCTGAATCAGTTATCTGTGTGTGCTTTTATTTCTGATTTTTGCAAATATTCTTCAAGCTTTTTCTAACTATGCATAACTTTTTAGTATCATTTCTTCTTAACTGTTCATGTTACTGTGTCTCAAAGTGATAAATTGTCCAAAAGCAATGGAAGGTCTTTTGATGGACATTTGTATCTTTTGATGTTGTTGTTCAGGAAGTATATGTGGGCAAGGAAACCTTGTGTACAATTGATGGTCTTCATTTCAATAGTACCTACAATGCAAGAGTGAAAGCCTTTAATTCATCCGGGGTAGGCCCTTATAGCAAGACGGTTGTTTTACAAACTTCTGACGGTGAGTCTTTAAAAAAAATACATACTCTTCCCTTCCTAAAATTGCTTTATATTTGGAATCAGTTGAACTTTAAGAAAACTGTATTTCCTACAAAAGTAGCGTTGAGTTTTTAGATCAGGTTTCTGAAATTGAGTGAGGAATAAATCGCTGAATCATTTAACACCAACTCTCTTTAACTCTTTAATATGTTTCCTTCTTGAACATCAACTTATACAATTAGAATACAGTAGTCCCTCATCTATCGCTGGTGTTACGTTCCAGACCTGGCCGCGATAGGTGAAATCCGCGATGGGGAATTTATCGACTGATAGTACTTATTTAAGTATTTATATTGTAATTGTTTGGTAAGTTTTCATTGTTTTAAGTGTTTATAAACCCTTCCCACACAGTATTTATTTTAGATACAGTATTTAAATACAGTATTTACAATTTTAGATTTTATTCTTTTTTGAAAAACCTGCCGATCGAGTTCGGCGGGCTGTTTAAATCTGCCGATCGGCTTCCTCAGAAACCCGCGATGAAGTGAAGCCGCAGTAGGTGAAGAGCGGTATAGCGAGGGACTACTGTACATTAGATTTTCCAGATTTTGTTGGTTTCCAGACTATTTCAGGATCAAAAAGCAATTCCTTTTCTCATAACCTTTGGGAGAACTCCCTTTCAGATAGATAAAATTCATCTCAACAAGCTTGATTCATTTTGGGATATAATGTATACATAGTATCATAATGCACAAGTGGTTTTGGCATTTCCCATGGCAGAATCTGTCAATCTTGACAACATTTCAGAACATGCTAGATTTTATGGAGGATTCTGAGTAGGTAGATGGATGATGATGGTAGATAGACAGAAGACAGAGGATGGATGGATGGATGGATGGATGGACGGACGGACGGACGGACGGACGGACGGGCGGACGGGCGGGCGGGCGGGCGGACGGGCAGGCAGGCAGGCAGATATTCTATAAGAACTGCAGTTGTTTTTAAAGTTAATTAATATGACTGATAATAATAATCCCCACTGAGCTTCAGTGTATCTGAAGTTCCTACCTCCATTTTATTCCAGTGCAGTGAGGAATTGCAGAATTTAATTACCTTTCAATTTACTGGAAGGAAATTATTTTCCATAGCATCTTATAAAATAGGCATGTGAATTTAAGCTTCAGTTTATAATTAAGCTCAAAATTGATATTGATTAATAATACTTAACTTTTATGAATCAAAACATTTCTCTCTCTTCTTTTCTTTCTTAGATTGACATTCCTCCTAATCTAACAGATTAGATTAGGAGGGGGGGAAAACCATTTGTTCTCCAAGATACTTTCTTTAAAAATCTACAGAAAATAATAGCAAAGCTTTGTAACAAACCTACTCACAAAAAAGTATATTTAGAACCAAAGTGCCAATTTAATAAAAGAAGTAATTTATGTCTATATTCTTAGTAGGAGTAAATTGGCACTGTGTAAGATAATGTTCAGTCTCCACACATAAATATTTGTATGTATTATTTACAATATATTGCATATCTTGGTTTGATGAGAATCACACTAAAATATTAACTGCTGCATCCATAATTCATGTTTTTCATTAGGTGTGTAGATATTGCTTTTAAAAAGTCAGTCTTTCTCATAAAATATAGTGGATCTTTTCTAAACATGGAATTCTATAGTTTCTTAGATGTTGACTGTTATAAACTTGGACCAGCGGACAGAATGGCTAGGATTGTGATGCCAAACCTATGACATGTGTGCTCAAAGTGGCACACGGAGCCATGTTGCCTGGCATGCGTAGTGTTGCCCATTCCTCTTCTGGGTTTCTGGCGTGCACATGCGCACGATGATCAGCTGGTCTTCGTGCATGCGGTAGTGCCGGAAACTGGAAGAGCGGGTCTTCCGTTTTCTTCCATGAGCATGTGCATTGGCTAACTCTCACATGCACATGCACACCAGTAACCCAGAAGACTAACTGGTATGCATGCGCTGGAAACCGCAAGTTCCTTTTCATGCACCCTGGGCCGCTCCTCTTTCGGGTTGAGGCCCAGACGAACTCGCACGCTCCCCTTTTGACACCAAAAGGTTTTGCGATCACTGGGCTAGGAGAATCATGGGATTTGAAGTTCCACAAATTTGGAGGAAACCCCATTGGGAAAATTTGGTTTACTGATACAAATTGAAGTCATGTAAGGAAATCTACAGAAGAATGATGACAAATGGCACTTTTAATTCTTAGATATTATAGAGAGATCATATAGAACTTTGAAATCATGTTTTGAATAAAATCGTGATAATCTGTAAATGATATCACTAATTCATAATTCCTAAACTTTTGAACCAGTTATCGCTTTTTTCTTTTTCTTTAAAAAAAATATTTTTATTGATTTATATACATTAAAAAACACACACAAACTGGACAAAACAAAATAAAACAAAACAATTACATATATACACATACCTCTAGGGTTGTTTTGTAGTATTCGTATTAATGAATAATTCTTACTTCTTTATTCATTTAATATAATTCTAAGTCTTTTCACCTCTAAACGTATTACTATATCATATTCCACATTATATATATTTTATAGCATAATATAACATAATGTATAAATACTTATCTTTGTCGTAATATTAGTATTTTCTTAAATTTATACAAAATTAAGCCTTAACTTGTTTATTTTGTTTTCTTTTTTCAAGCCAATCATACAGTAGGTTCCAAATTTTGTAATATTCCAAATCTTCCTTTTCTTTCAATTCTAATGTCATCTTGTCTAATTCTGCGCATTCCAACATCTTTTAAATTAATATATTTTGGTTGGTACTTACTTTCCAATATTGTGCTAAACTAAGTCTCACTGTTGTGAGAATGTGTGGTATGATACAGTGATATCGCTTTTCCAAGTCTCGATCTAGTATCCCCAGTGGAAATGCTTCTGGTTTCTTTTTTATTTTTTGCTCAGTTATTTCCTCCAGCCATGTTTGTATTTTATACTATTTTTTATATTTCTAGACAGGTCCATCACATGTGATAATAGGTTCCATTTTTATAGCCATATTTCCAGCATGTAGGAAATAAACTTGAGTACATTTTGGCCAATCTCTCTGGTGCTAAATGCCACCTTATATATATATATTTTCCTTGTAAGCAATTGATTTCGTTAATTTATAATTCTTGTTCCAAATTCTATCCCATTGTTCCAAATTTATGTTATAGCCAATTTCTTCCTCCATTTTGTGGTTTAATAGAGATTCATAGGTTTTTGTTACCATTTTTCCCCTTGTGTTAATAATATTTTGTCGAGTTTAGATTCCCCTTTTGCTATTCCAAATTTCTTTTTATCTTCTTTTAGTCTTGATTTGATTTGATGGTATGACCACCAGTCTATTTTAATGCCTCATTTCATCAATTCTTGCATGTCTTTTAGTTCCCTCCTTTCATCCAAAATGTCTTTTTTTTCATATTATGGTATTGGCTATGTGGTAATAATCTCCACACTTTAAAAAGTTGATTAAGTCTATAGGGGTTCCTAGATTTCAAAGATCTGTATCCTGAATCATGAAAATGACCTTTATTTATTAATAAATGATGCTGCTCATCACAATAGAGTTAGTTGTTGCACTGTCCTAATATACTGCACCTCCTTTCTTTTTTATTAGTGGCTTGGTTTACATTTGACCCCTGTTCAGCCCATAGAGACATAGTCCTTTCAAATGACAACCAGACTGCTACCTGCAATAGCTATGATGATCGTGTGATTCTGGGCACTGCAGCTTTCTCAAAGGGAGTCCACTATTGGGAGCTGCACGTGGACCGTTACGATAACCATCCGGATCCAGCCTTTGGGGTTGCTAGAATCAATGTGGTCAAGGACATGATGCTGGGGAAGGATGACAAAGCCTGGGCTATGTATGTTGATAACAATCGCAGTTGGTTCATGCATTGCAACTCCCACACTAATCGGTAAGCATTCAAGAAGCTGCTTTCTGGCTTAAACCAGTTTTTCTTCTTGTTCTTCAAGAGCTGTGCAGTGAACGTCCTGCCACCCCATCATTTCAGAAACACCATACTTCCCAATTTCTGCTGACATAGCTCATAAATAGTGTTGGGCGAACCCAACGAAGTTCGGGTTCGGCGAGTTCGTCTGAACTTTGCCGTGAAGTTCAGGTGAGTTCACCAAACCCGAACCTGAACAGCAGCAGTGCCACTGCAGCGTCCTTTTCCGTAAAAATAAACAAGGAGGTGGGGAATTCACCACCTCCTTTTGCTTCCTTTTCAAGGATGTTTCGGCCGGCCAGGAAGGAGTCTCCATGACATCAAAGCCCCGCCCCCGGAATCCCATCGTGGGATTCCCCACGTCCTTTTGCAAGCAGCGCCGCAAGCAAAAGGAGGTGGGGAATCCCACGATGGGATTCCCCACTCTCCTCCCAGACAGCGGCGCTTTGCGGTGTTCGAGTGAACCCGAATTTTTTTAAAACTTCAGGTTCGGCATGCCAAACACTACAAAGTTCGGCATGAGCCCGAACTTTGCAAGTTCGGTTCGCCCAACACTACTCATAAATCTGTTTTGACATTTGTCAGCATGAAGCTTATGGCCCAAATATGGTATGGCTTTTGGTAGATTCTTGGTTTTCCCCTGGGCCTGCTCCCATCACTTACAATGTAAACAACTGAAGAGGCAAAATAGCAAAAAAGGGATTTAAATGGAGTTTGCTAAATCAATCAGTGTTAGTTTTGTGCTATCTCTCTTTCCTTACTCTCTGTGTGTATGTGTGTGTGTGTGTGTGTGTGTGTAGGTCTAGGCACATTCGGGTCTTTTCCCATGTAAGGTTGTAAATTTCCCAACCTTACACAGGAAAAGATACAAATGTGCCTGGATCTACATACCTATATCTGTGAAAATCTATGAAAACAAATATATGCATACATACATACATCATACCACATTTTTGCTGATAATAATAAAAAAGTTATCTGCCTTGTACATGACCCCTGGAAGGGCTGATAGGCAAAAACTAATCTGTGTGCTCCCTCCCATATTTGCGTATACCAGGGTGATTTGACTGTATATATATGTGTGTGTGTGTGTGTGTGTGTGTGTATGTCTGTAACATATTTTATAGCTCCAATAGGAGCTAATCACTTTTGAGTCTGTGCAGAGAATCAGAACTTAAGCTTAAGGCTGGCATGGCTCGGTGTCCACACTCTGTACTCTGCTGAAATGAATAACTGTTCTCTGCTGCCTGTAATTGATTGAAGAACAATTCTGCTTGTGGTATTGTAAATATATATATAACTTCAGCCTGATGATGGTGAATGTGATTTCACCGAAACGTCGCATAGACACTCAAAATATTACACGGGGCAAAACCCGAACTCAGAACAATCTACATACATACATACATACATACATACATACATACATACATACATACATACATATATTACTATTTTTATAAAGAAGTTTATAATCCAACTGAATCAGTCATCTCTGTGTCCTGGTTTTTATTTTTGCAACAAACTTTAAAAGTTAACGTCTAGCACTTTCTAAGAGATTCCTGTATTAAGAAAATTAAAATATGGCAGCGTCTGATGTTGTTAACGTCATTATTGTCTCTTTGTTTTTTTAGGACAGAAGGAGGTGTTTCAAAAGGTGCAACTGTAGGTGTTCTTCTGGACCTCAACAAACACTCCTTAACATTTTACATAAATGGGCAGCAGCAGGGCCCTCCAGCATTTGAGAACGTGGAGGGTGTTTTCATGCCTGCATTAAGTCTCAACCGAAATGTTCAGGTAACATTATTTCACTTTATATTGTTTTTATTTGTTTCCTAGTACGATTTGACAGCGTATTGGTAACCTTGACTATCACTGAGTGTTGTGTCTTTTTATTCTTGATGAATGTATTTTATTCTTTTTATGTACACTGAGAGCATATACCAGAAATCTTCAAACTTATCAACTTTAAGATGTATGGACTTCAATTCCACCACTGGTTTGACTTTCAGGCTCTTTTTCAGCCTTTTTCAACCATTTTCTGGGCCATTTTCAAGCCATATTTTCTGTGCTGTTTCGGCCCGGAAAACAGGCCAAAAAATGAGCGAAGGCAGGGCCAGCCAGTGGTGGGATTTGCTGGTTTGCCAAATTGCACGGAGTCTTACCTACTGGTTTGCCCGAACCAGTGCGAACTGGCAGCAGCTGGTTTAGTGGATGCTGGGAAAGTTACATCTATATTTTATGTTCTAAAATCCTAGAAAAATATTCCATTTCAATGGGTCCCTGCAAACTAATGATCCTTTACTTTGTGCATATATTTTTAGTTCTAAAACTGTGATAGCGAACCTATGGCGTGTGCACCGCAGGAGACACACAGAGCTATATCTGAGGGCACGCAAGGCGTTGCCCTAGGTCAGCTCCAGCGCACATGTGCTCTGGATAGCTGATTTTTGGCATTCTGACGGGGGGGGGGGCATTTTTGCCCTACCCAGGCTTCAGGAAAGCCTCTAAAGGCCTCTTTGGTGAAAAACAGGCCTACCGGAAGTTTAGAAATGAACTTCCGGTAGACGCGTTGGACTGTTTTTTGCATTCCCCAGTCTTCAGGAGGCATTCCTGAAGCCTGGGGAGGGTGAAAAATGGCTCAACGGGCCTACCAGAAGTCTGGAGGCTTCAATGAAATCTACATAGGGGGGGGAGTTCTGTGGAGTTGTATGCAGATGCGTGGGGGTGGAGGGCATTGCATTATGGGTGTGGGCATGTATATGCTATTGCACACGTCTACCCTTTGGGCACCTGAGCAAAAAAAGATTCACCATCAGCGTTCTAAAGTCTTGCTTTTTCCCTCTTGCAGGTGACTCTACACACAGGTCTGGAAGTACCTCAGACTGTAAGACCGCCAAAGCTGCCAAGCAACTGAGTTCCTGCTACTTATATCTCAGCTAGATTTTATAATCTTTCTAAATAATCGGTTTTAGAATAACACACTCATAGTTGAAATCAAAATAATGATGGTTCAATTTAAGGTATCTGCGGGGAGATTAAAACAGCCAAGGTGGCCTCTGTGACCCACTTCTTTTTTACATACTTTATACACATAAAAAGGAGTGAGTTTCAAATACCCAACGTTCCAGATGCTGTCTTGACTTTATTTTAACCTATCCTGTGGATACCCCTGTTTAAATAACTCAGTGATTTCCTTCTTAGTTCTACATGCCTTTTAAACTTTTATATTGTTTCAAGAGTGCTCATACCACCGAACTGCCTGTGCATTTTGGCTTTATCCTTGTGTGAAAGTTTACTATCTGCCCTCTGAAGGTAATCACACAAATGAACGCTAAAGTTTCATATATATTTTTTCACACATCGATTCTGTTTTCGTACAGCAAAAAAGAGAGAAATCAACAGTATGCAAATGCTGTTGATTAAAGTGGGAAGTAATAATCTTTAATCTTCTCTAGATCACATTTGTTCTAGGCACGTTTTGCTTGATCCCGATCTGTGGCTCTGATATATTAACACAGGATTATAGCTATATGGCCTAATTGCTTGAATGAGTTTCAGTTATGGTAGAGGCTGCTGCTCTTGTGCAGATGTTTGGATTAAGTGATATCTAGATCACTTTTATTTCAAAGGTTTGAGCATAGCAGAATAAAAATAGAATGGATTGGGTTCAGTAGCATCATTATCACTCCTTCTACTGTAAGGATTAAATGTCTAATGCAATATATATACAGTACTGCAAATCTCCAAACGTTTAATCCAGATCATTGTAGCTTTTTCTTTGAATATCTGTTCTGATAACTCTGCCTTCAACACAAAGCTCATACTGTGCTGCTGTATTTGTGTGTGTTGACCTTGCGCTGACTTTGAGTGCCATATTGTAATCACATAATTTTTAGACAGAGCAGATGTTTAGAAGAAACCAAAGATCCTTTCATATATGGGGACATGAAGCACAGGAAGCTCAGAATCCATATCTATACAAAGATGACACATTAATGTTTTGAAGAATTCTATATTCACGTTTTCCTTTTTTGCCTTGTTGTCATTATTCCATTTGAATTCATCTGGCAAAAGGAACTTCAACTTGTACTGCTGTGTATTCTACTAGTCTTTGTGGATGCAAATCTTACACTTGGAAGGTTAAGATGTGATCAAGGGTAACTAATCTCTTCTTTCTGGAAACAAATTGGAAGTTGTTAATATATCCTTCCCTAATAAGTATCTTTCATCAACTAGCCAACTGTTTCATTCTAAACTTGCCAATTTTAATTATTTCTCTCAAGATCTACAACCAAAGCAGATTTTGGGAATATACTTAAGTATTCTACATATACTTAATGCAGAAATGAACAGCACTTAATCAAATAGAAAATTTTACATTTGCTTTAGCTCTGTATTCAACATTATTCAGTTAAAAGTTAAAGGCGTGTTTAAATATTTGTTAGCTTTTCCTGATGAATTTTTGTGATGGATTTTACCAAACCAGCAGCATGAGGAAGAAAAATCAAATCCTTTTCTCTCTCTGAGCTGGTTTGAAACACCTTTCTTACAGCGCTGAAATTTACTTACGGTATCATCCCTAATGGTTCGGAAGTGTGGATTTGCACTGTCACCTGTGCTATTTGACACTTTGCACATGCTCAGAGGGTTAAAAAAAGAAAATGGCAACATCTGGGTGGGTGAGCAGAACCTCACATTGCCGCTGCTACTAGTTCTCTGAATCATAGGCAGCTGCCGCTACTGTTACACCTGAAGTGGGCCAAACAAGTAGCATTTTCACCCCTGCTTTCCTAGCAGAAGTGAGAAATTAGCACAGGCTGACCAGTGCACAATTTCTGGCTTATATTAAACTAGAGTTCCCTCAGTTAAAGCAGGATTTTCATTAACTGGTTTGGTTTCCCAGTTTGGAAATTAACAAGTTCATGGATCCTATTAGCTTATTAATAATTATCCTTCAAATAATGCTATTCAAATCTGTTTCTCATTATGAAGATATAAGTGCACACCCTAACTTGTCAAACAGTACATCAAGTATGAAAAAGCTTTAGATCAGAGGTCTTCAAACATGGCAACTTTAAGATTTGTGGGCTTCAACTCCCCGAATTCTCCAGCCATTTATGCTGTCTGGGGAATTCTGGGAGTTGAAGTCCACAAGTCTTAAAATTGCCAAGTTTGGGGACCCCTGCTTTTACATGGCTGCATTCGTACTGTTTCAAACAGCAGGTGGGCAAAACAATCCTAAAGAATTCTTCCCCACGAAATATATTCCTCATACAACAGAAAGCCAGCAGGCTCAGTTATAAAGTTGGTCCAGGTAGAACCTTTTTCCTGAGCTGCTGTTTCATAAACTGTATATAAATAAATATTCAATGTGGAGAATCATTTTCTTATCTGCACCTGAGAGGTACAGCCCAAATTACAGCATAGGAGGATTCTACTTAACTGATTTGGACCCAATAACTTTTTAAAAATCCAAATCAAATGCTCTGGTTTTGTTTGAAATTTTAATAATGGGGCAGATCTCACCATATGACATTAGAGGTCATGTTGCTATGACAATCTATGATCAAGTTGGAAGTGTTTCAGCACATCTAGATCAGCTTTTCAGAATCAGAGAAATTAGGCAGATCATCAAAGTTCTACATATTTGGCTCCTAATCGTTATTCTTAATTAAGCCCATGTGCTGAAGTTATGTCTGTGTTTCTTCATTTTGAGGTGGAGGCTATTATATGATTTACTTGTGCGACTTTATAATCATCATGCGTACCTCAGCAATAGGTTCCGAAGGCTAGGTGCCATACAGCTAGTTTATAATGGTTTTTATGTGAATTAATCAAAACTCTTCCATAATATAAAAGCTGGCAGTTGGAATTCAAACATTCCTTCTGCCTATATCCTGGGGAATTGCTTTGGCAGTGATAAGTACATGGAAAAGGATTATATAAAAAGGGAGGATATTAGGATAATTATGCAATATCTGTACTATTTTTCCTCTCTTGTTTCCAATAAATTGAGAAACACTAGATGAAGATAATTTTTATACGGGGAAGAGCAAATGAGATTGTAACGATTTCCCCCCTTTTAAGTTCAAAACTGTTTTAGAGAAAGTGCTTTCTATTGCAGGAAAGAATATTCGAATTACAGTAATCTGTCTTCATTGACTGGAGGTACTTTCTTCTAAAGTGCAGAAATTCTTCTCTGAGTGTTTTAATTGTTAAATATTGATATGACGAGACATTTAAAGTAGCAAATGACACTGCTCTGATTTTTTTTTCATGCTTAAAACGTGTCCTATCTTTGTTCAGGATTTTAAAATCATTAGTATTTAGTAGAGTCAGCTTCAGGCCTACCTCAACAACTTCACATATTATGGACCTTGTTCACTGTGAACATGCCTTGTATAAACCTAGGCTTGGTAGGAAGAACAGTGATATTTGAAGTACGTTTCTGTAGGCAGGGAACCCATTCTGCCTCTATGAACCCCAAATCATTCATTGCACTAAGCCATAATGTGGCTTAGCTAAAACATTGTGTGAATCCAGACATGTTTAGCTTGTTGAACAAACCATGGATTCCATGGTTAATCTATTCCTGGTCTTCGGAGAGAGGCGGCATACAAGTCTAATAAGTAATTTAAAAAGTCTAATAAGTTGTTGTTATTATTATTATTATTATTATTATTATTATTCACATACACACACACACCTACCACAATCTTTTTATTATTATTTTTTCAACATCTTCATATAAACATACCATAAATCATATCAAAATATATATAGTTATACATTTCTATCCAATAAACCATAAGCAAACATCCTAATTTTGCACTTTTGGGGCTTTTATCATCGGTGTTGTTTCCCTGCAATATTTCATAATACTTCCTTCCCTCTATCTCTCTCTCTCCCCTCTACTTTCTTTTCCCTAATATCCCTCTTTCCGACCTCCCTTCTCTTCCACTACCCTTCCCTCTCTACTTTCTCTTCCTCTCTCTTTTGCTTCCCTGAGTAAATCTAGCCATAATTCATTTTATGGTTGTAAATTTAATCGCTATTGCTTATTTTCCTTGCATATTCATTTTATCTTATCTCCTCCTTTCACCTTTCTTAATCAACTTTTCTGATTTTAAATCATCCTCAATATTTAACCTTACTGCTACACATCCATCCATTGGTTGAATGGATGAATGGTTGATAATATTCTAACTTCCCAATATACAAAACCCCACTAATTGTCAAAATTTTCTTCTACATTAAATCAAATTTATAAATTTTATACAAGAGTCATATATAAAAACCTTCTAAGGTAATGGTTATACAAATTATATAACCTTCCAACAATTTCATCTACTATAATGTACTTTAATTCCTCCTTTGTAAATTCATCATCAAAATTTAATGTTCACTTTTTATTATATTATTATATTCTAATCTTATACGAGAACCTTATATCATGATTAATTGTACACAATCAATAATATTAATACCATTAAGTCTACTAATATATATATTATTATCCCACTTCCTTTTCATTAGAAGTCTTGTTTAAAAACTGTTTAAAATAACAATTGCACAAATTTTATAACATTCCAACATTTGCACCTACTATAGCATCACCTATTTCCCTACTTTTTACCTCCCTTTAAATCTTCATCAAAGTTTAATTCACTTTCCATAATATATATCATCATATACTAATCTTATATAAAAACCTTAGACTATAATTATACACAATTAATAATATTGATGCAATTAAATCTATTAATATATGTCTTATTATCTCTCTTCCTTTCCAGTCTTATATGAAAAACTTAAAAAATAATAATTACAGAAATTTTATAACATTCCATTAGTTGCACCTACTATTGCATCACCTATTTCCCTTCTTTTTACCTCCCTTTAAATCTTCATCAAAGTTTAATTCACTTTCCATAATATATATCATCATATACTAATCTTATATAAAAGCCTCATACCATATTTAATTATACAAAATTAATAAACTTACTAATTATTAACCTTCCCCCTTTTACCCATTCTCTTATGGTCTCTAAGAAATTCCACTTCTTGTGGGATTTTCCCTTTCCTCCCCTTCTTTTAATGTCTTCTTTTTTTTCTTTCTTTTATTTTTAAACAAATAGCTTATTTTTCCCCAAATTCTTCTTCCTTTTGATTGTGTTATTTGCTTAAATCTGCTCTCAAATCCTTCTAATCTCATCTCCCTATTATCCCCCTTATTTTGTAGTTGAGTCTTCTGAAACCAATATTCCCCTCTTACTTTTTTCTCATCACTGTAAATCCCAGTGTAATGATCAATCTGCTTTTTATTTTCAGTCCCTTTTTCATCAGTGTAATCTCCTTGTTTCACATTTTCATTTTCCACCATTGCATATCCTGAGTGTTCTTTATGTACCAACTTTGTTTGTTTTCTTATCATCTCTAATTTCCAAAAGATAAGTTTTTTATGTCTTCGTGAATGTATTTTAACATCCTAATCAATTCTTCATACATACACACCTCCATATTATCTAATTTACAATTATTAAAGACTTACTTTTTAGTTGAAGCTTAAATCCATATAGTCTCTTTGCATTTCAGTGTTCTGATCTCCAATTTTAGTCAATTCCATTCCAGTTCAAAGTCCTGTTATCTTCTGCCACCGAAACAAGTCACAATCAAACACAACAGCACAACACACGCTCCTTTCAAATCTTTTAAAGTTCCAAGTTATCTTCTTGTAAGCAAGGTCAATCTCCAGCTGTCGGCAAATTTTAACTTTCCACAAGCTGATGTAATGTTTTCTTTTAGCCAGTATATGGTATTTCCAGTTTCCCAATATAACAAGCCAGATCTTTTATGAAAATCTACAAAATGCTTTAAATCCATATAAAATATTTTTTTTTCCAAATCCATTATTCTTTTTCAAATTTCTCTAGTTTTCACCAAGTCCAATTGCAAATATATCAACAATCTTCTTGGGCTTTAATCTTCATTTATTCAACATACTCTATGGTATTTCCAATTGCTAGATAGCCGCTAGTTTCCATTCAGGGATATCTTTATCTATCTCTTTTTAAGTCTTATTTTGTCTTAAAAATTGGCCAGTCACTCACTCAACTCCATCACTTTACTTCCACTCCGCTCCTGCACGAATGCTTAAATTTGTGCACAATCTCTTCAATCTTTCCGTTGTGACCGTCTCAACTAATGGCGATGTAGTTGCCTCTTCATAGCTGCCAGTTGAGATGCTGGCGCTAACTTTCTGGGTGGAGGGGGGGTGTAAATCCACAGGACCACCGACTGGTGCTTCTCTTCTTCAGCCCCCTCCAGCGGGGTTTCAGTCCGGTTGTGATGGTTTAGGGCCCATGAATGGCTGAAAGTTCAGCATTTCCCACAGAGATTCCGAGGGAAACATTGTGGTGCTGAGACATTGCCCACACCTTCTCACTTACCACAATCTTATTGATGGAGATGAGGTAATAAAAATGCCTCATAACCACTGGTGGATTTAGTAGCAATTAGTAGAATATTACAGTTTAGCCTGGTATGGCTTGTTATAGTATTAATAAGCAATTTACATTCCTTATTTGGGGTAAAGCCAAATTCTTTTGTAACGTTATGAATTTTTAAAAAATCAATGCCCAGCAATCTGAATACTTATCAATCATTTTTATAATCCTGCTGCACAATTTTTATGTTTAGGTTTTGGTATATAGGTTTTTATATAACTTCATGTGGTGTACTTGCACTATGTTTTTCTTAGAGGTAATTAAAAAAAAACAGATGAAAATGCTTACCTTAGATATTGGAATTCTCTGTTCTTGTTCAGAAATAAACGAATCATCACTTTCTTTCATGATGATTCAAAGAGAGAATTCTAAGACATCTTTTTATCCAAACAAAGGACGGTTTTACTAACAACTTTGCAGATTCTGTTATGTATGATCACACAATGACATATAGCAATTCTGCTTTCAAATATCAGTTGACATATTCTTGTTTTACACTTTGTAGAGGAGATCTACCGTAATCTTAGATGGTTCTAAAACAGGGGTCCTCAAAGTTGGCAACTTTAAGACTTTAAGAATTCTCCAGTCAGCATAGCTGAAGTCTACAAATCTTAAAGTTGCCAAATTTGAAGACCTCTGCTCTAAAACAACATAGGAAGAAATCCTTAAAACAGAGCAGTTAGAACAAGGCAGCCTGTGATTACCAGATAATCCTGAATGCTATCTTGAATGTTTGAAACATTATTCAAATCTCAATTATGATTGTTGATGTTCTTTATTAAATCTACCTCTCCCAGGTATCTTCAGATACCTTTCAACAGAATAGGAAACAGTTGGTTTTTATAGCTAATAAAACTGTAAAAAAAAATTCCTTTTAAAGCAATTAATACCATGCGGTATATATGCGGTAAAGTAATACAGAATATTTTTTTTTGTTTTTTTTTTCAAAAAAGTAATAGTGATTACTACCCTGGATGGTTAAAACATTTTGGGATATGTACATTCAGGAGGTGTTGCAAAACCATAAAAGTTGTGAAAAAAGAAACCATTAAAGAGGAATAAATTAGCTATTCTTTAAGATCTGGTGGATTTTAATTTCCATGTTTTCTTTTTTAACCCCTCATTATTTTAGGGGCAATGGAAAGTCAATGACACTACAGTAATTCCAAAAACAAATTGGGGAGGGAGTAATGTTTTTTGTATTATTGTTTTAGTCCAGATTACATGATGTGTGTGTGTGTGGGGGGGTGTTGCTGGGGATGGGGAGCGATCAGATTAATTGATTTAATTGTTTTACTGATTTTGGGTATTTGGGGGGATTTTGCAAGTCACCCAGAGTCTTCTGAAGTAGGAGGCCAAATTAAATTGAATAAATTACATTAAAAAAAAAAATAAAGATGAAGCATAGGGTAAGAGATCTAGATGGAGCCAGGTAAAAATAAGTCTGTTTTACTTCTACAAAATATTTGTCACAAATGAAACAGACTAAGGAATTGAGCTTACAAAGATGGATTAAGTTATTCTGGCAAAGTAAATGAAGTTTGATGTCTTTGGGCCTATTTTTTAAAAAAATGAAAATAAAGCTCTGCTGTACGTTTTTTCCATGTGTTCTGGTAAGCATTAGTAACAAACTCAGATATATCTATGAACAGAACTAATATTTCCTGAATGAGTTTGAGGCCAATCTGTTTGACAGACAACAGACCATCCAGAGACCTTATGAACAAAACAAGAACATCTTTTTGTTGTTTTTCTTATTCGTTTGTTTATGGGATTACTTTTCTTAACCTATGGTAATAATGCCAGGAAGAGCAAACAGTCATGCAAAATGTTAACTTTGAGTCCAGATCTCTTATAAGGATATTTTACAAGTCTCCTGCCTTGAATGTCATCTGGAAATGAATAAATAAATGCATTAAATCAATCAATCAATCAATTAATTAAACATCAATAAAATTTAACAGTCGACCTCTCTCCGTTTCTAAGATGTCTGAAAGGGGCATGTATAACTGCACCACTGTGCCTACCGTTCCTGTCCTACTGTCCTGTTGTCCTCTTTTATCGTTACTTTTTTAAACTTATGTTATACAGTAGTACCCCTAGATACGAGCATAATTCGTTCCATAAGGGAGCTTGTATCTCGAGGCAGCTCGTATCTGGAACAAGTTGTTTTTCCCCTCCGAGATAACCAAAAGCAAGGATTCTTGCGCCACCTAGTGGACGCTTGGCTCGTATCCCGAATTTGAGCTCGGAACTAGAACAGAAATGTCTCTCCCCTCGTGGCTCGTATCTTGAAATACTTGCATGTAGAGCAGCTTGTATCTAGAGGTACTACTGTATTTATAGAAACGACTACTATCCTATACATGTTTGACAAATAAATTCATAAATAAATAAAATAAGTAAGATTGCCCCAGGGAGGAATTATAGAAGTAGACTGATTAGACTTGGACTCAGTATCAGTTGTTTTATGTTTACTTCTATGAGTCTGTACTTGGTTTCTCTGGATCTCACCAGGGAAACATATCCAGACACTATATCCCACAGCTACTACTACCATAGAACCATACTGCTGTTCCCTCTTTTTTACTTTTCTATTTTGAACTTTTTCATGTGACTTTGTAGTACCCAAGCAGTTGGATGGTTATTAGTGTAAGCATAGGAGTAAGACTTTGTCACGGCAGATAAAATGGCATACTGAGGCTCTTGGTTGAAAGTCCTGAAGCTATATTTTGCAAGTGTGAAGTTCAAAACCACACAGAAATGAAAAGTGTTGTTAAAAGCTTGGCAAGTCTTGTTCATTTACATATTTGGTCCAGGGATGATATCCACCCACTCACCAAAACACAGTACAGGCAAGTATGTGGTCAGTTGGTCATGCTATTTTCTCATGTTATAAAGCTTACCCATGATCTATCTCCTTTCTTATATTTAACAATGCACAATACTTAGTATAGCATTAATGTATTCTTACATTAATATTAGAGACAAGTACCTCTTCCACAATTTCATTAATGTAAACCTTTGGGGAGGTGTGTCTGGAATTCAATGCAACTTTAGCATTGTAAGTTGAATCACCAAAAGAACTCTTTCTATGGGCCAGGGGTGTGAAACTCAAAGCCCACGGCGTGCTTAAATCTGGCCCATGCAGTGTACCTGGAAACAGTGAAGGACAGGTCTGCGGGGCCTCTGCCAACAAAAATCGGCTCCCAATCTCCGTTTTTGGCTGGAACCACTGTCCCAGCTGAAAAAGGAGATTGGGAGCCTGTTTTCGCTGGCATGGCACTTGGGCTGCCACTGGCGCCTGACACAAGTGACTTTAAACTGGCCATGCCCACTCCAGACCCCCAAGGTCAAGCACAGTCTTGATGTGGCCCTCAATGAAATTGAGTTTGACACTCCTGCTGTAAGTGGTTCAGGCCAAAAGACATGCCAATATGGCTGCAGAGACACAGTAGCATTGGGCAGTAGAGTGGTATGAGAATTACTTCCTTGATAATCTCAGAGAAAAGAGTTAATCTTTCTGTTCTGTTGAGTTCCTCTGTAAAAGTGATGTTCCCCTATCGATTGTGATCAAACATAGCATTAAGAAATTCTTTGTATTTTTTAGGATTACACAAACATTACAGAGAATTTAGTAGTAAATAAGAAGGGGCTTGAAGACCAAAGCCACATTTAGTGCTTTTTTTAATTTTAAAAAAAAGCCTTAAGCCCTACAACTACAACTTTAGATTCTTTTTTGCATTAAGAAGGAGAAAGATGAACTGACATCCTTAACTCACTGTTGAGTATAATGATTGTTTTTCATTCTTTCTTTAGCTTGTTCCATTCCATGACAAACTTGTTTCCTGTAATATTTTTGGAACTAACTTGGAATATAATTATGACATAACGTGTCAGAGAACTATGCAGTTGCTCAGTGGTTTTTCTATTCAAAGATTAAAACAGAAAACCCTGAAGTTTTGTTGATGTAATTTTGTCTGACAGTCTTTCATTTAGTCTTGATGTTGGGAGTAAGGGGGGAAATAACATTCTTTTTAGGGTAAAAGAACAGTGGCGGTGCATCTTTTATTCTGTTTTGCATGAAAATTGAGCTGGCCAGGTGAAAACAGAATAAAGAACATGCCAACACCCACTGTAAAGTAAAAAATAAAAAAACGGAAAGGCCATGATCCATCAAACATATATACTGAAGACCATAGATTTCAGTACGTGTGCCTAATTTTGTGTAGGGTTGTAGCTATTAAGCTATTTACAGAGTTTAAGAGGAGACATTGATATTTCCTATTACACATGTAATGTAGTAATGTATGCATACCTATCATCCTAGTGTAAATAATGCATTGTAATGTAGTCAAGTAGTCTGTTATTGATCAGTGGTCAAGTTCCATTGTAGTGTTGTAGATTTTTTAAATGTCTTCAGCAAAAAAAGAAAAGGAGTAAATTGGTTTTCAAGCTACTTAGATGTGTCCAGCATGAGGAAATGCGCTATTCCGACTTTTTCCCATCTGCTTTTAATATGGCCACTATTTAGAGTGGTGAGAGCCATGCACTGCAATTCAAGACACTGCATTGTGGTTACTGTTGCAATCAGACTGATTCAGTTGTACACAAAGACAGCTGTTTCGCCTGTAGCAGGCCTGGACCATGCATGTCTCGGTCTAGTGGTCCTCTTTGTGTAATGGATGCCTGGAAATTGTCCATTCCACTTGCACGCTCCATGCTGAGGCCTTTACACACAAAAGTCCATTGCAGATCCTCTTCAGGGGAGAGTGGGCCTCCTCATGAAGTAGAAAATCCCATCATTATGATGCCCCATAATTTATTGTGTAAATAGAGGAAGCTTGAATAGCCTTGGAACCAATGAAGATGTGGAGAGTGGTTTGTTGGTTTGTTTGTTAGTTCTTTCCTCTTCCTTAGACATAACCATCCTGAAAAGGCTTCTAATATTTCTGAGGGCACTTCAGTAGCATTGATGAGCGCAGAGACGTAGAAGCACCAGGGCTGTCATTTTGATTTCAGTCATGATAAAGAAGGAAGGAGTTATATCCTCCCCCCGCCCCACCTTCCATAACCCCAAGCTTACAAAATTCATATGTGTAACAAATGACTTATATATTAATTGCATTCTTGCAATTCTGCACTTCTAGTTTTGCTCGTAACGTTCAAAGTGTGGAACAGAAATGAACAAAAATCCGATTTAGGATTTTTGTAGTTTGATCATGAAGTTGATAGTTGATAGAAGAAAGTTTTGGTCCAGCTTTATTGTGGCTTTCTCTTAACTTTCTAAAACCCTGAATAGAAAGTGACGGTATTAGTATATGAAAAAAGAAATGGAAGATAGTATTAAAATAACTTTATAATCTGTTTTTTTTCCCATTTAAGAGAGTGAATCAATTTGAAAAAATAAAACAGAAAATGTGCTCATTATTGGTGTTGTTTTAAGCAATTTCCTATTTTTATTGACAATATTGGAAATCAGAGAGAACAGCGAAGCAATGTAGAAATTTAGAGTGAAATAATCCTATCAGGGCTTCTTCAAAATTCTAGAGAACACTTGGACAAATTACTTGTGTTTTCATTCCAAAATCTGAATGAATGTAATTATGTGTTTCATTTATAGGTACTCTCTTGTTCCTCTTTTGACCACCCCAAGTGTTAAAATCTGCTATTCAAAATGCTTTGCTCACCAGATATAACTGATTGCTATGATATCCTTGTTGTGATTGCAGCATGCAATCAACCATCAGTTGATAACCCTAACCATAAACTTTGGTATGAAAAAAATGCAAGAGCTGGAATAAGCAGATGGAATCATTTTTTCCACACACACACAAAATTCATTGGTGGGCAAAAATGGTTTCGGGGGGTTAAAGGAGGAATCATGCTTGCAACCAGGATTTAATTACAGTGGACTATATCAACTCTGCACACTTATATTACAAAGGGTTTTTTTAACCTCATATCGATTGGTTTTCATGTACTCACGATCAGCATCGTAATAACAGAGAGGGCCAATCACGTAAGTCAGTCGCGATCAGCCAATGTAGCACTAGAATAAGAGCTGGGATCAGATACTGGTATAATTGTCTGAAAACAATTCAATTGGCAAACTCTGATTCGTAGAACAGCATCTCACAAACTGCTCTAATTTCAGGATTTATCATCCATTTCCCTTTTGCTCAGGAAGTTAAGTCAATCCCTGATTGGGTTTCCACGTTGCATTAAGTCAAACCACGTCTTGTTTGGTTTTGACTTAATGCACTGCGTGGACCCAGCCAATTATGTTTCGTTGAGCTGATTCTCCCACTGTCTTGAAAAATTCATCCATGGGATGCCAAGCATTTGTTTCTTACCTGTCAAACTCTTGCTTGGATCGCTGCACTCGCCTAATCTGTCTCAGGGAAGTATCATGGGAAGTGACCAGGTGGGAAGACTCCACCTTATAGAATGGTTCATTCATTCCGCCCCTTATATACCAGAGATTCACTGGTTTGATAGAAAGAACTACTTAGAAAGTAGCATCAGTAGCTGGTTTTCGAGGGTAGCCGGGGATTTGATGGTCAATGGCATAAAGCCATGGAATGGGCGTTGTCCTTCTAAATGTTTTCGTTGGAAGATGGTCAAGCTAAAGGATGTCCTTTTTATTTTCAATATTAAAAATGCAGGATTCCTCTTGGAGTTTCACAAGTGTTCCTAACCCTGTGTTACATAAATACTGTCAATTAAAATATAATGTTGTAAAAAATAGTGAACGGAAGCACAGCCCAGAGACATGGTATGATGACGATGTTCTAGACTTAATGCATGAGGTAGAAATGCTGTTTTTTCTCAAGTTATAAAAGCATGGAAGATGTTAACTTAAATGTTGGCAAAAAAAAAAAAGACAAGAAAAGAAAGTCACGTTATGTTAAAGTCTGGTTAAGTAAGCAAAACATTGTTTGCACTAGTTGTCACCCCTAATCACAACATGTTTTGTTTATATCCTTAGATCTGGTGAAATGTACATCTTCTATGTCACTAGATCAAAGAAAGGAGTTTAGGAAACAAAATTAATTTCTTTTCTAATTTTTTACCTGTAGCAAAATTTGTATTTTTTGAATTGGAAGGAAAACGTTTTTGTCTTATTGTCTCAAATGTTTATGTACTACCTTTTTGAAAACATGAAGTATAAGTTTATGCTGTTTTACAGATTTAAAATAAATTCTTACTACACTGCCAACAAATCCAAAGACATTGTCTCACTTATTTTCTTTTGCTTAAATGGAATTGTAATTGTGTACTCTTCCCAAAGCATCAGTATTTCTGTCTTGGCAATTTTAAGATGCATGGACCTCACCTCCTAGAATTCCCCTGCCAGCAGGAAGGAAGCAGAAGCAATTAGATAATATTATCTAATATCTCATAATATATTAAGTGGATTATTTACTTGACCAGCAGTGGCTCCAGCTAGGGTCCTTCTCCATGGAGGGATAAAGAATAAAATATGGGATCTTTCCCATTTAAAGCATATACCCTACTACTGAGACGTGTCCTGTATAATTTTACAGCTGAACACATTTCATGCCCTAGAACATGGCACTTTAGGACTTGTGGATTTCGACTCCCAGAACAGAATTCTGGGAACTGAAGTCCACAAGTCTTAAAGTGGCCAAGTTTGAAGATCTCTGCCCTAAAAGGAATACCCCACAGAGAACATAAGAACATAAGAAGAGCCATGCTGAATCAGGCCAAAGCCCATCGAGTCCAGCATTCTGTGTCACACAGTGGCCCACCAATTGTCCATGGGGATCTTGAGCAGAAAGGGAAGGCAAAACCCTCCCTTTCCCTTGACCCCCAACAAGTGGTACTCAAGGGAATCTTGGCTGCCTCAACCAACATAGAGGCAGCACTTGGATATCCGTTTCAATAACCATCTATATGCTTGGCGTCCATGAATCTGTCTAATCCTGCCTTGAAGCTATCAAGGCTGACAGCTGTCACGACCTCTTCTGGAAGTGAATTCCATAAACCAACGACCCTCGGGGTGCAAGTCAAGAACTCAACTTAGAGCGGATAGGTCTGAGACATTTCCAAGGAGCAATACAAGCACAATTCCTATGAAATCTTGAAAACCATTAAGTTGGATTTTTGTTTCATTTCATTTTTTAGTCACAAAAGGTCAGAAAGGAGGGAGGGATGAACATGCCTGTTAAGACTACCAAATTTGAGCTGTGACAAGCAACCACTAGATGGCCACAAAGAGATACAGAAAATCCAAAATTCTTAGCAGCCATCTACAGGTGAAACTCAAAAAATTATGATTTCAGTAATGCAGCTTAAAAGGTAAAACTAATATATGATAGAAAGTCAGTACATGCAAACCTAGATAATTCAAGCTGTGATTTGTCATAATTGTGATGATTACGGGGTACAGCTCATAAAAATCCCAAATCACCATTCTCAGAAAATTAGAATATTACATAGAGTGCTGGTGAGACCACATTTGGAATACTGTGTTCAGTTCTGGAGACCTCACCTACAAAAAGATATTGACAAAATTGAACGGGTCCAAAGACAGGCTACAAGAATGGTGGAAGATCTTAAGCATAAAACGTATCAGGAAAGACTTAATGAACTCAATCTGTATAGTCTGGAGGACAGAAGGAAAAGGGGGGACATGATCGAAACATTTAAATATGTTAAAGGGTTAAATAAGGTTCAGGAGGGAAGTGTTTTTAATAGGAAAGTGAACACAAGAACAAGGGGACACAATCTGAAGTTAGTTGGGGGAATGATCAAAGGCAACATGAGAAAATATTATTTTACTGAAAGAGTAGTAGATCCTTGGAACAAACTTCCAGCAGACGTGGTTGGTAAATCCACAGTAACTGAATTTAAACATGCCTGGGATAAACATATATCCATTGTAAGATAAAATACAGGAAATAGTATAAGGGCAGACTAGATGGACCATGAGGTCTTTTTCTGCCGTCAGTCTTCTATGTTTCTATGTTTTTGTTTCTATATAATCAATAAAACAAAGATTGTACACAGAACAATATTGGACCTCCGAAAAGCATACGCATACGTATTCAGTACTTGGTTTGGGCCCTTTGCAGCAATTACTGCCTCAACGTGACGTGACATGGAAGCTGTGGCACTGCTGAGATGTTACAGAAGGCCAGGGTGCTTCAATAGCAGCCTTCAGCTCTTCTGCATTGTTCGGTCTCATGTCTCTCTTCAGGTCAAGTGCATTTGCTGGCCAATGAAGCACAGTAATCCCACGGTCATTGAACCAGGTTTTGATGATTTTGGTAGTATGGGCAGGTGCCAAGTCCTGCTGGAAATTTCATCTGCGGAAGGAAGTATGAAGTGCTTCTAAATGTCTGGTAGGTTGAGGTCACCAAGGAAGATAATGGGATAGGGGCAGGAGGTTGCCCATGTTAGTAGGGAGGTTAATTTTGTTGCATGAGTAATGTCGTAGTTTGGAGCTCTGTAGCACAGTAGAAAGCGGAGTGTAGTGTTGAGGGAAAGATCACAAATTAAGGTTTCAGGAAGGATAAGATCATGTGCAACTTGAATATCTTTTAGATTTAGTGAGCTTTTATAGAATACAGTGATCCCTCGATTAGCACGGTCTCGATTAGTGCGAAACGCTACAACACGGTTTTTCAAAAAATATTAATTAAAAAATACTCCACGTTTTTTTTGCTATACCACGGTTTTTCCCACCCGATGACGTCATACGTCATCACCAAGAGTCACTTCTCTGTCTCTTTCTCTTTCTTTCCTGTCATTCTCTGCTTCAATCATTTTCTCATTTCTCTTTTTTTCTCCCCTTTTTTCTATCATTTCTCTCTCTCTTTCTTCCTCTCTCACACTCTCTTCCTCCCTCTCTCATCTCTTTCTTTCCTTCTCTCTCTTTCCTTCTCTCTCCCCCCCTCCACTTGCCCACGAGAAGAAAAAAAGCAACCTCTGCCGGGCAGCTCCCCTTGTGCCCCCGCTTTGTGCCTGCCTCTTGTCCCTCTCTTTTGGGGATTTTTTTTTCTTTTCTGTCTGAGTGCGTCTGTGTGAGCGCGAGAGAGGGAGTGTGTGTATGTGTGTGTGTGTGTCTGTTGCGGCTTGGGCTGGTTGGCCTCGGAGGCGGGAGAAGGCGAAGAGGTAGCAAGCGGGGAACCCGGCGGGGTGGATGGCGGCGGCGGCGTGTGTGTGTGTGGTGGCCGCCTTCAGCTTGGGGTCGCCGCCGGCGTGCTCGAAGGACGCGCCGCCGCCCGCCTTGGAGCCCTCGAAAGCCTCGTCGTCTTCTGTGCTCTGCTCACCGCTGCTCTCCAAGCGGGGCGCAGCGGCTGGGAGCGCGCGCCTTTTCTCCCCTGCGTGGATCCTGGCTAGCCGTCGCGCCTCTCTTGAAGATGGGGAGCCTGGCGACGCGCTGTTTTCCCCCACCGAGGACAATCGGGGTAAACTCTTTTGGTTGGGAACCAACCGGCCCGGTGCTCTTTTGGCTCTCTTGGGGTTTCCCCTTTGCCTGGGCAGCAGGAAGACCCAGGGAAGGTTCCTTTGGCCGCCCAACAGCTGATCTGCTCCGCAGCGCGGCAGCAGCGAGGAGCCGAAGATGGGGTTTCCCCTTTGCCTGGGCAACGGGGAAACTCCATCTTCGGCTCCTCGCTGCTTCCACGCTGCGGAGCAGATCAGCTGTTGGGCGGCCAAAGGAACCTTCCCTGGGTCTTCCCCGCTGCCCACACGCAAACTCCACCATCTGCGCATGTGCGGCCATGGAAAAAAAAGGGCGTGCATGCGCAGATGGTGTTTTTACTTCCGCACCACTATAACACGGAAAATCGATTAGCGCGGGAGGTCTTGGAACGTAACCCCCGCGCTAATCGAGGGATCACTGTATAGCTACACCACCTCCTCTGCGGGATTCACGGTCCGACCAGAAAACCAGGTAGTTACTTTGTGTGATGATGGAGTCAGGATAGGAAGAATTCAGCCATGTTTCACAGACAAAGATTATGTCAAATATGTTGGTGTCAAGCAGGAGGAGGAATTTAGACAACTTGTTGATTATACTTCTTGCATTGATTAGTTTACATTTGAGATTGAATTTGTGTTCAGGAATGAGATTGGATTGAGTTGGGTTGAAATTGGATTGAAATGAGGTAGTAAGGGGCGCGCTTTTCTATTCAAATCTCCTGGTAGACAACTGCGTTGACCCCGGACTTAATGAAGTACAGTGGGCCAACACCAACAGATGACATGGCTCCCCAAATCAACACTGCATAGCTAGAGGTATAAAAATCAGGAAGAGGGAGATTGTGATCCCCTTATATAGAGTGCTGGTGAGACCACATTTGGAATACTGTGTTCATTTCTGGAGACCTCACCTACAAAAAGATATTGACAAAATTGAACGGGTCCAAAGTAGGGCTACAAGAATGGTGGAAGGTCTTAAGCATAAAACGTATCAGGAAAGACTTAATGAACTCAATCTGTATAGTCTGAAGGACAGAAGGAAAAGGGGGGACATGATCGAAACATTTAAATATGTTAAAGGGTTAAATAAGGTCCAGGAGGGAAGTGTTTTTAATAGGAAAGTGAACACAAGAACAAGGGGACACAATCTGAAGTTAGTTGGGGGAAAGATCAAAAGCAGCATGAGAAAATATTATTTTACTGAAATAGTCGATCCCTGGAACAAACTTCCAGCAGACGTGGTAGATAAATCCACAGTAACTGAATTTAAACATGCCTGGGATAAACATAGATCCATCCTAAGATAAAATACAAAAAATAGTACAAGGGCAGACTAGATGGACCATGAGGTCTTTTTCTGCCGTCAGTCTTCTATGTTTCTATGTAACACAGAATGTGGAAACTTAACACTGGACTTCAAGCATTTTGCAGTTTGTGCCTCTACATTCTTCCTACATACTCTGAGTCCACCCGTCCAAACGATCAGAAACAGCGTGCATGTACACATCTCTGAACAGGTAGGAAAGGTAAGTGAAAACCATTACTGTTGCTAATCTGAGTCAATGGCGTCCTGTTAAAGTGTTTATTCCCTTAAGTATTACACACTTTTAACAGATTTGCAGAATACTATAAAAAATTCTCTTCTGCAAAATGTTAACCCCTTTTTTTTGAGAAGATTCAAAGCAGAAAAAAAAGTCTCTTTTTTAAAATTACTTTGCAATCTGGCTGATCATCTCTCACCATTCTTGCATAGATGCATAAAGATCTTGGAACTCAAAAGACTTGGAAATAATCCACCCATTGAAAACTCCATATGCCATTATAAAATTATATTTTAATGTGTCAGTAATGGGAAAATCATTAAATTAAATCAAGTTTAGATTTTGTTCTTCCCATCTACTAATCTGGGGAGCCCAGATACCTACACAATTGTACTTAAGAGTTTATTAAAGAGGAAGGTTATATAACTCAAGGTATATCTAATATTGTTGTCTCCTTTGTTTCCAACAATAACCTTATGACGTAGGTTTGAGAGGGGGTGTAGGGAGCGACTGGCCCAAAGTCACCTAGTCAGCTTTCATGCCAAAGGCAGGACTAGAACTCACAACCTCCTGGTTTCTAGACCATCACCATCACCACACCAAACTGTTTCCCCCAGCATTAAATGTTTTATTTTTATTTATTTATTTTTGTCAAAATACGTACAAGATAATAGGTATGGTATAAACATAAACAAAAGCAAGTACGTATAGGTAAATTTGGACAAGAGGACAGGGACGGTAGGTACGATGGTGTGCTTATACACGCTCCTTACAGACCTCTTAGGAATTGGGTGAGGTCTATTGTAGACAGTCTAAGGCAGTGATGGTGAACCTATGGCACGGGTGCCACAAGTGGCACGTGGAGCCATATCTGCTGGCACACGAGCCACTGCCCTAGTTCAGCTCCAACATGCATGTATGTGCAGGCCAGCTGATTTTTGGCTCGCACAGAGGCTCTGGAAAGGTGTTTGTGGCTTCCAGAGATCGTGCAGGGGGATGGGGAAGACGTTTTTGCCCTCTTCCGGCTCCAGGGAAGCCTTTGGAGCCTGGGGAGGGCGAAACACGAGTCTACTGGGCCCACCAGAAGTTGGGAAACAGGCCGTTTCCAGCCCCCAAAGGGCCTCCACAGGGGTGGGGAAAGCTGTTTTCGCCCTTTGCAGGCATTGAATTATGGATGTGTGATAGTGTGCGTCCTCACTCTTTCGGCACTCGAGGGTATAAAGGTTCGCCATCACTGGTCTAAGGTTATAAAGTATTTGAGGTTTGGGCAAGAAACCATAGAGTCAGGTAGTACATTCCATGCACTGACCACTCTGTTGCTGAAGTCGTATTTTCTGCAGTCGAGTTTCGAGCAGTTTACATTGAGTTTGAATCTACTTTGTGCACATGTGTTGTTGCAGTTGAAGCTGAAGTATTCATTGAGCGGTAGGACATTGTGGTAGATGATTTTATGAACTACATTTAGATCAGATCGAAGGTGACATGGCTCTGGGGTTTCTAAGCCCAAAGTTTCAGGTCTGGTGGAATAACGTATTCTGTTGCAAGCAGAGGAGTGGAGGACTCTTCTTGTGAAATATTTCTGGACTCTCTCAATTGTATTAATGTCAGATATGCAGTGCAGGTTCCAGACGAGTGAGCTGTATTCGAGGATTGGTCTGGCAAATGTTTTGTATGCTCTGGTTAGCTTTTAATATTTGCCAGAGATTAAATATTATATATGGTCAGCACTTGAAGATGTATAGAAGATGTTTTCAATGAGACTATTTGACCTTCTTCAATAAAATACAAGATACTCAATTTTTCCTCACGATTAAAGTTGCAGGCAAAGTTTTAAAAATGGATCAGAGCATCATAAAGAAGTCCAAATTAAGCCTAAAAACTCATCCACAGAGTAATACTGGACCTGATATTTCCCATAGAACACTCCTAAAAATGAACTGATGAAAATATAGTGAATTCAGAGCAATTAATCAGAATATTTTCTGTACATATCCATTTCAGGGTAAAACTCTCTGATGAATTCTTCAGCATGTATTTTGGTAACCAGTTCAACCAGTTCAGTGGTAAATAATTATGCAATTCAGGTAACACTTGCAAAATTTAGCTTTCAGATGTATTTCTTTTTATTGCACACTAATCCACAATACACTATTAAATTGAGATTACAAATGGAATACTTTAAATGAGTTTTTATTTTTTTTAAAAGGAGCAATTAGATTTTTGTAAAAAAAGTTATTTTGTTACACAGTTTCTTTATCCTATTCTGTGTTCAATATAAGTTCATTTATTCAACTTGGAAGATTTGATCTTCCTTACGTCACCACGTTGAAGAATCAAAGTTCCATTTTTAAATTTTCCCAACTGTCCTGTTGGCAATATGTTCTGTTTTGTCTTCTTGGATTTTCTGTTTTAAAAAAAGAAAACGTATTTCGGTATATATGCATGTTTATATTCTGACTGATTTTTATTACAGTGCCGATTCTTTGCGATCACTTGGATAGATTCTCATGATGTTTTTATATATACAAAAGAAACGAAACTATACCTACTTCTATAGTTTAGCAATTATATACATACAGTATTAACCACAGTTGTTTCAACATTTTATCCTAAAAGTTTCAAACTATCAAGTGATTCCTATAGCTTCTGAAACTGAACCAGTGTTTTATATTTGCCCAGTTCCATTCAATGACAGATGCTAATTATTTCTCCTTGGACTTCACACACAGGGGAGAAAAAAAGCTTAATAAGTACAACCAAAACAAATACAAAAATAAATCCAATTTATTACACCTTGTTTATATAAGACTGAAACCTTGTCTCACCTCTCTTCATGCCCTCTTTTTTTCCTCCTCTTCAGAGAATCAGATTTATTTTCCTGTTAACAAAAATAGGAATAGGAGAATGAATATTCTAAATGGTCATTTACTACATTTTCCATAAATCAGATATTGTTCCCAAATGCAATGGTAACTAACTTCTAACGAGTCTGCAGAGAGGGGCGGCATACAAATCTAATAAATAATAATAATAATAATAATAATAATAATAATTATTATTATTATTATTATTATTATTATTATTCAATTTGTTGTCAGAATTTCCTGTAGCTAAATGCATAGCCCAGGTCTTATTGGAAACCATTATACTAGACCTTTTCTACTTGATTTTACGTTTTGTTTTTATATGAAATATTTCACACAAACCATCATATTTTCTTTCTTCTTTGCTGCTTGTTTTCCTTTGATTTGCTCTTGAAGAATTTTGTAGTTCACATATTCCTTTTTCGGAGGCTGCAAGAAGATTTTAATAATTTTCAGTATTTTTTTTAAAATAAACAAAAAAAAGAGAAAGAAAAGTTCATAGTGATAATACAATCAGGTATAATGATGGTTCTTTAAATGCTAACATGATTTAATTAGATGCTTTCAATAGAAATGTGGTTAAAATTAGCCTTATCAATGAGATAGCTATGATGTTTTGGAACTGGTTACCTCCTTGCCTTCCACAAACTCTTGAAAACCCACCTATGTTGCCAGGCATGGGGAAATTGATTCCCCCAGCTGTCCCGTGATATATATAGTTTGCTGAATTGTGTGGTTGTTTTTAATAAGAGTTTCTTAATATGTTCTGGTTTTTAATATTGAATTTGTAAATTGTACTGTTGTTGGAAACCGCTCCGAGTCCTTGGAGAGGGGCGGCATACAAATCAAATCAAATCAAATCAAACAAAAAAAAATAAATAAATATGGCTATTTATGAAATGATTAGCAATTCATACTCTCATTTCTTTCATAAGATGGGATGCTTTGAGGCAACATTTATGTAGATAATGTTTGACAGAAATGCAAACATCAATCTTCCCTATTTCTTAAGTCTTGATATGAATGCATTGCTGGCAGTACAAATTCAAGGGGCAAGAAGCTGAATTACGTAACATTTTAAAATATGTTCAATACTAAGGCAACATTTTAAAATAATTATGCAACCACGCACATTTACATATTAAGAGCTCCCATATGTATTAGTGGATAAACCAAACATTTAGGTAAGGAAAACCCAAAACATACATACAAACTGGGCGAAAACACTCTCAAAAGCAGTGAATGTGAGAGAGATCTTGGAGTCTTACTGGACAACAAACTAAACATGAGCCAAACATGGGTGGCAATGTTCCCTCTAATTTTTTTTCGGTGTGGGCGGAAAAGTATAGTGTCTGAGCAACAGACCCTTTGGGACTGGGCGGCATAGAAATATAAATGAATGAATGAATGAATGAATGAATAAATAAATAAATAATAAATCTTTTCTTTTTTATTAAAAGAAATTAATAATTTAAGAAAACCAAAATCCATTACTATTAAAACTAAAACAACCAGCAAAACTATTAATAAAAACAGGTGAGGGCTGGGGTTTTTTCTCTGTTATTATTTAAGTGCTTTTACCACATGCTTTAAATCAAGAGTCACTTCTCTCTCTGTTTCTCTCTCTTTCCTGTCATTCTCTGCCTCAATCATTTTCTCATTTCTCTTTTTTTCTCCCCTTTTTTCTATCATTTCTCTCTCTCTTCCTTCCACTCTTCTCTCTCTCTTTCTTCCTCTCTCACTCCCTTCCTTTCTCATCTTTCTTTCTTTCTTTCTTTCTCTATCTTTCTTTCTTCCTCTCTCTCACTGTTTCCTTCCTCTCTCATCTCTTTCTTTCTCTCTCTCTCTTTCTCTATCTCTCCCCCTCTTGCTCTCTCTTTTTCTCACTTTCCCTCTCTTGTTTTCTTTCTCTCTCATTCTCTCTCTCTTGCTATCTCTTTCTCTCCCACCCTCTTTCTCCCTCTCTCTCTTTCTCTCTATCTTGCTCTGTTGCTCTCACTCGTTCTCCGGAGGCTGGCGAAAGTGATTTACAATGTCGGGCGAGCGGGCCGGCACGCGCTCTCCCCATCTCCATGCCAGCCCCCCGGAACATTCAAAATAAGAAAACCCTTTGCTCTTTGAATGTTCTGGGTAGGCGGGCGTTCAGGGAGATGGGGAGAGCGTGCGCCGGCCCGCACACCCGCCAGCCTCTGGAGAACGCCTGCCCCACCTCTCTTGCAGCGGAGGAGAAAGAGAGGTGACGCGAGCGGGGGGGCGGGGGGGGGGGGCAGCTGGCGCATGCTCTCCCCATCTCCCTGCCAGCCCCCCGGAACATTCAAAATAAGAAAACCCTTTGCTCTTTGAATGTTCCGGGTGGGCGGGCGTTCAGGGAGATGGGGAGAGCGTGCGCCGGCCCGCACACCCGCCAGCCTCTGGAGAACGCCTGCCCCACCTCTCTTGCAGCGGAGGAGAAAGAGAGGTGACGCGAGCGGGGGGGCGGGGGGGGGGGCAGCTGGCGCATGCTCTCCCCATCTCCCTGCCAGCCAGCCCGCCCGCCCGGAACATTCAAAATAAGAAAACCCTTCGCTCTTACTTTGAATGTTCCGGGCGGGCGTTCAGGGAAAATGGGGAGAGCGCGCGCCGGCCCACGCACCCGCCAGCCTCCGGAGAATGCCTGCCCTGCCTCTCTTGCAGCGGAGGAGAAAGAGAGGCGGAGCGGGCGGGTGGGGGGCAGGGCCGAGAGGCCAGGAGCGCAAGGGGGCCGGAGGCACCATGGAGAGGCAGGGGCGGCCGTGGCTCCCTTCTACTGCCCGCGCCTCCCTGCCAGCGGGCTGGCAGGGGGATGGGGAACGTGCGACCGAGGAAAAGGGTGCCCGGGGGTATTTTGGAGCGCTCACACGCTCACGCACGCAGCTTACAGGGAACGGTGATGGGTGGTACATTTTTGATGTTTTGATTAATAATTAAAGAGTTGCCTTATACCCAAGTATATTCAATAGTACTAGTTTTAAATTTTTAAAAGGAATTTAATGCAGAAACTTTGAATGAAGAGTGCTACATTGCTCATCCACAATTTATTTCTGAAATCTCAAACTTCTCCAATACTTTGACCCTGCCATTTCTCCTCCATGTGGGGAGGGAAAAAAGGCTTTAAGGATCAACTTTCACTTCTGTAAATCATCCCTCGACTTACAAGGAAGTGTCATACCTTTGCCCCCAACATGATAGCACGTTCTTGCTCCAATTCTCTCTGTTCTTTCTTTGTAAATCCTGTAATTCCAAGACGGTGGACTTCCAAGCGAGCCTATAGATTGCAAACACAATTGATTTCCCCCCCTTTGGTCTTTTGTACTTCTGCTTTCCAAGAAACATACCGGTAATCGTACAAGCTGAAGTTTCATAAGAAACGCATTTGAAGAATTGTGTAAAACATCATGCCACCATGTTGCATAAGCAGAAATGTTCTGTACCTGTTTTCAGTAACAGAATCATGCAAGTCTGAAAATGCACCCTCTCCTCTCCCCACCTTTACAATTGAAGAAAATAGAGATTGTATCTTCTGAGACATTTGCCATACCTCCATTTCCTCTACAGACTAAGGTGCCTCTTATAGACCTAGCCTGCTGTTCTTGCTCCGCCTGCGTCTCACAAGGACATTCCCACAGACCATTACAATTAGACAATGACACAAGTGATGCAACTTATATCAATTGCTTGAATTTGGATTTCATACATATCCATCTCGTCCCCCTCCACCAACCCCCCTTCCCCATTGAGCTGTTAATGTATGAGCAGAGTAATCCTTGTTTACAAAGGTTATACACACACAAACGTTTAGATTGAGATTAGTTGTGAATAACTACTCAGCCACACAGAAATATATTAACTTGAATTAAAGTTTACTTTGAGAAATAACATATTCAGATAGTCTAAAGTTATACACATAATAAGTCAGAATAACAATCCAAATATTACCAGGTACATGGTCTTTCTTACCAGTTGTCTTTGTCATAATCAGTAAACAAAGATATCAAGCCTAAACACATTTTAGCTATAATACATGACTACAATACAGAGCATGCAGAGAATTGCAGAGCAAACCTAACAGTGAGTAGCCAGACAAAGAGAAACAGAGAGGGTGATTCAGAGAAATAATCTATGAACTCTAGCTCCCTCTTGTGGCAGTCTGCAACACCTGCAGCCAATATATTGCCAACACAACAGTTATGAACCTTACAGTCATTATTTATAAAACTATGGCAATCATTACCAGAACACTCTGGGAGGGAATGATAGGTAAAATGGAAGGTCCTTCTACTAAGGGGCATTTTGATATTTGAAGCTCAGGAACTTTTTGTGTGGAAATTGGATGTGAGCATAGGCCACTTGAAGATCCCTCAGTGATTGGAATTCCTTTTCCTGGAGTATTCTATGCAGGATTGCAGGTTTCCATCCAGATTTTTGAACGACAGTTTATCCATTTTAGATACAGATTGTTGTCATTATCTTTATTCATTTTGAGCATGTTAAGAAACTAGAAGGATGTGATAGATTTGTCACTCTAATATTAAGCATGTAACAAACAGTTCCTGAGTGTATGACTCTGGTTTCAGGCCTAAAATATTGCAGACCTTCCTAAATAGTTGTGGAAAGTCTGGTTTATGGGTGAAAAAGACCTGGTAGGTTTGGGGCCTGGTTAATGATCTATGGACAATTCCATCTTTTCTCCATCAGACCAAATGCCACATGCTTACCTTTAAACATATATCAAATTAACTTACTTTTTCCAAGTGAAATTCTTGGGTGTCCATACGTGATTCTTCAGCAGCCATGTTTGCCTAGATACAATTTAAATAATAAAATAATATGTTTTGCTATTATTAATATTTTTCAATTTTTTTCCTATCGATGGCTTAAGCTAGAACTTTGTTAGAGTAAGATGTTTTGAATATGCTGATGGTTACAGAACTCTGAGTATTGAAAACTACATTATTTAAACAAACACGTCAATGCTACTATTATAGATTAATCTGACAGTAAATCTCAATGAATTCAATGGGACTTTTGAACATGCACAATAGACGTGCTCTGTACGTTAAAAAAATAAATAGATTTTTAATTTTAATTTATCCACAAATATTAATTATTAAGTACTTTGCTTTGTCTGGTATCTTTTGTAAGCTAAATTTTCCTGATAAAAAATTGTAATCCAAGTACACAACACATAAAGAGTAAGAAATTAAACTTTACAGAACTTAATAATTTAAACAAGAACATTATAAAGTGTGTAATATATTTTATTATAATAGATTTTTTAAAAAATTGTAGTACCCTCTGCAAAACAAAATGTTCTACAAATCTAGGGAGAGGGGCGGCATACAAATCTAATAAATTATTATTATTATTATTATTATTATTATTATTATTATTATTATTATTATTTTGTCTGCTGAAAAATGAAGAAAACTAAAATATAATTATGTATGCAAAAGCCTGGATTTTCCCTATGAGAACTTACGCATCATGTAAACAGAATTTAAAAATGTGGACCTAAAGAAAAAAAAATGAAGAGATTAACAATCCTGATATAGATTCCATGTTATTCTCATAACACAAGCCAGTTTGGTAGAACAATTTATTAAGCACTAAACTAGAAATGGGAAATTCAAATTCCAGTTTCTTCTTAAGCACAATGTCAGTCATTCTCTCTCAACCCCAAGAAGGAGACAGCGTCTAATCGCTACTGAGAAAATTTCAGGGATTTGTCCAGTTATTCCCCGAAGGAGTCAATACTGACTTATATATCAGAGCTGGAGAGCATGGTGAAAAGTGAACTAACTACATCACTAGATGTGGGAGAAGAGCCTTACCTTTATCTAAGTCTTTGTGCAATGCTCAGTTCAGGTGACAGCGATTCAATTAGCTGTGCCCCAAACTAAAGGAAATCTCAAGGATAAGTACAGGCTCAGCCTGTAACCAAATCTGATCAGAAAAAGTCAACTGACTTAGCAATTGTGATGTAACACCAAACAGGATGAAAACACAGATACTGGCCCTAATTACATCCAGAAATCAGGTGTTAGCATTTAAAGCAGAGGTCTTCAAATTTAGCAACTTTTAAGACTTGTGGACTTCAACTCCCAGAATTCTCCAGTAGGTGCTCATTTCCCTTCCTTAGGGACACTGTAACTTTTGGTTTCCAATTTCTTTTAGCCACCAGTTATTATGCAATCCAATACCTTGACCATAACTAATTTTGTGTGATCCAACCTGGAACCAGAGATTTAGTCTTCTGAGTAAATAACTAATCTTAACAATTCAAACATTGCATTATCAAACATGGCAAGCTGGATCTTGAATAAATCCTTCTCAGAGAAAACTGCAGGAAAACTTCCAATATATCAGGTTGTTTCTGCTGGTAGAAAAGACAAAAAGAAGGGGGAAAAAATTCCTCGGGATCAATGTCCTAATTAATTAATTAATTGGATTTATATGCTGCCCCTCTCCGGGGACTCGGGACAGCTTACAACATATAAGGAACAGTATACATCCAAATCCAATTAATTAAAGTTAATAATCTAAAAAACCTGAAAAACCAATTAAAATGCTCTCATACCCATTCAATCAGCAAGCACAGGATACATTCATTGGCCAGGGAGTAGTGTCTAATGACCCCAGGCCTAGCGGCATAAATGAGTCTTCAGACTCTTACGAAAGGCAAGGAGGGTGGTAGATTTTCCCCAGCCTGGGGAATTCTGGGAGTTGAAGTCCAAATATCTTCAAGTTGCCAAGGTTGGGAAACACTGGACTGGGGAACAACCAGAGACTGCAGGAACACCCTCCCCCCAGTTAGGGTATTATCTGAATCAGAGGACAATGGGGACTTTGAGAACCCACTCTTAGATGAGTGGGTCAGAAGGATGAGAGGCAGACATGAATATTTCTCAAGTAGGGGTTCTAGACCTTGATTAGGTCTATGGGACATTTAGCCACACCCTATATATATATATAAGAGAGGCTGCTGGGAGAACAGACATGACAAGCAATGTTAAACTTGAAGATGGTGCTTCGTGAGACTGTTCCTTAATTTCCTGGATCTCTGTTCCTGGTTTTTGTTTTTTGTTTTAATTATTTTTATTGGTTATTTTTTAAAAAGTATGACAAACAATACGAACAGGATTCAACATATAAAGGAGCTACAGTTGCTCCGCTAAGATAAGAAGTCTTCCTAAGGAAGAGGGAGATTGTGATCCCCTTATATAGAGCGCTGGTGAGACCACATTTGGAATACTGTGTTCAGTTCTGGAGACCTCACCTACAAAAAGAAATTGACAAAATTGAACGGGTCCAAAGACGGGCTACAAGAATGGTGGAAGGTCTTAAGCATAAAACGTATCAGGAAAGACTTAATGAACTCAATCTGTATAGTCTGGAGGACAGAAGGAAAAGGGGGGACTTGATTGAAACATTTAAATATGTTAAAGGGTTAAATAAGGTTCAGGAGAGAAGTGTTTTTAATAGGAAAGTGAATACAAGAACAAGGGGACACAATCTGAAGTTAGTTGGGTGAAAGATCAAAAGCAACATGAGAAAATATTATTTCACTGAAAGAGTAGTAGATCCTTGGAAAAAACTTCCAGCAGACGTGGTTGGTATATCCGCAGTAACTGAATTTAAACATGCCTGGGATAAACATATATCCATTGTAAGATAAAATACAGGAAATAGTATAAGGGCAGACTAGATGGACCATGAGGTCTTTTTCTGCCGTCAGTCTTCTATGTTTCTATGTTAATACAGAAAAAAGACTAATTCTAAGTTAGATCTATCCAGAAAGATAAACCTATCAGTATAATATATCCAAGTAATCAATAACTGTGTTGAAATCTTACATTTGGAATGTTTTCTTGCATCTATATAGTTATAATTAACATAATTAAAACCAATTAATAAAAATAAAATAAAATAAATAAATATATTCCAAGTACAATTCAACTCCAAAATTCAGGATTGATGCCTTAAAAAGTATTTTAAAGTACCATATACAGTACATACATACTTATATTCATACATACATACATACATACATCCTGGATATCAATTCACAGATAAGCCAATCTTTGGATTTTTAAGTAAAGTATCACAAAAAATGTGTGTTTTTACAGAAGATAGTTTAGCTCCGAATAGTGAGTGATGTGAGAAAAACCAGAAGATTTATGCCTTTAGCTGGCATGCTTCCCAGAGGCATATCTATGTTCCCTACATGGACACTGTCAGCTTGGAAATGTTTTAGACTTGAATTATTTCTTGCAAGACTTTGTAAAATAATATTTCTTTGCTTCGATCTAACGTTTCCATCATTTTAAATAATAATTGATCCATCAGACAGAACAGCAACCAAGGTAAATACATGCTGGTTATCACTGCCCCAAATTTTGATCACATGATCACTTGCAAGTCACTTTTTTGAGTCCCCTTGTTAATTTCAAATGGTGGTAAATTGAGGGCTACCGGTAATTGCACTAAGGACAAACTGTTGCTTTATATTTGGACATAACAAGGTACCAGAGTTGAACTAAAAAGGAACACAATCTGCTGAATCACCTTCTTATGATCACACCTAAATATCAGAGGGGGAAGGAGATGCCCATAGCTCAGAACAACCCGGGGCATTTAATATCACATGTCGTTTCACATGTTTGGAATGGCTTATGGTGGCTTACTTGTTTTTAAGTTCTCTAAGCCACAAAGACGTAGTGTGCTAAGCAATACAACAGGCAATAATTTCAATCTTTTTACCATTAATTATGGTACTTGAAGCAGGAGAAGGCTGGGGTGTGTTAGGTAAGTAAGTAAGGCTGATAGTAATTTGGAATTGAAGACAAAAACTGTTTCTTTTCGGTCTGATAGATTGACATTTCGGTGTATCAAAATGGTATGCTTTCGGGAGGCTACCTTTCTTGGGTGCTAATGAAAAAAACTGTGATCGTATTGCGCTTCCTTACCGAAAGATTGCCAAATGCAAAAGTGTACATTGTGAAAGTGTATTAGGGCTATTAGTGTATTAGTGCAAGTGCAATAGTGCTGAGGAAGGAGGATTGATTTTTTATTTTTTGCTGCTATTGTATTGTTGAAGTGAATGTGTTGCTTGCCCTGTTTTTGTTGCTGTTTATGCAAGTTCTGTGTTTAAGCATTCCTAATTGGTGTTCCTTGTTAACTATAGAAATGTATTTATTTTAAACAAGAGTAATTACCTTGATCAAGGTAACTGCATCAGGATAGGTAGCAGGTCATACACATCATAAACTCCTACTACCATCTTAAGATAGGACTATTTTTCTCTTCTTGAGTAAATCTCTAATGATTGCCAACACGTTCTATAAATTATTAAACATGTGATTCTATAGTCAGTAAATTGGCATAGATTAAACAAATCTTTAACAGGCATTGCAGTGAAGAAATATATTTGCCTACAGAATTATTAATTCCTCTGAATTCTATTCTTTTTATAGTGCTCCTTGGAATATTTACATAATATAAACCAATGTTCCAAAGCTTTAAACACTTGAATATAAAACCTGATAATAAAATTGTAATTATCTGTCAAAAAGACAGTCAGAAGTCACTGATACAATATACAGTCTCCAGGACCGCCTTCTGCCGCACGAATCCCAGCGACCGGTTAGGTCCCACAGAGTTGGCCTTCTCCGGGTCCCGTCGACTAAACAATGTCGTTTGGCGGGACTCAGGAGAAGAGCCTTCTCTGTGGCAGCCCCGACCCTCTGGAACCAGCTCCCCCAGATATCAGAGTTGCCCCCACCCTCCTTGCCTTCCGCAAGCTCCTTAAAACCTACCTCTGTCGTCAGGCATGGGGGAATTGAAATTTTCCCTTCCCCCTAGGCTTATAGAATTTATACATGGCATGCTTGTATGTATGATTGGTTCTTTAAATTGGGGTTTTTAGCTTATTTTTAATATTAGATTTGTTTACATTGTCTTTTTTATTGTTGTTAGCTGCACCGAGTCTTCGGAGAGGGGCGGCATACAAATCTAATAAATACAAAATACAAATACCCCCTCTCATTTTGTAAATACAGTTTTTCTTTTCATGTGACAACACTGAAGAAATGACACATGGCTACAATGTAAAAAAGTGAGTATACATCTTGTATAACAGTGTAAATGTGATGTCCCCTCAAAATAACACAACACACAGCCATTAATTTATAAACTGCTGGCCACAAAAGTAAGTACACCCCTAGGTGATAATGTCTAAATGGGTCCCAAGTAACTTGTTTTCCCTCACTGGTGTCACGTGACTTCAGGTGTGAAGGGGGAGCAGGTGTGTTAAATTTGGTGTTATCGCTCTCACTCTCTCATACTAGTCAGTGGAAGTTCCATATCATGGCAATGAACTCTCTGGGGATCTGAAAAAAGAGATTGTTGCGCTACATCAGTGGGTCTCAGACTTCCTAATGCCGCGACCCTTTAATACAGTTCTTCATGTTGTGGTGACCCCCGAGTCTATGGAGAGGGGCGGCATCCAAATCTAATCTAATTAATTAATTAATTAATTAATTAATTAATTCATTCATTAATTACATAAAATAATAAAATTATTAGGACACTCTAACTTATCTCGCTGCCAGTTTGCTTCCTCTTGTGATGTATGGCCATACTTCAGACCTTGATGATAAAACTCTGGTAATTAAAGCAGGGATGAAATGCTATTGGTTCAACCCAGTTCGGATGTACCGGTAGCGGGGGCCACCAGTGCTTCGGAGAACCGATAACAACAGCAGTGCGAAGCTCTGCCTGCCCACCCGGATGTCACCATTTTTCAAAACCCTCTGCACATGTGCAAGGCCTTCTGTGCATGCGCAGAGGGTGAAAAAGCGCTCTCTTCCGAACCAGTAGGGAAAGTGAGTTTTCACAGTTGAATTAAATTCATTTGGTTCTTGCTTAATTCTTTTGAAATACTAATATTTGGCAATAACAGCAACTACTGAACTACCTGTTTGTGAGGCAGTGCCAAACCAGTTTTGTAACAGGTGGATCCCATCTGGTAGTTTTAGATTTAAAATAGATACTGAGAAAAAATAGGCTAGAAACACTGAGAAATGAAATAGTACCACATTAACCTGACCCAATTACAATTCCCAACATCTCAACAAGGTTTGCAAGATTGTTGAAACAATAAATTAGATTGGGCATTGGACCAGCTAGGGCAGAGATAATAAAATATGAAAGAAGAATATTACAGAATTCCAATTAAATTTTATCTCAGTTTTCCACAATTGCTACTTTCCATGGAAGTCCAGTAAGTGAGTGGTGAACAAACTTTGCCTTGGCTTAAGAAACTGACATTTGAATATGGCTTTGTCCACTTAGGGATCTTATTTGAAAGCACAAGCTACTCATGGTTTCCTACTTTGTCTAAGTATGACTGGTAAATTAGATTTTCTAAAGAAAATTATTTAGAGCTACTAGATCTAGATACCAGATACTAAACCAGTTAGTCATGAGATGGTGGCAAAAAGATACATCAACATTTTATCATTGTTTGGGTAGTGATGTGGATTTTCAGACCAGACTGGGTAGGTCAATTCAAAGTTGAATTAATATATGGACCTCTTTTGTACCTGGTATAACATTTCAAGTTCAAAGAAAATGAGAAGCTATGAATAAACCAGAAGTATTGTGATATCCGGGAGGGAGGTGGGCAATGGCTCAGTGGTTAAAGATGCTGAACTGACAGCTTGGGTTTGAGACCCAAGTGCCACACAATTGGGTGAGCTTCCTTTACTTGCCCCAGCTCCTACCTTTCTACCAGTTCAAAAGAATTTATTTATTTATTTATTTATGCAGGTTGATAAATAGGTACCATTTTGGTGGGAAGGTGACAATGTTCCAGGTACCTCAGCATAAAGTCATGCTAGCCATATGACTATGGAAATTTTTTCAGGCAACACTGTCTCTTTCAGCTAAGAAAAGGAGATGAATACTACCCTCTAAAATCAGACACAACTGGACAGGGAAATTTTTTCCCTATCCTGATATCATGATGCTTATTCTCATTTCACCTTGCAATGAAATATGATAGAATTTTAATACCAAATATATTTACGAACATTGCGCTATGAAGAATTCCCATACAGTAAAAAAAGGCTTGCCAATATTAATTTTACTTAGCCAACAAAATGAAAAGCCCTTTCTTTCTCTTTGATCATATGGTGATAATGTAGGCAAGCAGGCCAGCAAAGTTTTCAAGATGATTTGTATTTTTGAGACATCTTTTATAAATTGAATGTTCTGCCTCCAAACATGAGGATGTTAAATATGAATGCCTTACCTTTGGAACATCACTTCCAGGTTTTTCTAGTTTAGCTTTCTTCTTTTTGGGTCGACGCTGGAATGTCACAACTTCAACCTCCGTTGCCTTTTCTTCTTGAGCACTTTTGAATGGGAGTGGGTGCGGAGAACTGGAACCCAAGACACATTCTTTCTGATTAACACTTGCCAGTTCATCTTTCAGACTGTCAAAGAAGTTGGACACATTTTTTGTCTTGCCCAAGGAAGATGTAGAATGTTCAAGATTGACAAGTGATATAGTAGGCGTGTCCACCGTTGTGGTCAACTGTTGAGAGTGTCTTTTCTTGTTCCTTTTCCTTTTGCATTTCTCTGGTGGTGATTCACCTATAGTTTAAAAAGCACATGTGCTCATTGTTTTGTTCCATTCAACGCAGAAGGGTACAAGTATCCTATTTTGGGGGAATTTAAATTAAACTGGGTGTTTTACTTTTAACAAATAAAAATCGTACAAAAATATATCCCACTTAGATTGGTAGCAATGTACAGACGTTATCATGCTCAGTACTCAGAATTCAGTGTTCATATTCACAAATTGCAGTATTAAGGGCTACCAGTATAGTCTCAAGTGTTAGCAACCACATAACTAAGATTTTCTCCAGAATGACCTGTCCTCAAACTAGTCTGTTAGATCTTTCAATGGTGCATTTTCTTTGCCGTTGTAATCAAACCCATCATCCTGTTTCTCGGGTGCTTCTTTCTTTCTTTCTTTCTCTCCTTCCTTCCACTTTTCTGAGCATTATAAACTTCTCAAGGAAACTGAGTCTTTGCTTAATGTGCCCAGAGAATTATCGTTTCAGACTCATCAATTGTACTTTAAATAAGAATTTGGGACTGATTTGTTCTATGACTTAACTGTTTATTTTCTTGATTATTTTTTGTTTTCTCAAAAGTCTTTTCCAACACATGTTTTTCACAAATCATGCTATGCCATTTTGTTTTATTTTTAAATATACTTCTTATAAGCTCTTAAATATTGCTAGTAAATTCTTGGTTCTGGTAAGATAACGTTTAAGTTATCTACTAGGAACAATTTGGGTAGCACAGAAGAAAGGAAAACATAAAATCATAGAATCATCTTGCATAAAAGTAGAATCTAAGTACAAAGGTGTCATGTCACTGATGTTTACATTTTACAGACATGTATGAACTCATAATTACATGAATCGTAGCAGATGTCAGCATTTTGTTGTCCTTGGCTGAACTTTTTTTAAGCCAAGCGAACCTGGACCTGGTTATTATTTGTATGAGAGAACATCAGGAAATTTCTAGGCTAAAAAGCATCTTGAAAGAAGGAAATGGAAAGCATATCTGTACTGTTACCATAAAAGCAGAAGCATTTTTGTATTCTCGCTAGCAACTGATGTATTGGGGAATCTGTATTTAATTCTTGTAATTTTAATTGGTCTTATAATTGTTTTTAAATTTTTATTTTTATTACATTGTAAAACACCCATAGCCATTCTGAATAGTGAGTTGGAGACGCATATAAGCTTAATAAATAAAATAAAAACTGAGGTCAATGAGACGTTTTTATTTATAAATCTTTATTTATATAATTTCATATTTCTGTTATTGTATTTTAATTTTAGCTAAATACCTTAACAAACTTACTCTAAAGTTGAGCATTTAGTATTTTAGAACCTAGTTGTAGACATTTGGAACAATGAAAAACACAGAACTTTCTGTAACAACTTAACGCAGAGGTCTTCAAACTTGACAACTTTAAGACTTGTGGACTTCAACTCCCAGAATTCTGAATTCTGGGAGTTGAAGTCTACAAGTCTTAAAGTCGCCAAGTTTGGGGACCCCTGAAAACGGCACCCAGATCTAGGCGGAGCTACATTCATAGTACGTGTATGCACAATAATTTACCTATTATATCTCCCTATTATCCACATATCATTGGGCACAACAATACACTAAACATGAAAACAATAATGGTATTCAGTAATTAAAAAACAATGTGCAAATGTGGAATTGCCAAGAAACCAAAATTAGGACCTTGTGTGTCACAATATGCTCTCAATATTGTACTAACAGTATTGTTAGTACAATATTATATTGTACTACATATTGTATTATAATATATTGTTATAATACAATATGTAGTACAATATAATATTGTACTAACAATACTGTTAATACAATATTGAGAGCAGGAGATGGCTAAGAATCCGGAACAGGAAAGGAAAGGAAAAAAAGGGGTGAGCAGGCAAGGGTCCCACGATAAGAATAGAGGGAAGCAACACCGAAACCCAGAGGCCCTGTGGGAAAAAATCAGATTCGAGATCACCCACCGAAGTCATACAACGAACCGAGGACGGTGTCCAGCAGCCCTGCTGCCAAAGCGAAGTCCTCCTTCTCGTCCTCTTCAGGCGACGGGCTCTGCCCGCCCGCGAGTCCCACCATGCCGCTTCTTTCGCCCTGCCCCTCAAGAGAAAGTTTGGCCCCGCGCGAACACCGTCCCGGACAAGATGGCGGCGCCCATCAGGCACTTCCGCCCTTCTTCCCCCGACTGACAGATTCCCTCCTTCGCCTGGCTTCGCAGAGCCCGTGCGGCGAGGGCGTCGGCGAGCAGGGGCGGGTGGATGGGTGCTGCTGCCGGTAAACCTCGGAGGGAGCCAGCCAGCCGAGCGTGAGCGCAGCCGGACACCCCGGCTGGAGAAAGCAGCCTGGCGATGCCCGGGACAGCAGCCGTTCGGCGGGGGGCCCCTGTATACTCGGTAAGTAGCTGCCTCCCGCTTTGGAGACAGCGGGGGAGGCAGCAGCCGTGGCGGGATCGCTCCACGCAGGGTGAAGGCGGGGACGGGGAGAAGGGAGACGTGCTTGGAAGTCCTGCAGCGCCGTCGGCCAAAGGCCTTGCTCTCCCCCCCCCCCCGCCCACCCCTTCCTGGGCATCCTTGCGCGTGTAGTAACGGGATAGCCGCTTCCTTTTTTGGGCTAGAAGAACTGGGTGTTGCAATGGTTGCCTGGCGCTCAGCATTTTAAACAGCGGCCTCCTTTCCAGGCCACCCTTATTCCCTGCCGGCATTTAAAGCATGTTCCGATAATCTTTTTATTGTAGCTAAGTTGTATGGAATAGAATTCTTCATTGGCCAAGTATGATTGGACACACGAGGAATTTGTCATTGATGGACATGCTCCCAGTGTACATTACTTATTTAACCCCTATGGCAATCATTAAGTGTTGTACCACATGATTCTTGACAAATCTATATTTTCTTTTATGTACACTGAGAGCATATGCACAAATTTCTCGAGTGTCCAATCACACTTGGCTAATAAAATTATTCTATTCCATTCCATTCTATTCTATTCTATTCTATGCTATGATACTGTAGTCAAGAATCATAGCAATAGTATTAAGACTTATATAACCGCTTCATAGTACTTTTGCAGCCCTCTCTAAATGTTTTTACAGAACCAGCATATTGTCCCCAATAATCTAGGTTCTCATTTTACATATTTTGAAAGGATGGAAGGCTGAGTCAACCTTGAGCTGGTGGTGAGATTTGAACTGCTGAACTACAACCAGCAGTTAGCTGAAGTAGCCATGAGATACCGGTACGACACTTAATGATTGTCATAGGGTACAAATAAGCAATCAGGAAACTATCAATATTAATATAAATCATGTTGTAGTTGGCTCTGGCCCAGCTCCTGCCCCAAGGAATGTGAAGGTGGATGTGGGGGAAACATCCACAGGCCACAGGTCTGTTTTGCTTCCGATAGAATCTCCTGACGAAGGCTCCTCTGACGAAGGAAGCGTGAGTAGCAGGGAAGAGGGGAGTTTGGCAGGCAGCCCAGGAGGAGATCAATCATCCTTATCATCCCTGGATTCTGAACAAGAACTTATGACAGATCCACGCATGCGTAGAGTGATGCATAGGAGAGAACAACTGAACGATTATTACAGGAGATAAGTGAGGCCACCTGTGATTGGTTGGGGCTGCTGTAATTAGTGCTGCAGATAAAAGAGCAGCGTGCTGGTTTAGCCTCGTGGCAGTTTATCTGATTCATAGTTTCATCAAGATTGCAGTTTTTGCTGTTTCCCTGTTCAAGTCTGTGTGTGGACTTTCCAGACTTTAGAATTGGATTCAATTTCCCAGTTATTGGTTGAGAAATTGGATTGCATTTAACCTGTGCCTTGTGTGTATCAGAAAATCCCTCTGACATTTAAAAAGGGAGCTGTTTCTGTTTTTCTGTTGATAAAGACTTTTGGTTTTCCTTCTATCCTGTGGTGTGTGTCTTTCTGGACTAATTACCCTGTAATTACGGGCGGTTGGGACACGCCGGCAGAACATATCATAAGGATACAAGCAACAAGTTACAGTCCTGCAGTCATAAGTGGGAGGTGATGGGTGATAGGAATGATGATAAGACTAATAATAATAGTAATGCAGTCTTAGTGAATAATTTGATAGTGGTGAGGGAATTATTTGTTTAGCAGAGTGATGGTGTTTGGAGAAAAACTGTTCTTGTGTCTAGTTATCTTGGTGTGCAGTGCTCTATAGCATTATTTTGAGGGTAGGAGTTGAAATAATTTATGTCCAGGATGTGAAGAATCAGTAAATATATTCATAGCTGTGTCGAGCCGTACCTTCTGCATTCTGGCTGTGGGTGATGGGAGTTGTGGTTCCCTATTGTGGATGAGCATCAGACTGGGGATGGCTGTCATATGCATCCTTGTGCTTTGTGTGATTAGTTGCTTTTTACATGTATGGATTCAAGAACTAGACTGGCTTGTTTGGATTTCTTTGTACCCATGTTGTTGTTCTGGAGTAAGGCAGTACATGTTAGTTGGAATGATCACATTAAAAGACAAGTTTTGCCTTGAAAATATAATGGGGGCTTTAAAACATTTCGATTTTTGCCATGTAAAATATGAAAGTAATTGCTGTGAAAACAGCGTGTATACTTTTGATTCCTGAGCAATGGGTAATCTTGTTCCAGGCATAAATTTGAACAATTTAGATACAGTTGATTCGACTAATGCTTTAATCTTAGATATTATTATAATTGATAAAATGGTCATCCATTCAAAGTATCAATTATGCTGAATGTTCTGTTGTTGTTGTTTTTTTAAAAAAGCATATAGGAAATGCATATAGGATACAATCATGTAGTTTGTGATGGTTTAAGATGTTAAGACAGGAAGACCAGGCTGAAATTTACCCTTAGCCATGAAAAGATCATTGGGTGACTTCAGGTCAGCTACTGTTCTTTAGACCAATTAGCTCACAGAGCTATTGATATGCTATTTTCAACTACTGAAGAAAAGGTAAGAATAATTCTAACAAATACATTAGTGAACTTTTATTTTATACTACTTTATATTGCCACCAAAATCAAACCATTAGGGTGCAGAGTATTGTTTTGTAATAATTTATTTTCTATTCAGCATTTCAGCAGGAGTGATCTCGTTAGAATAATATGAGGTTTATCGAATTGTTTACCTTATAATGCCGACTCAATCATATGTAGGAGGGTTTAGTATCTGTAAATACTGATGCTTATGATTAGGAAATACTTTAAATAACATTTAATAACCACATCTCAAAAATAATTACAATAAGAGTAAGGAATGACGTCACAGAACTGATATATTCTTGTGGCCTTGGAAGAATCTCTAGCAACCAAAAGGTCCTGACAATTGCTTCAGTACCTTTAGAGGTATTTTAATATATATATATAGAATATGTTTATCAAGAGTATTTTTAATAATTTGGTATATGAGAGAGAGAGAGAAAGAACAGTTTGGTGTGGTTAAAGCATCAACCAAGATCTAGTCCTGCTTTAGGTGTAAAACTAGCTGACTCATATCGGGCCAGTTATTTTCTCTTAGTCTTAGGAAGAAGGCAGTGGCAAACCACTACTGAAAAACTTTACCAACAAAACTACAGGGACTTGTCTAGGCAGCCTCTGAGAATTGGACATGGTTAAACAGAAGAGGAAAAAAAATCTTACTGTCCCTGTGGAATAGGGAAAGTGTCGTACTGCTGGAAACTGGAAAATGTGTAAATACTTCCACAGAGTCCTCTTGCTAATGGGAATATAATTGTGCTTTAACTGATAGGTTTTTATTAATATGTGTCCTATCCATCCCAAGAAGTGAATGCTGTACTATAGCAAACAGGTAATCCTCAACTTGCAACCACAATTGAGCCCAAAATTTCTGTTGCTAAGTGATAAAGGTGTTAAGTGAATTTTGCCACATTTTACAACCTTGCTTTCTACAGTTGTTAAGTGAATTACTGAACTTTTGTTAGTAACACAGTTATACATGAATCTGGTTTCTCCATTGACTTTGCTTGTCAGAAGGTTGCAAAACAAGATCTCTTGACCCTGATACACTGCAACCATCATAAATATGAACCAGTTGCCCAGCATCTGAATTTTGATCACATGACTATAGGGATGCTGCAACGGTCCTGTTGTGTAGAGATGCAAGCCATGTGAAGGTTGTGTGCAGCAAACTGCCTCCCCTAATGGGCTTCTCATGCCTACATGATCTTACCCAGTTCACATAGCCAGGGTGATTTATGATAATATCCCTGGCTGGTATGTGATCTCATCTAGGTTGCATCAACAGGATGTTCTTAAGGATTGGCAGGAAGAATTCACCAGTAAAAATGCTATTACTTTCTTCTATCTTTTGCTGCTTGGAAAATTGTATAAAAAAGCGATAAACAATGTGAAGGCAGTCAGACATCTTAGCATCCTGCAATGCCTTGTCTTTAACTCCATCACTGTTGTAACTTTGAACGGTCACTAAATGAACTGTTGTAGGACTACTTGTATTACACCTTCCCGATTTCTTGTAAAAGAACAGGAAGATTTCAATAATGCCACTGAAGGAAACAGAACCATGCATCCCTTTGGGTATTCACTAATACAAAACTAAATTTTCTGTGGGCAGATCAGTACAGTGACAAATGCAGATTATGCATCTCATTTGTGGGAAAATGTAATCTAAGGAAGTTATCAAGACTTTTTTATATGGAGTCACAGTATTACATCATCTTGCTGTCTATTCTGATTAAGATTGTCTCTTCAAAGTTTTGGGCAGCAGTTCTTTCTCACCCTTTCTGTCTGTGGTATTTGAAACTGGGAATGTCATAGTTTGAACAAAGATACTTTCCATATCTTTTGTGTTCTGTTACCAAAGTTGCAGAAAAAAGGTCTGAACAACAGATTAAAAGAGCCAGTTACAAAATAGCACAAATGAAGCATGTTATGTCAACCCCAGATATTTGAATGTTGCAATTTAATAGATGCCCCGTTCTTTCCAATGGTCAGTTAAAGCTATGTTTTATTGTGCGATGTGCCATTAAACTCTGTGATGCCCAGAATCAATCTGGTACATCAGTTTGTTATATTCAGTCCAGCTTTGGGATTATTTTTATTGAAAAAAGGTTAAAATCTGTTAGACATAGAGGTAGTCCTCTGAATTATGGGTGTAATTAAGCCCACAATTATGGTCTTAATTTGTGATGATTGCAGAGCAGCTCACCATGCAACCAGACCTGATTTTGTGAGCTTTTTATGGCTGTCATAAAGCAAACACCGTGGTTGTTAAATGCTATAGAATTGGTTTCCAGAAAACCTACTCCATAGCATTTCTGGTCGCCAGTAACCAGAAAAAATGCTGATTCCCAGCAAAAATGTTGTAAATCATAATAATGTCACCATAGGCTGTAAAGGTGAGCTGATTGCCCAGCACCCAAAATGTAGTCAAGTGACTGGGGGTAGGGGGTGGGAAAGAGGGATGATGTTGTAACCTCAAAACCAGGTTGTAAGTCCCATTGTTGGGGTACATTGTAAATTTGGTCATATGTCGAGGACAACTCTAAAGGCAGTACAGTAAGATGATTCTTTGATTTTTTTTGTTTGGAGCCTGACGGGCTTTCAAAAGCAAAAATAATAGAAACCCTGAAGTTTATGTAAACGCCAAACATTATCTCACCATTCTTTCTTACCTTCAGAAACTAATCTCTAAATTGAGTTCTTTCATGTGTCATGTCAGATTATATTGTAAATCTGAGGGTGTGTGCCATCTCTTTGTTAACCAATTTAGGAGGCTGAGATTGTTTGATACAGATACATTAAATAAATCCCAGTAAAATTGGGTAATCATTTCTGAATCCACTTTCTCACTCTTTTATCATCTTGGTTCATATTTTAAGATTTTATAATAATGGTGGACAAGATTTTATAATAATGGGGAACATGAAGGAAAAGGGGGGACATGATTGAAACATTTAAATATGTTAAAGGGTTAAAGGAGGAAAGTGTTTTTAATAGGAAAGTGAACACAAGAACAAGGGGACACAATCTGAGGTTAGTTGGGGGAAAGATCAGAAGCAACGTGAGAAAATATTATTTTACTGAAAGAGTAGTAGATCCTTGGAACAAACTTCCAGCAGACGTGGTTGGTAAATCCACAGTAACTGAATTTAAACATGCCTGGGATAAACATATATCCATCCTAAGATAAAATACAGGAAATAGTATAAGGGCAGACTAGATAGACTATGAGGTCCTTTTCTGCCGTCAGTCTTCTATGTTTCTATGTTTCTAAGATCTTTAAGGAACTCTGCTATTGTATCTACATTCTGCTAATGCAATCTTCTATGCACAATTCTACGTACGTAAATACATGCATAAGTTCCATTAAGTTCAATGCTACCTACTATCAGTAAGTACAATTATTACAGATAAGTTTACAATCCCAGGAATATTTGGTTCAGAGTGTAATTTGTGTCAGATCGTGTAATCTCCCCACCTCCCATGACTCTCTGAGTATGTTAGTGTTCTCCAGAAGTGTTTTCCACTTCTTCTGGGCTCACATTATTATTAGGATTTTAGCAGTCTAAGAACTTTTGAAGTTGGAATTCTTCCAATGTGGGAGTAGAATGCAAGTAGAACTAGCCAGGTTTAATGTTGTAGCTTCAGATGAAGGAAGGAAGACATGGCAGTATCAGTGGGATATGTTTTCTAGATGCCAGTAATAATCCCTTGTGGCTTATTTGTGGGGGCTGATTCCATTTTACAAATTGACAGCAAATATTACAAAAGTATTACATTACATTTATCACGACATCATTAAAGCTGCCATACCTACCTGGGAATAAATCTGTTGTGGTTGCTAGGACTTATTTGATGTGCCCAAATGGCTGAAAATTTGGTTTCTTTCTGTTTGCTTGTCTTCTTGAGTATAGGGTAATTCAGTAAACTCAAGTTTATAGATTGGTTTTCAGATCCTGATTTCTGGGGAGCCTACAATAAATTGCAACTCTGTTTTAGAACACAAGGGCCAGTTGGTGTAATGGTTTGAGGTAACAGGGTAGAAGCCAAGACACCCTGTGTTTTAGTCCCTCTGTAGGCACAAAGAACGGGGTGGTGCAGTGGTTACAGTGCAGCACTGCAGGCTACTTCAGCTAACTGCTAGCTGTAGTTCAGCAGTTCAAATCTCACCACCGACTCAAGGTTGACTCATTTTTCCATCCTTCCAAGGTGGGTAAAATGAGGACCCAGATTGTTGGGGACAATAGGCTGATTCTGTAAAGTGTTTAGAGAGGGCTAAAAGCATCATGATGTGGTATATAAGTCTAAATCAGTGGTTCTCAACCTTTCTTATGCTGCGACCCCTTAATACAGTTCCTCATGTTGTGGTGACCCCCCAACCATAAGTCTAGCGCCAATTCTCCCAACAGAGTTTTAAGATGATTGGCAGGAAGGTCAGAGGGACACCCCCACTGTAAACACCTCATTGGTCAGATTGTAAAAATATATTCCAAGGTGCCAGAATAGAAGCTTTAGTTCCTAACAGCATGGGAAATTTGTCTTTCCCCATGGTCTTAGGATACCTCTGTAAAACGGTCATTCGACCCCCCCCCCCCCAAAGGGGCCTGACACCCAGGTTGAGAACCACTGATATAAATGCTATTGGGGGTTCATACGCTCTCTCAATCCTAGGAAGAAGGCAGGGATCAAACTGCTTCCAAAAATGATGCCAAGGAAACTACAGCAGTTGTCCAGGCTATCAACACAGACTCACCAAGGAAGGAAACAAAACAAAACAGAACATAATATTTATTTCTCTCTGCTTTATTTGGTTGCCCGCTGGTGTGACTGCAAGTGTAGTTGAAGTGTAATAACCCTAGAGTGTTTTACTTAAAATTGTGCGCTAATATGGCCAGTGTCTAATTCTCCATTTGTATTATTCCCAGCAGAAAAATCTCACATCAAAGAAAAAATATGAATTTGAAGATATTTTGGAAGAGCGACGGCAGTCTAGTGACCTCCGATATGCAATGAAATGTTATACTCCTGTTGTTTATAAAGAACTTTCTCCCTGCAAGCCAAGTGCCATTAAAAGTATTGTTCTACAGTCTGAACAGGTTCAGTATGTCATCAGGCAGGTGTGTCAACCTTTTATCTGCTCCCCTTTCAGTTGTTTATTTGTCAGCTGCTGTTATAATGATTTGACCAGTAACTTTGTTACCCACCAATATCCTAATTATCCTGGCTCCCTAGTTTCTTCTTCTCTCTTCAAGATTTGTGATAGAACTCTTCCATGAAATAAATATGCTTTTTCATTATAGTTTAGAAGCTGCTTAAAGACATACAGTATTTCCAAATCAGGGAGATTTGTTTGATTTGTGCTGATTGTAATTTATTAATTTTGTTAAAAGTTGTTTAGAGATATAACACTTAAGGAGGTATAGTTCTAATGTCTTGGTAATGTCTAATGAGACTAGTCCCAATTCTTTTCTTGAGTGGGATACATCCATCCATACAGCTGTTCCGACCCAAATGCTAGCAACTTACTGCAATTATATATAATATTTCTTATATATGATTGAATTTTATAGTTATTTTTGCATAAACTGTAGCTTTTAAACTCTATTGAGAGTTATCTTAAGCAGCTTATACATTCATAAATAAATGCATTAAAAAGGTCTTACTGTTTAATCAATGACAGGCAAGTCCTTGACTTATGAACACAACTGAGCCCAGAACTTATGTTGCTAAATGAGAAATTTGTTAAGTGGGTGACCCCCCCCCTTCCACATTTTACGATGCTTTCTTGGATCGCTCCAGTTGTTAAATTAGTAGCAATTGTTAAATTAATCTGGCTACTCCATTGATTTTGTTTGTCATGAGTTTGCAAAATATGGACCCCCAGATATTGCAACCATCATAAATATGAGTCAGTTGTCAAGCATATTTGGAAATCACTTGACCATGGGGGATGCTACAATGGCCATAAGTGTGAAAAATGGTCACAAGTATTTTTTTCAGTGCCGTTATAACTTCAAACAATTTATTAAACAAACTGTTGTAAGTCAAGGACTACCTATAATGAAAGTTAAGCTTATTAATGGCTGCCTCTTATGGTGATTATGTATCTATTTGTCCTGTACTAGTTGTTGGGAAAATGAGCCGAAAGCGCTGTTATTTCTGATGTCCTTTTTATGGGTTTTAACAGACATTTGGTGGGCTTCCGCGGGGCAGAAGTTTAGGTTTCAAAAGTTTTGCTCTGGTTCATTAAGTCCATAAATTCAAAATATTTGAGGGGTGTCTTTATTAACAAAGCTCTTGATTTCTGTGCTTAGCTATCAAAAGAGACTGGTGAATCCCTTGATATTATACAAGAAGAGGCAGTAGAAATTCTGGATGAGATGGGACATGGCATGCATATGGGAGCTATTCGGTTTTTTGCTTTCACTCTGAGCAAAATCTTTAAATGCCTTTTCAAGAGCGTGTACGTAAATGAAGATGGCATGCAAAAAGTAAGTATGCACGAACACTTCTGGATAAAATAGCGTTTTATGCACATGCATTCAGGGTGAATTAATGCAAGAGTCGCTAGTTACAGTAAGCTTTCCAAATTCCTTGGGCTGTGCATTTGTTATCCCATTAACGCACTCTTCTCTGAAAATTGTCACTTGTTGTGAATCATTATACCAAGATGCAGAACAAGAAACTAAAAGAAATGTGACTGCACATGTCCATATGCAACAATAAATAAATATTAATTTTTGCAAAATGTATACGCAGTTCTTAATATGGGATTGGAAGTAAACAGCAAAATGATTCCAAGAGTCTGTTATTGCTTTAAAATGTATGTCTCGCTACTGGCAACTGTAAAGGCATCAAAAGTAGTAACTTATCATTAGTAAAATCCCCAAATCCCCATCATTTCCTGCTGTTCTTAAACATGCCGCACATAGATTAAGGCCCTATTTTGATTAGCTCTCTTTTACCATTGCTCAGCTACAAGTGAGGCCTAGCTAGCTTTGGTCTAGAAAGTTAAGTAGACTTAGCATTGAAGGATGAGGACTTTGATGGGATTTTTTTTAGGGCTTTAGGTGAGACCAAGTAGTCAAAAAAGAAAATAAAAAAAAAATCAAGAAAGAAGTGGTAAACCACTTATTTGTGGTGTCAGGAAATGGTGTAGATGATGTAAATGGTGTAAATCACTAGAAATCAAGCTATTTCTTTTCCTACCTTTCGAAATGATAGTTGAGGTGAAACACTGATTTCCTTTTTTCTCCAGCACATTTCCGTTTTAGTGCAGTGTAGTCTCTGCCCATAACAAATGCCTAAGGAGAGATGATTCTTAAAAAGGATTTATTTATCCCAAACAGGGAAAGTCTAAAAGTATAAACAAACCAGACTCCCACAGCCAAGAACAATAGTTTCTGGGAGATAGGCCTTTGTTTGCTCAGTGTTGTACAACTAGTTGGTAATACTCAGAAGGTTTACCCAGCTGGTACAAAATTAGCTGAATGGGAGAAAATCTCAGTAACCAATTATGTGACTCAATCCTTTTTTGAAAAGCTGTAATTTTTAGATATATATTAGCTAGATATATTAGTAGTATCAAAATTGTGCTTAACATTGAGGTACCGTAGATTACTCCGTGGGGCATATAGGAATAGGTATAGTGGGTGAAGAAAAAGTAACAATTATGCAAACAATTTTTTCTTGTATGATATTGCTTTTTCTCTATATGCCAAGCAACAGCAAAACAATAAGTATTCTAAGGTGGAAAAAACCTTTTAAAAAGCAAGAATTGGCTTTAAGACAACTATAAAGGTGGGATGGAGTTAGGGAGAGTAGTTACCATCTAAGAGCCTGTAGAAGATTCTGTCACATTACAAATGGATAGATCTATTCTGGAAGTATGTAATTATGCCAAGTTTTCATCATAAGCTATATGACAAGCGATGCTAATATTATATGGAAATGTGTTTTAACGTAAAAATTGACGCTTTAGGAGGGTTTCCTCTAACAGTCAATTTTTTAATAGGAAAGTTTATTTGTTTTCTTAAGTCATATGTTGAAACTGATTTCATTTTCTGTTTGTTTTTTGCTTTATGTTTGCTGTTTTCTAAAATAAATTAGTTTTCAGCACTATGTGGGTAAATTGGTTTGTCATAGTATCAGGTGTACTAGTAAGAAAATGATCAGGTGTGTCTGTTCTATTTAACCACACCTAGCTTATCAAAAGATAAACCTAGAATTAAGCAAATTCATAATTAGAAATATGTGATGAGGATTTATTCTTAACAGTATTACAAAACTTGGTTGCAATTGGAGTAGATCTATAAAGCAAGGGGGGGGGGTTATGCAAGAGGGCTTAATTTTGGAGTGCTGTAGGTTTATGTCTGTAATAGAACTGCCTTATTTCTCAACTTCTTATTGCCTCCCCACATCCATCACAAAATTTTCTGGAGAGGGTGTGAGTATTTGCATGTGGAGAATAAACGAATAGATGATATTGAGTTTGAAGATGGAAACCATTGTGTTTTGCCAAATGGATCCTTTTCCAAGGCTATTTATTTACCTGGTCTTGGTTTTTTTTTGTCAAAATAAGTTTGACAACTGGTTTTCAAAGTTGAAACTGGTTTTCATATTTCATATTGGCTCATATTCATATTTTCACAAGAATATTTGAAGAAGAAATAAGGGACAGATTTGTAACCATCACTGTAATCAAAGATTTGGCTTGAAATTGTGATTTTCATAGGTAAAACTGACATAAAGTCATTCCCAAATAAGGTTAACTAATAGATTGGATTGTAACATATTACAATTGTTAATTGATAAGGTACTTGTGTGTCTCATCCCGTGTTCCCTTTCCTTTGGCCTACCTCATTCCATTGTACATCCTCCATCAGCATAACCTCTTCATGAGTCTGATGAAGTGTGGCCTAACTTATAAATCTTCTCTTTCCATAAATTTTGTTAGTCTGATAAGGTGCTACCGAACTGAAAAATGATCAGAGTAGACCATTTTTATTATATATTAAAAGTATTTGTAGATACTCTTGACTGTGCAGTTTTTTTGAATTCTGAGCCAACCACACCTGGAAGACACCAGGCTGAGGAAGGCTAAATGTGTGTAAATCCCAATGTTCCATATTGAGTGATGAGAGACAAACTTTGCTTTGCTTATGCTGAGAACGTATGGGGATGCTTAAGTCTATCTGTCTGCCTGCCTGCCTGCCTGCCTGCCTACCATCCATCTATCATCCATCCATCCATCCATCCATCTATCAATCATCTAGCCATCCATTCATCCATACCATTTTGGAGCTACCCATCATCCCACAGAAGGTCTCCTCCTGATTCCCTGTATTTTCTTACCAGGTGACCACATTTAGTGGTTAAATGTCCATAGTGTGATTTTCACAACTAATATAAGCAAAGAAATTACCCAAGTTAGTACTCAGATCATTACCAACAAGTGTCTTGTAGCTCCTTGATTTTAAGAAATAGATATATTGAGTATGAAAAATATACTCAGAGAAATTGGTAAAAAAAACATCAAATAAAATAGCTGGCTCTAGAACAGCAAATCTTTTACAGACATATAGATGCATTTTATTCAGGACATAGCCAGAACTTGATTTTGTTTCCTAGTTTATAATCTAAAATCTAAAAGCATTGGACTATGGCCATCCAGTTTTTTTCCAGATAGAAATTATTGGGAATTACTTAACGCAAAATATGTTGCATGGTGGTTTGGGATGAAAGCAAAAATTTTTTAAAATCCAATCGAAGGAATTGTTAGCAGTAAAATATGCGAAAAAAGAGTTGTGAGTTATAAACACTCCACAGTTGTTTATCCTGCCAAAGTACAGGACTAAATCCCATTTTTTTCAGGCACCTATTTGCACATTTGTTTCCTATATAGTGGTTGGTTGCTCTGTGCTAAGATGGGTGGCCAATAAATAAATAAATGACATAAATAAATATGCCTTCCGAAGTCTAGTCTTCCAGAATAAATGTTAGGTTAAAGGGAAAGTTGCAAGTGAACTACAAGAAATATAATCTGTGGCCATCATTAATGGTAGAGTGTTGCAGTAGCTCATGGATTTCAAGGCAAAATGTGCATCTCTTCATAAAATTAGCATTTTAGCTTGTAGAAAACAAATGGCATAGTTGTTGTATGTGTTTTGATAAAACATTGCCTTTTTAAACAAAGTCATTCACAATCTCTCTTAATCATTATAGTAATAAATAACATGTTGTGTCCTGTTAGTTACAACAGGCAATCCAAGAACATCCCGTTGTCCTGTTGCCCAGCCATCGAAGCTACATGGATTTTCTCTTACTATCCTATGTGTCATATAGCTATGATTTGGCTTTGCCTGTCATTGCAGCAGGAATAGGTAAACACTTTAACGTTTTTTTTAAAAAATATTTGGTTCCCAGAATTTTATGTTAGTTGAAGCTAGCTTGATTTGATTGTTATAAAACTGGATTGAAGTATTTCTTCTTTATGTATGATCTATGTGTGTTTGTTGTAAATTATTATACCTCTGGGCAAAAAAAACATCCAAAAAGGTTGAATTCACAGCCCTCCCCTGTTCCAATCATATAAAAGTGTGTAACTTGTTTTAGGTAATTCAAAGTTATGACTGAAAGTAATCTATATTCAGAAATTACTTAGAACTTAAAGAACTTCTAATATACATGACCTTATAAAATTTAACAAATTTAATAAACCTGAGATGAAAATGACCATACAATGCCACAAATAGATATAGAATCCCAGGCTCATCAATCACTTTTTGAGTTGTTTGTAAAGATATATAAATTGTAATACTGTACCTATGTTAAAATGTTTAGCATGCTCCATATACCTACATTTTAGCTTTTTAATGCAAATCTGAATTGAAGCTAATTTTGATTTAGAAACATTTAATGGAAGTTCAGACTTTTGTAATCAATTGAAAAAGCAGAAGCTATTAACTAAGCAGGGTTTGATAGCCAGCTTTTCAAGGCAGAAATGTTAGTTAGGTCAACAGCCATTACCCACGTTCAAAGTCATGACATGTAATTCAAAAATCAATTGAACAGTGAGACAAATAAGAAAAAAGAGGGGGGATTATAATGGATATAAAAATGGGATTTTTATTAGCCATGCTGTATCTTATGTATATGTCTAATTAAGACATGAAAAGTATCCAAGAAACTGTACTAAGATCTAACAAGTGAATTTCATATAGGATTTCCTTGTTGGCAAGATTCTATTAATGTAATTTTACAGTAAAATTAGAGCCAGCACTTAACTGGACTTTCTTGAAAGATTGACAATGATTGACTTCTTTCATCTGTCTGCTGTGCGTTTGCTAGATTTCCTTGGAATGAAAATAGTCGGTGAGCTGCTTCGAAAATCAGGTGCCTTTTTTATGCGACGTACATTTGGTGGAAACAAGCTTTATTGGGCAGTGTTTGCTGAATACGTCAAGTGTATTTTAAAGGTGAATAACTTTAAAATAGCTGGCAATGTTTCGTTGGTTTTTGTTAATGGTAGATACTTCATCCGCATGATGTAAATATATTTCTGCCCAGAGGAACAAGGGATTCCTGTTAATTTTAGATTTTGAAAATCAGAGTTACATGTTTTCTTCTTTTAAATTTTATGATTATTGCTGTTTTAGGTTGTCCCCCGTCCCCCCACCGCCAATTTTATGGCTTGCTTCTCTGAAAAATGTATATGTCTTACTTGTTTTGCTAATTGTTGACTTCTCTCTTTCTCCCGCTCTCTCTTTCTCTCTCTTCTCAAGAATGGACATGCCCCTGTTGAGTTTTACCTTGAAGGTACTAGAAGCCGTACTGCAAAGACATTGTCTCCAAAGTTTGGTATGTTGGTCAAAAAGTTACAGCTGCTGTAGGCACAGATGATTTATTTTTAGTACAATGGGTCTGTGAACACTTAAATTTATATTAATCTGATAGGAGAAACTAGAACAGTGGTTCTCAACCTATCTAATGCTGCGGCCCCTTAATACAGGTCCTCATGCTGTGGTGACCCCCAACCATATGTCTAGCACCAATTCTCCCAACAGAGCTTTAAGCTGATTGGCAGGAAGGTCAGAGGGACACCCCCACTGTAAACACCTGATTGGTCGGATTGTAAAAATATGTTCCAAGGAGCCAGAATAGAAGCTTTAGTTCCTAACACCATGGGAAATTTGTCTTTTCCCATGGTCTTAGGGGACCCCTCTGAAACGGTCGTTCGACACCCAAAGGGGTGCTGACCCCCAGGTTGAGAACCGCCAATCTAGAGCTTCTTGGAGGCTGGAAGATTCTACAAGATTATAGGGCCAGAATATATGCATATTCCTTCCATTTCATGGAAGTAAATTGCAATCTCTCCTTGCTTCAAGGGAGGCAATTGGCATTATAAGCAATGGACCCTTACAATAATGAGTATAGTGACAAGTGAGATGCTAAAGAACATTTAATTTTCAAATTTCTGAAACTTTAGACTGCTTTTCTTTTAGTAACTTTGGCTTGTAAACTTTGGGAGAACCTAACTTTATTTGTGAAAGGCACACATGTGCCTGAAACGAAAGATTTTGCCTTCCAGTGACATGTCTGGTGTTATGTGCTCCAGTATTTCCATGTTAATCACCTTTGTTGTCCAAGGTCCCATCGCATAGGGCAACTGCCAACTATCTGCCTTAATCTTCCCAGGTTTCTTTTGCCTTATTTCCTTTTAGTTGGGAACTATATTTTTCCTGCCCCAGATATTCAGTTGGTGATAGCTCCCCCTGGCTCTTCTCACTTCTTCCTTTCCCCTTACCTTGTTTTAACCTCTCTCCTACATTTCTCTCTCTCCTACACTTGCTGTTTTATCTGTTTTGCAACACCTCGTCCAACGTGTATATTCCATTTCTGTGCCTGAATCAAACACATATATTTTGGATCTGTGTTTTTTAAATAAACCTTCTCTGGACGTGGACCATTAAGAACCTCCTGTTCTACACTTGAAATGGTTCATATGCAGAATCTTTTGCACACCATTAAAATCTAGGGTTGAATTCGTACACGAAGGTTAGGTATTAATTTAGATTTCTTTTTAAAAGGTTTTTTGTTTTTGTTTTTAAAAAGATGTTCTTTATATCTACAGGTCTTCTCAATATTGTGATGGATCCTTTTCTTAAAAGGGAGGTTTTTGATATCTATCTTGTCCCAATCAGTATCAGTTATGAGAGGGTGTTGGAAGAATTTCTTTATGCCTACGAACTTTTGGGAGTCCCTAAACCAAAAGAGTCTACATCGGTAAGGAATCAAATTGGCATACTTGTAGGGGAAATGTTGGATACTGTCTTGCCACTTCCTATGGTCTAGGGTGATTATAATACTAAACTCTAAATAAGCATTATGAAAATAAAATAAACCGGAGTGAGTTTAGGTGTCATCACACTTTCCCTTTCCTTTGTTCAATGTGGCCACAAGAGGAAATTAAAAATTTATATTAATAGCAGCCAATTTTAAACCATAGTTTATCATAGAAACATAGAAGTCTGACGGCAGAAAAAGACCTCATGGTCCATCTAGTCTGCCCTTATACTATTTTCTGTATTTTATCTTAGGATACATGTTTATCCCAGGCATGTTTAAATTCAGTTATTGTGGATTTATCTACCACGTCTGCTGGAAGTTTGTTCCAAGGATCTACTACTCTTTCAGTAAAATAATATTTTCTCATGTTGCTTTTGATCTTTCCCCCAACTAATACTGGTTTATTTCAAGTAGATACAATTATGAAACTGAACAATATTCAAAACTGGCATTAGAAAGGTTGAGAGCCACTGCTTTAGAGCCTCGGTGGTGCAGTGGTTAGAGTGCAGTACTGCAAGCTACTTCTCCTGATCACCAGCTGCCAGCAGTTTGGCAGCTCAAGGTTGACTCAGCCTTCCATCCTTCCAAGGTCCGTAAAATGAGGACCCAGATTGTTGGGGGCAATATGCTGTTTACTTTCTGTAAACCGCTTAGAGACAGCTATAAAGCACTGTGAAGCGGTATATAAGTCTAAATGCTATTGCTATTTAGGGTACCATCCTTCTTCATGGGCCACTTCAACTTTACTTCTGTAAAATAATAAAAACAATAGCATTATACCTGAGACTTTTTGCAAGGATAAAAGAGGTAAGAATCGTAAGGCTGTACAAATTTCATAAGCGATATAGATAATTCTTGACTTACTACCACAATTGAGCCCACAATTTCTGTTGCTAAGCAGGAAAGTTGTTAAGTGAGTTGTGCCTCAGGTTATGACCTTTTTTCAACCACAATTGTTAAACAAATCGCTGCAGCTAAATGGATCATGTGACCATTAAGCGAATCTGGTTTCCCTTGTTGACTTTACTTATTGGAAGCTGGCTGGGAAGGTCAGTCGTGATCATATAACCCTGGAATAGTGTAACTCTCATAAATGCATGTCAGTTGCCAAGTGCCCAAATTTTGATCATGTGACCATAGGAATGTTGTAGTGGTCATAAATGTGAAAAATGGTCATAAGTCACCATTGTAACTTTGAATGGTCATAAATGAAAAAAGTTGCAAGTCAAGGATTACGTGTACTGCAGAAATTATGAGAAGATGAATAATAAATGTATTATATCTACCATATTTTGGGAGTATATAAGACACACCTTAGTTTTGGGGGGGAGGAGAAATAGGAAAATAGTTTACCTACCATGTATTGATCTGGCTAGCGTCCTTAGTCTGGTCAGCTTCAGCACATTATTTTATCACCTGGTTAGGGCTTTAAAAAACCTTATTCAAAGCGAGTAGCAATGTAAAAAAGCCTGCAAAGACTTAGGGCTGGAAAAAAACTTCTTAGGAGACAGTAGTAATGAAAAAGTCTGCAAAGACTTAAGAAAAACCTGGGAAAAACCTTCAGAGACAGTAGCAATGAAAAAGCCTGCAAGCCAGGAAGAGCTGGGAATATTGTTAGTGTCTCATTAAGGCTGGGAAAAAATGCTTCGGAAAAGCTAGATGCACCCAAATTTTCAGCTTCTTTTAGGGGGGGGGAAGGTGTATCTTATGATCTGAAAAATATGGTATATCTATTATGTTATTCATTATTATTATTTATTTATTGGATTTGTATGCCACTCCGCTCCAAGGACTATATTACATATCATTATGTATATATTATATATATTACATTTCATTATGTATATAGTACAAATAAATATGTATTACATTACAGACGTAATTATATTACAGATTTTATATCTGCATATCTCTTAGGATGCATTTTTTCAGCAGACCTAAGGATCCCTTGGGAACAGGGAATTGGCAATATGATTTTATTATGGGTGGATTTTTAAAAACTTTCTTGCTTTTTAATGGTTATTTTAAGATATGGGGTTTGTTTCCTTTTATTGTATATTGTCCAGAGTCACATTTATGAAATTGGATGCTACGTAAAATCAGTCGGCCTTCAAATTTTATTTTCATTTCATTTTTATTCCTCAGGGACTCTTGAAAGCCAGAAAAATTCTGAATGAAGATTTTGGAAGCATACATGTTAATTTTGGGCAGCCTGTATCACTCAGAACATTGGAAGCTGGAAGAATGAATAAATATCCGTTTAATTTAGTTCCAAGGTACACGATTCATGGTTGAGTATTTTTAACAGCTTGTAAGGGGGGGGGGGGGAAGGCTTTGATATCTGACTTTCACAGAGCTCTTATATTATCTGCAAAAATAACCACTGAATGGCAGTGCAGAGAAACCCTTGTCTCTTCATTTGCTTCTAGTAATTGTTCAGATTTCTGTAACCAGATCTGATAGCTCTGTTTTGTTGCGTTTTGAAATCATTGGATAACTGGTGTGTGTGTGTTTTGTGTGTGTGTGTATGAGGGTTGGGTTCCTCCTGGTTCAGACCACTTTGCCCAAACCGGTAGCAACCCACTGGTAACATCATGATAATGCCGCTGAACCGGATCAGTCGGTGCTAGTACGTGGGTGCCACCACCTTTTATTTTTTTCCTTCTGAGCATGCACAAAAGTTGAGTTCTGGCATTGTGCATGTGAATCACCATCTTTTTTCCAGCTTTTTTTTGGTGGGGGGTTGTTAATGCGCTTGTGCATGCGTGCAAAGCACATACGTGCCCACAAGGTGTGCCCATGTAGCATGGGAGGGAGTGAACCAGCAACAAGGCAAGTTGGAACCCACCCTGGGGTGTTTTGTGTGTGTGTGTGTGATAGAAACTTGGAAAAGGCTTTGTTTATTAAAAGAATAGAATAGAATGGAATTTTATTGGCCAAGTGTGAATTTGTCTTGGTGCATATGTTTATGTTTATTTAGATTTGTATGCCGCCCCTCTCCGCAGACTTGGGGCGGCTTATGCTCTCAGCGTACATAAAATAAAATATACATTTGTCAATAATCATATGGTACGACACTTAATGATTGTCATAGGGGTCAAATAAGCAATGAAGAAGCAATATTAATTAAAATCTTAGGATATAAGCAACAAGTTACAGTCATACAGTCAACGTGGGAGGAAATGGGTGATAGGAATGATGAGAAAAACTAGTTGAATAGAAGTGCAGATTTAGATAAGTTGCTTTAGAGCTGCTGAAAGATTCTTTGCCAAAAAGAAAAAAAAGAAAAAGAAACCCCAAGGACTCTTCTATGCTTGAATTAAATGTGAAAAGGGATTGCAAGGTAAACATTCTAAGTACAGTACTTTGCTCATTGTATGTTTTCTTCATAGGCACATTTCCCAGAAGCCATCCGAGGAAATACAGAAATTTGTCACTGATGTAGCCTACCAAATAGAGCTCTTGCAAATAGAGAACATGGTTCTGAATCCATGGGTGTTGATTTGTACTATCTTGCTCCAGAATTTACCAGCCATAGATTTTGAACTTCTGGTGGAAAAGACACTATGGTTGAAAAATTTAACTCAGCTATTTGGAGGATTCCTAGACTGGCCCGGTATGCAAGCACACTTGTACATTTTTTTCCTTTTTCCTAAAAGCAGTATAGTTTGTATTATTCTTTGCTTCTTAGCCAAAAACTAGATTTATTGCTGAAGAATATTTCTTTAGAAAGCTAAAACTCTTCCAATTGTCTGATTATCACGGAGAATAAGGAACGTGGTTTTTTTTTAAAAGAATTAGTAGATTTAAATCCCATCTTTATATAGTAGTAGTAGTAGTAATTGTACTTTATATAGTACAATTCGAGGCAGTGTTAATTATGTACCCTCCTCTTATTTTCCCCACAACTCTGTGAGGTAAATTGGCCTGAGAGAAAAGGTCGGGCCTAAAGTCACCCAGAGAGTTTTTGTGCCTATGGGGGAACTAGAACTCAGGGTTTTCTAGTTTCTAATCTAGCACTTTAACCAAAATTGTATTATGCCCTAGAGACAAGATATAGATAAGATTTGATGTATTTATCCAACCCTTGTTCAGGATCTTATTTGAACTTCCAATTTAAAAATATTATAATTTAAAAGTAGAAGACACATTACAAATCAGTTTTTAAAATGTTTTATAAATCTTTTTTTTAAGTGTTCTGGCAAATTAGTGTGCCTTTCGTCCCCTGTCCAATTGTCTTTCCTTTATCTCATATATCATATTTATTTTCTTCCTTGCATATATCTTCTCCTCTATTTTTACATATTATCTTTATATATATTACTTCATGTCTATTCTCTTCCATATGTATTGTGTATTGGACAAATGAATGAATAAATAAAATAAAATAGAATAAATTTAAGCAAAATCCTCCCACCCCACCCCGCAAAAAGCCAATTTCAATTTGTCATTACAATAAGGTTCTGAAAGTCAGAATTAATATTACTTGGGGAAGAGGAGAAATCTTCCTCAATTCTTGTTTTTTCTGATGCTCAACTGCAGTTCTTTTGGGGTTTTATTTGTTCTTTTTCATTAGTTTGCCCTATGATATTGTAGATATTTTTGCTAGCTGCTGAGGGCAGGAAATACTGTTGTGCTTGCTGGTTGTTTGGGGTGGTTAAGGGGGAAATTGTTATTATTTGATGAGCATGTTCCCAGTTCTGACATGTTTCTCCCGTGTACAAAAATGTGGTTCTTCTTTCCAGTTTTGACTGAATTTGTTAGAGATTTCCTGCTACATTTCCCTTTGATTTTCCTCCTTGCACTTTCATAAATTTCACAAGAGATGATTCATCTGCTTCCAAAATGTTCTGGTATCAACTAATATAAAGTCTGGGGAGCTTTTCTTTTTTAAAAAAACCCCGAAACCTTCCTTATACATTAACCACTTGAACTGAAAATTTATTCCCCAGCGTGCCAGCAAGAGCAAAGAATATGTTTGTTTTGGATAAATCCTCATTTTCAAAGTTTGGAAACTTGAGGGGGGGGAAAAACTTCAGCCAGAAGTCTTGGCTGCTGTTTCCTCTTTATTTCTTCATTATTTGGTTAAGCTTAGGAAGGGTTTTTTTTAAGGCTAATAACAATAGAGTAGCTCCTTCAATGGCTCTTTTGGACATTTTTTTCCCAAAAAGATTCCCCCCCCCCCCAGAACTTGTCAGAAAGGCTCAATCCATTCTGAACACAAGACTGACCATTATGAAAATACGTTAATTGTGAGACACCTCCTCCTACCAATTTATTTTCATACTAAAGCAGAAAGCTAAAAGCATATCTTTGTAGGTACTCATACTCCTTTGCATTTGTCTGTTGTTGTTAGATAATCTTTGTGCCAGCAAAGCTGTAAAATCCGCCTTGGCGCTGCATTCCAACCTTGCCAGCTTGGTCAATGGAGAAGTGATCCTCAATGACAAAGAAATGGGATTTGTTACTACAGAGGACCCTGTGTTTAGGCGAGCCTTGTCCACCCTCGTATGTGGCTCCTATAAGAATCAGTTGCTTAATAACTTTGTGCGACCAGCTCTCGTAGCAATTGCATTGCAAATCACACACAGTTCCAGAAAAGGTAATACCACTTCTCTATTATAAATTCAAAGCTGACCTCTAAACCACCGATAAACCCTTTTGCTGAGTTGCATAAGTCACTAAGTAGACAAACATTGAATTTTATTGCTGTCCTTGGGTCTAAGAACTCAAAGCATGGAGATAATACAGAGAATAGATAAGCATGTTTTGTGAATAGCTATAAAGACGCTTTCTCACATAGAAATCTTCCTTGGGCTAGTTTTTTTAAGCCTATGAACTAAACAACACTTTGTAAATAGATTTGAGCTTGGTTACTTTCTGTGCAAATCTTGTCTTTCACACTAGATCATCTTTGTTGGCAGGGGTGGGTTACTCCCAGTTTGGACCAGTTTGCCCGAACTGGTAGTGACCCACTGGTGATGTAACAATGACATCATCTACCCGGTTCGGTCAGTGCCGATCCATGGATGATGCCACCTTTTAAAAAAAAATTTCTTGAATTTTTTTTCCTTCTGAGCATGTGCAGACGCCAAGATTCCAGTACTCTATATGTGGCCACCGTCTTGTTTTTGGCTTTTTAAAATTTATTTATTTAGATTTTTTCATTCATTTTTTCTTTTTGAGCTTGCGCAGAGGCTAATTTTCTGTCACTGTGCATGTAGTCGCCATCTTGTTTTTTGACTTTAAAAAAAATTATTATTATTTTTCGGCACAAAGTGCGCATGCACCCACGAGGCATGCCCATGCAGCATGGGAGGAAGCGAATTGAAAGCGAGGTAAGTTGGAACTCACCCCTCTTTGGTGGGTCTTTAAAAACCTCCCTAGCAGATGGGAGATTTGCAGGAAGAGGAGGACATAAATTTTTCGGTGGTATTAATTCCAATAGTGAGAGACATACAATGAGACACAATCGTCTTTTTTTTCTGTCATCTTTTTGTTCTCTTTATTCTGCAAGTGAATAAATGGTATCAAATCAATTGTGTCCAGTAAACCAGGGGTCTCCAACCTGGGCAACTTTAAGACCTGTGGACTTCAACTCCCAGAATTCCTCAGCCAGCTTTGCTGGCTGAGGAATTCTGGGAGTTGAAGTCCACAGGTCTTAAAGTTGCCCAGGTTGGAGACACCTGCGGTAAACCATTTAAGCAAGCCTTAGCATTCATTACCCACACACATTAATATGAAGCTTGGGTACGTTTTACATCGGCGGTGGGTTGCTCCCCGTTCAGCCTACTTTGGTGAACCAGTAGCATTGGCAGCAGGATGCTCCGCCCACCACCCAGAATGCTTCTGTGCGTGTACAGAAGCGTTGCGCACGGAAAAACCAGTAGCAATGGGATTTAGAACCCACTTCTGGTCCACAATGTACTCTTCCCATAGCCTGACTAATTGGGGCTCTGGGCTGAAGTACGTCTAAGCCTTGTAAATTCAATTGGAATAATTCCTGTGCAGCTGTAACCATGATTCCAGGCTTTATTCATCAAAACACAATTCTGCAATAATTGTTTGCTGGAGATAATAGATAGCTAGAAATGTTATTTCCATTGTTTGTCATTGGAACAAACTTGTTTCTCAGGAATTCTGAATCATTTCAGTGGGTTCGTGCAAGAGAAGTCTCGGAATGCATTTCCAAGTTGTGTCCACAATATGCACATTTTCATTTATCAAGCAATGGTTCCTGTGTGTGTGTGTGTGTACATTAAATTGTATCTTTGACATTTATCTTTTAATAGCAAAATTATTTGACGAAAGATCTTACTGATAAAAAAATTATATTTTCCAGAGGAGGTCTATAACCAGTTTTCATTCTGGCGTGATGTTTTTTCTGAAGAATTTATCTTCTTTCCTGGAATATCCCTGAAGGTAAACTGTTAAGTCTTGAGTTCTTAATATTTGAGGGAATTTGCCATGACTTATTTGAGATTAATATTAGGAACAGGTTTTTTTTGCATGGGGTGGGTTTGGTGTTTTGTTTTTTTAAAAAAAACCTTTCTTTTTGATATTCTTTTCTATAAAAACAAAATATAAACAAAAACCCTATTTTGAGTATTTTGAGCTTGAAACAAACTTAAAAATACTGAATTTCAACCTCAAAGCATTTCCAGAGCACTATGAGTTTCTAGTGAACAAGCAATTTGCAGATAGGACTCATTTCATGAAATTTCAGACTCAAAACATTCTGAAGATAACATTTTGCAATTCACAGCCACCATACAAATAACTCAGGGGTACCTCTGATCATAGTTCCCTCTAAGCTGAGCAGTGAGCAATCGCTCACTTAAAAATCATCATCAACTCAGAGTTTTCCAAACCTGCCCAGAAGCCGAGAGAGAAGGAGAGAGAGAGGAAGAGAGAGAAACAGATAGAAAAAAGAGAGGAAGGAAAAGAGAAAGAAAAAGAATGGGAGTAAGGAAGAGAGAAAGAAAATCAAAATCTAGTTTGAAACTAGCTCAACTATTTAAGTGGCATATTGATATTGATAGAGTTGCCCTATGATGAGCTCACTGTTATAGACACACAGTACAGTATTTTATTTTGAAATTCTCTGAGGCAAAACAGGGTGGGTTTTTTATTTGTTTCTTTCTTTCTTTCTTTCTTTGTTTATTTATTTATTATTTCTGTGCCGCCCAGTCCTGAAGGGACTGCCGCTCAGACACTATACTTTTCTGCCCACCCCCCAAAAAAATTAGAGGGGACACTGCCTCTGATCACTTTTCCTTAACAGTTACTGGGTCATAAGGGTCCTTCATTTTACTCTTGCATAAGCCGAGTCACAAATGTTTGCTATGGACATTGTGGTGTAATTCAGTTATTCTGCCTCTTCAGGTTGAAAAGGCACTTGGTTCAATAAGTGAAAATTATTTAATTAATTATTGTTGACTTTAGATTTGTGGTGTGGAATGTCAATGCCACAAAGAATAAAATTCTGGAGCTATGTAGCAATCTTGCTTTGATTTTAAAATACAGTATTCTTTATGATGGGAATAAGAAGGTTCATCTTGTCTCAGTATAATATTTCAAGACAGCACAGAGTGTTCAGTTCCAAAATGCTCAAGTTCATTTCAAATTCTGTGGCCCCTTCCCACCCCCCAATTTTGATACAGAAAACTCTTGATAAATCCTTTGTCTTCCTGCCCTGGAAAAACTATTTGTGCTTTTTTGAAAGAGCAGTTAGACGCAAAACTCCCAATGGAAGACCCAGAATTCTAGAAGTTTGTGTGTGTGTGTGTGTGTGTGTGTATGAAACAACAATTGATATGATAATGACCATGATTCCAGAGCATTCATTGGTTACACTGTTGATTTTCAGCTATATGATTTTTCCACAATTTCTAGAAAAACAAACATACAAAATAGGATGATTAAGCTTCCACGAGGTTTAGTTTGTTCTTTTAGCTCCCTCCCATGCCCAAAGCAAGTAGAAAAAAGCTACTAACTAAGCCTTTCCGCCTTGGGGGGGCTGCAAAAATTACATGTAAAAAAGCTTGACCACTTGTGGTTTAAATTGCAATGGACACAGAAGGCGTATCAATGAGAATGTGGAGGAATTGAAAGGTTAATCTACTACTACACCCAAACCCAAATTGTGAATATTATTAATTGCAACTGATTAAAGGAAATTTCTTTCATTGGTTTCATTGACTTTGGATTAAAATGGACTTGTTTCAGATAAGCAATAGTTTACTGAACTGATGATCTGTAATCGTTCAAAGCTTCAGAGAAAGTCCTCAGCAACTATCTTGAAATTGTATTGGAAAGGATGGGGCATGTGTGTTGATTTCTGCTCTACGATCAGGTCATTCCAATTAGCTCAGATGCATTCTGGGTTATCATTCATCAATCAGTATTAACTGGGAAAAAAAGAATGTTGTGTTGCAATAGCTCTGATTGAAGGTTACATAAATAATTGGCTATAAAACAGTCATAGCTACCTTTGCAGCTAGAAAATACTTGGAGGATTCTTAGAGATGTACATTATTTATCCTTTAAGCAAGAGTTGAGAACCTGTGCTGCACTACAACTCTCAGCAGCCGTACTTAGCTAGTGGTGACTCCACTGGTGAGGTCTGCTGGAATGTGTAGTTTGATATCTGAACTTGCAACTGGCTATTTACCAGCAAGTTTTCTGAAACAGATCTTGCTCATAGCTACAGAAAGTCTTCTATCTCTGGTTAGCAGGCACATAGTAGGTGCACATAGTCTTTCTGTTCATCTCCATCTCACTTTTCCTTTCTCTCTCCCTCTAGGGTCTTGTCTTTTTTTTTTTTGTCATCCCACTTTGGAAAATAGTTCGTATTCATTCTAATTGAAAAGCTTTGTCTTTGTATTTAATCTCTGTATTATTAAATTAGAGTCCTCGCTGTTTCAATATACAGTATTGCTATTTTTATAATTTTATGTTCTTGCTATTTTATTACAACATGGATTGTCTGTTCAATACAATTTGTGAAGATTGCTCAGAATCAGTTGGGATTGGAATAGTTGATAACCTGGATAAAACAAATAAACAAACAAATATAAATTCTTCATATCATACGAAACACAGATTGCATTGCTGAGTTTTATAATGCTGTAGTTCAATTCATAAAAATATATTGAACCATGTCCAGAAGGGTTTGGTTAGTCTTTAAGGTGCTTTTAGAATATAGTTGTATATATACATGGTGTAACAATTATTCAAAAAGTATGTGTAATCTGAGTATAAAAATGAGGTTGTATATAAATGAAGTACCCATGTAACTTCCTGTTTGGAAATTGTTCAATACCTTAGCTGAGCTGAGACAGAAATTAAGAGGGGGCAGGGAACAAATATCATCTTCTGGGAAATGGACTGTACTAGTCTGGATGCATATCAGGTCTAATGTCTTTTAGCTTGAAAAGCAGGGTTTCATTTAGAAATCCCTAATTGGATTCTATTTCCACTATATCATCATACCTCATATGTACAGCTTGGCTTTGTTTATGATAGGATAGAGCTGTGTTTTCTCAAGCTTGATGCATGGACTTCCAACTCCAAGAATTCTTAAATCACTATGCTGGCTGAAGGATTCTGGGATTTGAAGTCCATAAGTTTTCAAGTTGCCAAGTTTGGAGACCCCTGGTTTGGAGTATATGAGGTAGCTGGGCTTCCAAAACAGTAAATGCTGCTAGTGGTTTTCAGGAATAGAATCTTGATTTCCCACCCTCCCTCCAGTTACTTAAACAACATTTGTTTATTTTTTTTGTTTGTCCATCCATCCATTCATCCATCCATCCATTTCACTATCACATGACTTTGAACTTTAATAAAAAAACATTGAGATGTCAACATGGTCCGTAGATTTGTTTTTTGCACTCTATGCATATTGGTTGACATTAGAACAAATTATAGATGTTACGTTTGAGTTTACAGCCAGTATAAAAAAATTATAACAGTGATTTATTTAATATCTAGGATTTTGAAGAAGGTTGTTTCTTGCTTACAAAATGTGGAGCCATTCAAGACACACCACAGCAAATCTTTGTCACAGAGAAAGGAAATACAGTAATAACTTTTTTGAGTGAGATGTTTAAACCATTTGTGGAAGGTTATCAGGTATGAGTTTTTCAACATTCTTTTCACTAGTGGCCATCTTTGTTGCTGGGAGTGATAATAAATATTACATGTCAGTGCTGAGCTTCTGTCCTTAACTCGTGTTGTAAATATATTCTCCCAATTCCAATAGTTTGTATGTCTGTAATATAAATATGCTTTCTGAGCATAAAAATGAAGAATCACAAAGTCCATCTTGAAAACAAGATTGCAGAGATTTACAGATAAGCAAAAAACCAAAACAATTAGCGATAAAGTGCAAATATTATATCTAGCATAGAGTTAAACGTCTGGCAAATAAAGAGATCTTTGCCCAACAATTACAGTTCATCAAGTTAGATGATAATATGAATTTCCTTGGGAAAGTGTTGAGGGCAATGCCATGAAAAAGGCCGTCTGCTTTCTTTCCTTCTATCTAATTTATGATGGCCAGGGCACCCAAAAGAGGGCCTCCAAGTGATGACCTTGATTTACAATATATTCAAATGAGAGCAGGTAGTTTTGTTACTTTTCAGATGTCTGAGTCTTTAATTCAAACAATTTCATGCTGTGCTGTCTAGGTTTGGAGCTTAACTCTCAATACGATCAGGGAGCCACCATGTGACCTATATTTAAAGCGGTTTAGGGCATTATTATTATTATTAATATTATTATTATTATTATTATTATTATTACAGTATTATTATTTAGATTTGTATGCCACCCTTCTCCAAAGACTCGGGCCGGCTCACAAGATTAAATTTTAAGTTGATTCATTGAATGATAATTTCTTCCTTCCGCTAACATCATTTTTCTAATTTAAGCAAGATAACTAGTATTACCAATGTGCTCTAATTGATTAGCACAGATATTAATGAAACACGCATACCCTTTTATGTAAGATTGCATCACCTCACTAAGTTGATATTTTAGATATACTTGAGTACTATTATATTATATGATTAAATGATGCAGTGAAATTGTCTTACCAAGCCTCTTCCTATTTGTCTTTCTGGCTTTTTACTTATCCTTATATCACTCATGACACAGACAGATCCAGTTCTTGTTTACAAAATGCTTTGTAACATAAACGTTCCAGAAATAGATTGAGGTATACACTATGGGAAAATTTCCATTCAAAGAAGAAAGGAAAACATATTTTTACTGGGATTATTTTTTTGAAAATAGCTCTTAACCACCAACTTCAATTCTTTCATATACGTGAATTTTAAATACTTTCATGTGAAGTATTTTCAGCTCAAATGTTTTCAGTTTTGTTGTATGCCTACCTAAGAACAGTGGCTATTTTGTGATCTTAGTAATACCAATGTAACACCCGTTTAAATGTGTTTTTCTTAGATAATCTGCAAATACCTTTTTAATGAAACAAATGAAGCCTTTACGGAGAAGCACTTTGTATTTGGAGTCCGAAGCCTTGCTTCCCAGCTTCTGGAGACAGGTATGGGATTTGGACATTACAGAACTATATTGATGTTAGCTCTTAAATAGAAGGACATCATTTTTCATTGACCCCCATTCCTCCTGTTTAGGGAGCACTCAGTGTTATGAGGTCCTGTCTTCGGATATGCAGAAAAATGCTTTGGCTGCTTTTGTGCGACTAGGCATGGTGTCCAAAATAAAAATGTGAGTATATATCTGGAACTCAACAAAGAAACTGAATTACTATAAATCTCCTAACAGTAGAAAATATTCAGTAGAAGGAATCTATCGTAATTTTATTACCATTCTACAAAGCATTTAGTGCTAAATGCAAAATTTAAAAGAACTGTAGTATGGCCCTTGCCTAGATTCCCTAGAGCTGTAGATAAAACCAAGAGCATCTTTTTGCCCATGAAGGGAGCTTTCCTTGTCCTGTTCTCACTTTCCACCCAATTTTGGAGACATTATACACTGCTCAAAAAAATAAAGGGAACACTCAAATAGCACATCCTAGATCTGAATGAATGAATTATTCTCATTGAATACTTTGTTCTGTACAAAGTTGAACTGGCAACAAAATGAAATTGATTGTCAATTAGTATTGCTTCCTAAGTGGACAGTTTGATTTCACAGAAGTTTGATTTACTTGGAGTTATAATTTGTTGTTTTAAATGTTACCTTTTTTTTTGAGCAGTATATGTTGCAGTACATATACAGACCGCAAAGGAGATTAGATAGCTAGTTTGTATATGTTTATTTCCCCCCTTAAAGATTTATATACCTCCTGTATAGGAAGATATATAAACCAATCATTTGTTCCCTTTGTGATTCTGAGTGCGTACTGGACAATCAAGTATCCATGAAAATGATTATTCAGATTTTAATTAAAAAATATAAAAGTTCCAATAAACCATTAAGACTGTGTGAATAAGGTTTTACATCCCATCTTAAACTGCCGTAAGGAGGGGCTTGCTTCTTCTGGCCAATTGTCCTATAGCCTGGTTTGTATCATGGGGGGGAAAAAGATACAACCATTTTTGGCACTACAGTGTTCCCTTGATTTTTGCGGTGGATGCGTTCCGAGACCGCTCGCAAAAGTCGAATTTCCATGAAGTAGAGATGCGGAAGTAAATACACCATTTTTGGCTATGAACAGTATCACAAGTCATCCCTTAACACTTTAAACCCCTAAATTACCATTTCCCATTCCCTTAACAACCATTTACTCACCATTATTACTGGTGAGTACCAGTACTCACCATTGAATAAGACACTTAGTGATCCTGATATTTATAAACATAATTATTTATTAACAATAATTATTTTTTTGTTATTTATTTGCAAAAATTATTAGTTTGGCGATGACGTATGACGTCATTGGGCGGGAAAAACCATGGTATAGAAAAAAAACCATGAAGTATTTTTTAATTAATATTTTTTTAAAAACTGTGGTATAGACTATTCACAAAGTTTGAACCCGTGAAAATCAAGGGAACACTGTAAAGGCAAATCCATGGCAACATCCATAAGAATATACCTTCTTAGGACTTGGGTATGTAGGAGTAGGTACTGTGTAGAAGCAGGTGTTCTTGTACCCATAAGCATGGGTAAGCCATTTTGTAAGTTGCCCTAAGTTAGTTGAGAAGGGCAGCATAGAGATCAAATCAAATCAAATCAATCAGTCAATCAATAGTTGCACGTGTAATAGATAGGGCTGAAACTGAAATATTTAAGAGAACTTCGGGACTGCCTTCTGCTGCACGAATCCCAGCGACCAGTTAGGTCTCACAGAGTTGGCCTTCTCTGGGTCCCGTCAACTAAACAATGTCGTTTGGCAGGACCCAGGGGAAGAGCCTTCTCTGTGGCGGCCCCGACCCTTTGGAGCCAACTCCCCCCAGATATCAGAGTTGCCCCCACCCTCCTTGCCTTTTGTAAGCTCCTTAAAACCCACCTCTGTCGCCAGGCATGGGGGAATTGAGACTTTCCCTTCCCCCTAGGCTTATAAAATTTATACATGGTATGTATGTATGATTGGTTTCTTAAATTGGGGTTTTTAAATTAACTTAAATATTAGATTTGTTTATATTGTCTTATTATTGTTGTTAGCCACCCCAAATCTACGGAGAGGGGCGGCATACAAATCTGATAAATAAAATAAAATAAACTACTGGAAAGTTCCTGCAAACTCTACCGCTACTGTTGTTACTGCAATCTGGAATATCAGATATAGAAGAGAATCTGGGAATTCCATGTCAAGGAAAAATGACAACTCTTTTTAGCGGTCCTAATTTGAAAGCCAGAACAAACACTCAAATATGTATTTTTATGACTTGCAGACAGTATGAGATCAGATGTCCATTATTTGACAGATATGTAATGATGTCACGAAGGACAAAATTCAGAGATTTGATGTATTCATTCCCCATAGAGTTAGGGGCAATATTGCCTTGGCAGCCAATATCAAAATGACAAACATATGGTATTAGCATATGCCTTACAATAAAATCTGTTGCTCTTCATAGGGAAAACAGGAGTCATAAGAATTTAATTAATAAATAACATTTAATACCATAGATAAATAAAATACATTGATCTAATTATTTTGCATAGTTAAACTAATGACAGCATCAATACTTGACCTGAACCATACCAACAAGTGTGGCATGGATTCTGATGACATCATAAAATCGTTCAGAGGATAAATGTTTTATGTGCTATTTGGTTTTTTTAGATAACAAATTAACAACTATGCCCCCAGATTAAAATGAATAGTTATTGTTATTACTTTTCTTTTAAAAAGACAAAAAAGGTCTAAGTTTCAAACAGTAAGAAGCATTGCCAGCTCTATCAAAGTGCTAAATGATGTACTTCAGTATTTAATGTCTGAAACTCTTTGCACTGTTGGCATAATTAATGAGTTTAATGTTGTTACATGCTCAGAATAGGGAATTTTTAGACTCTTTCTTCCCCAATAAATACCCTGTTTCCCCGAAAATAAGACAGCGTCTTATATTAATTTTTGCTCCCAAAGATGTGCTACATCTTATTTTCAGGGGATGTCTTATTTTTTTTCAATGAAGAAGAATTCACATTTATTGCTGAACAAAAAAAATGAACATTTATTATATACTGTACAGTAGTTGTCATATAAGCAGACAAACTGTGAATCCTATCAAGAATTCCTTACTACTACTGTACCATTATTTCCATGTGCAACAATTATACTTTCTTCAAATATATGTTATATATGTTCTGCTCGGAAAGGCTGCGAAACGAAACGTCTCCTACGCCTTACTTTTGGGGGATGCCTTATATTAGGCAATTCTATGAAACCTCTCCTATGTCTTACTTTTGGGGGTGACGTATATTTGGGGAAACAGGGTATTGGCTATTACAGAATCTCATTCAAATTATTTCTCCTTCCGTTGTCACCTCCACCCCTAGGATGGATGGATGCAGTTACAGAGTGAATAAAGAGTCCTTGGCGAAGGCTGCAGGAATGTTTGGTAAGTATGTATCTGGATAAAATGTTCCGGCCTTTCATTGCATCACTCTGTTTATATACATTGTTCATTTTATTCCATGCAAATAAAACCAGTTTTAACTGAATTGTTATCATGTAATTCACATAAATTAGGGTGGAACACCTTGTTAGCAATTGCAAATGTCCAACATTCTTACCTGAGTATAGCCACAGACCTATACTATTCACATTCCTACATTAGTTTGTGCTTCCTGTTTTTTCTTTCATGTCAATTAGATGATGGGTGGAATTTTATCACCAAAACAAAATCTTCTTTGTATTTTGTATGTGTTCCTGTAATTTGGGATGGTCTTATTTTAAGATGTGATAAGTATAAACTCGCATAACTGATATATAGGAACCTGGAAATGGGAACTATGACCTAAGATAATTTTATTGATATACTATTACAAGTATTTATTTATTTTATTTGTTTATTCAATTTTTATGCTGCCCTTCTCCTTAGACTCAGGGCGGCTTGCAACATGTTAGCAATAGCACTTTTTTAACAGAACCAGCCTATTGCCCCCACAATCTGGGTCCTCATTTTACCCACTTCGGAAGGATGGAAGGCTGAGTTAACCTTGAGCCGGTGATGAGATTTGAACTGATGACTTGCAGATCTACAGTCAGCTTCAGTGGCCTGCAGTACAGCACTCTACCTGCTGTGCCATCCCGGGCTCTTATGTCTAGATTTTTAAACTGTTGTTTTGCTGTTGATGAAAACAACAAAACACTACAAGTGTTAGAAATTTTAATACGGTTTGAAAATGGATACAACAGGATATACTGAATTGCAGAGAAATTGGAGTGGGAAAATTTCATCAAATGGCTTATTTGCTCTATTTGTGCGGGGTTTTAAAAAATGTAATTAACCTACTACTACCATTTGTTGAGCTTGTGGCAGAAAGCAGGGAAAAGTCTTTCTCTAATGGGTTCCTATGGTAGCCTGGCATGCCACAGACTGGCAGGAGGCACTTGTAAGAAGATGTATTATCTATATTGACAAAGCTTCTTCCTGTAGTACGTTTTTGTAGAGCAACCTACAACTCTTAAGGAATGTAGGAACTTGTGAAATATCCTTAAATTATAAGGAATGTCTTATCCTTTTGGAACAATTTTAGGGAGAAAAGTGGTTTTTAAAACTAATAAAGCCAGGGCATTTTTATTTTTAATTGTAAACTTTTGTCTTAACTTGAAAAAGTCCAAATAAAATCTTGGAAATTTACTTCCTGTTAGTGCAGGCAGAGTACTACGTTAGATGAACTAATACTTTCTGGTTTAGTAAAACTTAGCTTTTTATAATATAGTGATCCCTCGATTTTTGTGGGGGTTACGTTCCCAGATTGCCCGCGAAAGTCGAATTTCCGCGAGGTAGAGATGCGGAAGTAAGAAACACCATTTTTGGCTATGGACAGCCAAAAACTACCCCCACGCACCCTTTTCCAAGGCTGTGCAAGGAGCCGGGCTTGAAGTTGGGGGTGGGGAGTGACGGAAGTGCGGAGGCCAGCAAAGATTGTTTTGAATGTCGGCCGCCGCCCCCAGCGTCTCCGGCCCCCTCGCTGCTACCCCCCACCCGCCCGATCCGCCCCTCTCACCGGCTTTCTTGGGACATGGGTCCTCCTGCAGCAGCGCTGGCGGCTACAGCTTCTTGTCCTCCTCATTCGGCCGCTCACCGCTCTGAGAATGCCCGCCCCACCCCTCTCGCAGTCACTTAGCTGAGAGCGCTTTCGTCCCAGCTATCAGCGAGGGGGCTGCAGGAGAGGCGGGGCAGGCATTCTCACAGAGAGGGAGAGGGAGAAAGAGAGAGAGAGAGAGCAAGAGGGGGGAGAGTGGAAGGTAGAGAGAGAGAGAGAGAAATGATGGAAAAAAGGGGAGAAAAAAAGAGAAATGAGAAAATGATTGAAGCAGAGAATGACAGGAAAGAGAGAAAGAGAGAGAGAAGTGACTCTTGGTGATGACGTATGACGTCATCGGGTGGGAAAAACCGTGGTATAGGGGGGGAAAACCGGAGTATTTTTTAATTAATGTTTTTTGAAAAACCGTGGTATAACCATTTCATGAAGTTTGAACCCGCGAAAATCGAGGGATCACTGTACTCTTATTCAGACTGAATTTGATCGTGTAGAATAAGGGAACTTATATAAACCTCTTATGTTTTTCAAAGCAGAAGGTATTATATTTTAGTATTTTTACATTTCTCACAGTATAGTATTAATATAATCTGTTTTCAATATTTTGGAGTTGGAGCTCTATTGTGATTTCAATAGATGTTAATAATTCTACCATTATTAATAGAAACGGTTAAAGACAACTATAAAGAAAATACATTATCCTAGACAAAAATTTATTTGCTCATGATTATTTGTGACTTCCTATCACATTTATCAGGCTATAAAAACCAGTGACACTTATTGATGCTTAAAATACCACCACTTCTGACAATTAGTTTCAGTTTATTAAATATTTTTGTCTCTCTTAGATGCATACTTTAAAAAGGTGCACTATTTGTATAAAAGCTTTGGAATGTTTCTTGAGATCTTTCCTTCTCTCTGCTCAAACTGTTGGCACATTGTATTCCTTTTTTTTTTTTAGAATCTAGGATACCTGTAAGGAACACAATGACTGCAAGACTTTAATTGAAGAAGGCTAGAATGGCTTGCCAATAAGTATACCCTGTACCGTTGATGGTGGAACTCGGTTGGAAATGAGGTGCACAGTGAGGAAAATGTTATTGAAGACTACAAAATACCCATTCCACCTTGACATGTTTTTGCTACAGAGTGGTGGAGAAGAATTCCAGAAGTCAAACTGTTTACACCATCATTTGAGGAACTTTATCAGCATTAATGCTTAGGAGTCTTTGTACATTCAAGTTCTCTGCAGTAAATATCACCTGACTCCCTCTTTCATCCAGATAACTAATATTTGAATAATAAGGTAATATCTGAAATGTTTGTCATGATAACAAGGTGATTGCTTTTATATGGTTGCTTTGTGGTTGTGAAAAAAAAGTAAGCTAAGGTTATATAAAGTTGAAAGTGATATTTAAAGAAAACTATGATTGCCATTGTATTTATGAAGAGATTAATCTGTTTCATGGAAATTAATTCCCACAAAATGTTAATGATGTAACTGATTTTAAAAAGTGGTATTTGCAACTCTTGGAATATTAAAAACTAACACAGGAGGCGTGTGTGCTGTTCTCGCTTGTTGCACACCATCTTAAATGTGCAAGGCATTTTTAATAGGAAAGTGAACACAAGAACAAGGGGACACAATCTGAAGTTAGTTGGGGGAAAGATGAAAAGCAACGTGAGAAAATATTATTTCACTGAAAGAGTAGTAGATCCTTGGAGCAAACTTCCAGCAGGCGTGGTTGGTAAATCCACAGTAACTGAATTTAAACATGCCTGGGATAAACATATATCCATTGTAAGATAAAATACAGGAAATAGTATAAGGACAGACTAGATGGACCATGAGGTCTTTTTCTGCAGTCAGTCTTCTATGTTTCTAAGACATTTTTTCCTCTTTTCCTTGCTATTAGGTTTTAAAAGTGGAACACAATATAATGGTAGGTCAGTCCTCCCTTGTTGACTGATCTCCTCGTTTCTGCTCAGAACTATCCTGCCTCCTGTAAACTCTTATATCCACTTGTATAGATTTGCAATTGGAGGGTAAGGCAGAATTGTAACACAGGCTATGTTGTAATTGTGAACATGCAATGTTTGCCACTACAGGGTATCTCGCTGTGTATGTACTTAGATTCTTAGTGTCACAATCTTGGGTACTTTTGATAAAACTGGCCTCTTTATATATTTGATATGGTTTCCAGTGTTACAGAACATAATTTGGACAAGCCATGTAGTAAACATACCGTATGTCAGTTCCTCCATATAGACCAGATCAGGAAATCAACTCTACAGGCCATCTAAAATACTTACATTGAGACTATGATAAAGTACCATTTTTTCAGAGTATTTTTCGGATTATAAAACGCATCTTTCCCCCCCTAAAAGAAGGTGGAAATATTGGTGCATTCTTATACAGTGGTTCCTTGACTTTCATGGGGGATACGTTACAAAACCGACCGCAGAAGTCAAATTTCCACAAAGTAGAGACCCTTCCTTCCTTCCTTCCTTCCTTCCTTCCTTCCTTCCTTCCTTCCTTCCTTCTCCATTCCTGGTTTTACTTACCCCCAGAACCCGCAGGGGCAATGGGGCGGCAAGCTGGGGGCTTTGCTGTGCTTGCTGCCGGCGTCTCACATAGCAGTGGCAGCAGCACTGGTGCTCAGGGTCAGGGTAGGGGAAGGCTCAAGGCAAGAAGGATCCAGGCCAGGACTCGAAGTCGGGATTCCAGGCTGGTCAATTGGGAGGTTAGACGCTACCACTAAGGGAGATGAATTGGGTGGGTGGGGGAAGAAGAGGCGGCAGTGGGCAGCAGTAAGTGATGGCGGCGGAAAAAGTGGCAGCCGTGCCATTTGGTGCTTGAGGTGACACTGAGCTGTGGGCGGAGGCTACCGGAAGGTTGTGACGGGCCCACCGCAAGCCATCATCGCGATTAGCGCAAGGCCCCTTGACCCAAAAATGCCCTAAAGCTCCTCCCCCCTCAGGCAAGTTAGGGTGGTCTTGTCCGCCCGCAAGGCTCGCCTTCAAGTGGAGCGTACCAACCCTCCGAGAATTAAAGGTGAGGGATGGGGAGGCTGGGGTGGAAGTGGAGCTTTTATTTAAAGAAGCAGGACGGCTGGGGGGGGGGAGAGGAGGAGTAGAGTTAAAACGCAGAGTACTGTACATCGGGCGGCCATGGGAAAACCCGTGGTGTTCAAAAAAACCGCGGAGTATTTTTTCAATTAATATTGTTTTAAAATCCGTGGTATAGCCTTTCCGCGAAAGTCGGACCCACGAAAGTCAAGGGACCACTGTTCACTTATCAGCAAAAATATGTCTCATATACACACACACACACACTATGAGTGGAGCAAGCTGTCTGATGAAGTGAATTGTAGCTCATGAAAGCCTATTGTATGCCTTTTACCATAGTAAAAAATGCTGCTCCCTGTTTTGGGGCTGGGAGGTACCTCTGACTAACACAGCTCTCCTATAAAATGTTATTTTAAAAAGATGTGGATATAAACAGAACTGCAGAAAAACACACTGATTAAATGACACAGTCGGTGTTAGGATGATCCTAAAAACTGCAGGGTTCTTGGTGCCCTCTGAGCTTTGTTGCTTTCTTGCAGAGCTTTCATTACCAAACTAGGTTTAACTCTACCCAAGTTAGAAGACAGCCCCAAAAAGCAAAAGTCCTTGTATCATAATGATTGCATGATTCACAAGTCCGATCTATGGGACGTGCCTTGCCCTTCAGGTTTGATTCGGAAACTGCTCAGTAACAAAGCCTTCCTGCCGCCCACCCCCCAAAAACCCCCATCATCACTCTGCTAAATAAGTCCCTCAACACTGTCAAACTATTTACTAAAAACTAGTAGTTTTTTCTCATCATTCCTATCACCCATTTCCTCCCACTATGACTGTATATACGACTGTAACTTGTTGCTTGTATCCTTAAGATTTATATTGTTTCCTGATTGCTTATTTGATCGCTATGACAGTCATTAAGTGTTGTACCTCATGATTCTTGACACATGTATTTTTTATGTACACTGAGAGCATATGCACCAAAGACAAATACCTTGTGTGTCCAATCGCACTTGGCCAATAAAGAATTCTATGCCCCTATAAGCGACTATGGCAGTTTTATGACCCGTGGACTTCAAGTCCCAGAATTCCTGAGCCAAGCCGTGTTGGCTCAGGAATTCTGGGACTTGAAGTCCACATGTCTTAAAATTATCATCGTGGCCCACCAACTGCGAAGCGCGGCGGGTCCGGGGACAGAGAAGCCGCCGGCCCGCTAGAGGCGCTCGCTCCTCTCGCCGCAAACTTGCCCGGCTGCTGACATCTTCCGCCTCTTTGGGGGCGGGGAGGGGAGAGAAAGGCTGCTGCAGCTGATTTTTTTAAAAAAGAAAAGAAATGTGTTCGCAACAGGTCGAGTTAGGCTTCGTGGAAGAAGCGGCCCCTTGGCGGCTGCGCAGTGACCAGTTCCCCTGCAAGGTCGGCGGCAGGCCCGCTTGGCTGGGCGAGGCCGGCTTGCCGGGCCCCTCGGAGCTGCGGTGCGGCGTGTGCGGACAGCCGCGCGCTTTCCTCTTGCAGCTCTACGCGCCGGTGCAAGAGCGTCCCGAGGCCTTCCACAGGAGCCTCTTCCTCTTCGGCTGCCGCCAGCCTTCTTGCTACCGCCCCGCCGGCCCAGCCCCGGGCAGCCTGAAAGGTGAGCGGGGCGCTTGCGCGTCGGTGGGTGGATGGGGGGGGGGGAATCATCCGTTGCAAGGGTCCCACCCGAGGAAAGAGTCGGGGCGCAACCCCCGATTGCGACGGCACGGCTCGGGCGTTCCACGCGCAAACGTGCGTCGAGTGAGTGAGTGAGTGACTGTGTGTGTAACATCTTCTGCACGTTCACTTGGGAGTAACTTAATTAACATCCGCAGGGAGTGTGCAGCGAGCTGACTCCTAAGAAGGAGACATACATACATACATTTATTTACTTACTTAACTTAACTTAACTTATTTACTGCCTGCATTTCGGACATAAACACTATAGAAAACGTCCAGAGATACTTTACTAGAAAAGCCCTCCGCTCTCAACATAATACCCTACGCAACTAGACTTACAATCATAGGTTTAGAAAGCTTAGAACTACGTTGCCTTAAACACGACCTAGGCATAGCCCACAAAACCATCTGCTACAACGTCCTTCCTCTCAACGACTACTTCAGCTTCAACCACAACAACACACGAGCACACAACAGATACAAAAAAAGTAAACTGCTCTAAACTCGACTGCAGGAACTACAACTTTAGTAATCAAGTAATTGATGCACTACCAGAATCTGTAGTATCATCACCTAACCCCCCAAAATGTTACCTTTACATTATCCACTGTTGACCTCTCCCGATTCCTAAGAGGTCAGTAAGGGGCGTGCATTAGTGCAGCAGAGTGCATTCCATCCCATGTCCTATGTTTCTCTTTTACTAGTATCAAGTACCGGTATATAAATAATAATATATCTCTGTATACCACCAATACATATTTGACTGACTGACTGACTGAATTAATTAATTAATTAATTTAATTAGTTTGGTCAAGTATGTATTGGTGGTATACAAAGATATAACAATATTTATATACATGATACTAGTAAAAGAAAAGCATTAGGACAGGGAATGGTAGGCACGCTGGTGCACTTATGCACGCCCCTTATTGACCTCTTAGGAATCAGGGGAGAGGTCAACAGTGGATAGTCTAAGAGTGTAAAGTTTTGGGTGGTTAGGTGATGATACTACAGAGTCTGGTAGTGAGTTCCATGCATCAACTACTTAGTTACTAGTCGTATTTCCTGCAGTCGGGTTTACATCGGTTTGCATTTGCCCATCGGTGGAAATGGCTTGTAAATAGCTGGTAATAAAATCAAGTCAATTAGTTATTTACTTACTTAGTTAGTTAGTTAGTTAGTTAGTTAGTTAGTTAGTTAGTTTAATTTGTATGCCACCCAACTCCCCAGGGAGTCTTAGGTTTCAAGAGGCAAACAGAATGTTTTGATAAGCCAGTTCTCAGAATTCTGTGCAGAATTAACAGAATTGGATGGGACCTTGGAGATCTTCTAGTCGAACCTATTTTCTCTCTTCATCAGTCTTGTAGCTCAAGTAGGAGACCATACCTACACCATTTCAGACAGATAGTGATTCAACCTCTTTAAAAATCTCCATGCATGGAGCACCTACAAGTTGGGGGCTCAGAGACTAACAGTGGGCTTTTTATATGTGAAGCTTTTCTCTACTACCCAACTATTTTGCATTTTTCTAATAAAATATGCCTTCCCCCCTCTGAACTCTGGTATAGACTATTGGTTTATAGCATCTAGACTTATAGTATTTAGACTTATATACTGCTCCATAGTGCTTTTATAGCCCTCTCTAAGCGGTTTACAGAATCAGCCTATTGCCCCCAACAATCTTGAGTCCTCATTTTACCCACCTCGGAAGGATGGAAGGCTGAATCAACATTGAGCCAGTGGTGAGATTTGAACTGCTGAACTACAGCTAGCAGTTAGCTGAAGTAGCAATCTAACTACTGTGTCTATATGAGCATATTAAAGGATGCTACTTCAGCTCTTCAGGTGCACAAATAGATTATCATGATTTCTTTTGGGCTTAATTCAAACCCTTACTAATTCAGGTTTATAGAAATGGGCCTATCCCATTGCAGAAGTGATTCTTAAAACACCATGGATTGTTGATTTTTCTCCCCAGAGCATTTGACTTTGCCTGCCTTTCCAGAAGGGAATTGTCTGGAATGGGACACAGTTCATGGTATTAAAAATTAAGCACCCATAAACTGGTTGCCTTGCAATAATTACGCTGTAGATTCCAATATATAAATATTTTAAATAATTGTATGAAAGTAGGTATTGGTTATCTATTAAACATCTGGAAGAGCAAAAAAATACAGATGATATGTCTATGCAGTTTTAAAGGAATTCTTTGAAGTGTCACCTAACAACTCAAAGGAACATAATCACATTTGTTTGTTTGTTTGTTTATTGGTTCAATTTGTATGCTGCCCACTCTGGGTGGCTGAAGTTCTCTGAGCTGCCCAAGCTTTCTTAAGCAGTGGAGCAACTTCCTGCCTTTGGATTGTTTAGCAACAATTTTGGGCAGCCTCTTGAATTCAGTTTCCCGCATTCAGCTGGTTCTTCCCAGGTTTTCACCAGCCATGCTACAGATTACGCCTTCTGCATGGTCTTGCCCAAAGGATGCACTAAAGATGATTTTAGCTTTGATTGAAGGAAGATAGGACGGAGGGAGAAGTTTCAGGGAAACAGAAATCACTATGTAAAAACATAGCAAGGAAATGAATGAAATAAATACACTATTAGTGGGGCAAAATATTTCATTTACATGATGCCTATTATAATACTCTCAAGCCCTACATGGCATGGGATCAATTACTTTCAGGACCGTCTTCTGCCTTATGTATCCCAGTGGCCGATTCGGTCCCAGAGTTGGCCTTCTCCAAGTCTCATCAGCCAGACATTGCCATCTGGTGGTGCCTAGGGGAAGAGCCTTCTCTGTGGCGGCCCCGGCCCTCTGGAATCAACTCCCCCTAGAGATTCACACCGCCCCTACCCTCCCAGTCTCTCACAAAGCTCTGAAAACAGATCTCTGTCAACAGGCTGGGGGCACTAAGAACTTTTGATATAGACCATGAATGAAGAATAATGAAGATGAATGCGGATGTCTGTTTCTTAAATATGTAAGGGCTTTTAGAATTAATGTAAATTTTATGTTTTTAGTAGTGAGTTTTTAGTACATTTAAATATTGGATTTCTTCATGCATTGTATTCTTTGTTGCGAGCCGCCCTGAATCCCAGGAGAAAGGCGGCATAGAAATCTGATTATTAATAATAATAGGAACGTAATTTTCTTCTGTAGAGCCTTCAAGAATTAAGTGGGCTTAGAATACACAAAGATTAATTCCATGGCATCCCTGTGTATTTCTTTGGCACATTTTGGGCAGAGATTGAAGTAGAATTACATAAGAATAATATGTCATACTTATTTCTGTTATATAATATTTTTTTCCCCTCATTTAAGTTTTTAGGAATCAGCTTCCAAGAAAGAATGATACTTACTCTTATAATCCACCACCCGAAGAGCCACCTTTGGAAGAATTACCTTCTGTGAATCTGCAGCTAAAATGTGGAGCTAGGCTTTGCAGGGTCTGTGGTTGCTTGGGATCCAGCACATGTTCCAAATGCCACAAGGCTCATTATTGTAGCAAAGACCATCAGATCAAAGATTGGAAAGCAGGACATAAGGCATCATGTTTGCAGCCTGGTAGGTAGCTAGAAATGCCTTTGAACAGTAAGAACTCACCAAAATATGATAGCATGTAATAAGAATGTATGCTGGAAGATATAGTCTGTTGATTTGGGTGCATTAGCACTCCAGTAGTAAAAACTTTATTTTCTATGTTAGTAGTATCAAAAAATTGGAAATAATTAATAATTTTATATGGCAATGTCCTCTCTATATGGGGCTACCCTTGAAGAGTGTTCGGAAATGTCAAATCATCCAAAATGTAGCCGCACGAGCGGTTACGGGCCTTCCAAGGTATGCCCATATTTCTTTATCACTCCACAGATTGTATTGGCTGCCGATTGGTTTATTGTTGTGATTCAGCCTGAGGCTCCTCAGGGACCAGCTGGAGCTCTGCCGGATCCATGCCCAGAGGAGGAGGACAGTGACCAGGAGGAGGAGGACCAGGCAGACGGGGGAGAGGAACGTCAGGAGGAGGAGGGAGAGCAGCCTGAGACCCCCGGGGGGGGGCCCTCTCCCCAGCTAGTAGCCTGGATTCATTGGATGAAGACGCACAGGCTATAATAGACATGCGGCAGAGACGTACAGCTCAAAGAAGGGGCCAATTAGAAAGATATTTCCATCCCTGAATTGGCAACAGCTGGGTTTGGGTGTGGTTCTCCTCAGCAGGGTTGAAAAGGCAGGCCCGCCCTTACAGTCTTGTGGAGAGTTATCAACTGGGAGTCCTGTGACCTTGCTTCGATTCTTGGCGTCTCTGATCTTGGCTTGTGGCCTAGAAGCCTGGAAGACTTGGGGGAGGCGTGGGTTTTATGATCTCCAGAGTTGTTTTTGCCAGCAAGAATCCTGTTTTATTGCCTGGCCTTCGTGAAACCTCTGTGAAACTGCATCGTGTTCCTGTCTGTAAGAACAGTTTTTGTTACCTGTGTTTGCTTTCCAGTATATAAACTGCCTTTGCTTTTTACCAGAGTGTCTGGCTACTCTTTTTGGTTGGTGTTGGCGTCTGGGGGGACCCAGACAGAACAGTTATTACCTATAAAGCCCTACATGGCATAGGACCAGATCATCTCTGAGACCGCCTTCTGCCGCACGAATCCCAGCGTCCGGTGAGGTCCCAGAGTTGGTCTCCTTAGGGTCCCATCAACCAAATAATGTCGGCTGGTGGGGCCTAGGGGAAGAGCCTTCTCTGTAGGGCCCCCCAGCCCTCTGGAATCAGCTCCCCGCCCCCAAGAGATTTGCACCGACCCCACCCTCCTTGCCTTCCAAAAGAGTTTATAAACACATCTTTGCCGCCAGGCCTGGGGACATTAGATCTCCCCCCAACCAATGAAAGTCCTTGGTGTGAATGAATGCAAATGAATGTTTTAAGTTAGAATTTTTAAGAATCTTTTTAATATATTAATTGGATAAATTGTACTGTATTGTACTAATTAAATAAATAGATAAATAAATAATGTCTTCTGTTGGTATCTTTCTTAGAATAAGCACTGTATTCTTTTTTAAAAAGTCTAGTGGAAAAATAAGGAAGAGAGTTATCTATATGCCTAGCTAATGAATTAGCTGGTGGTTTTATAAATATTATTTAAATGTGTTTACAGTATTTTTTAAAAAAGCAAACATGCTAGTGGAAAAAGAAGGAACAGAGTTATCTACATGCCTAGCTAATGAATTAGCTGGTGGTTTTATAAATATTATTTTGTTTAATGTGTTTATTTTTTAAAAAAGCAAACATGCTAAGGTTAACATAGGGTTCTGTTTGCTTCTGCCCCAATTATGCCCTTTGTTCATTTGGGAGCTTTGGCCAAAATGGTAGTTTGCTTTGGAGTTTTTTGGAAGAATCTTTAAAACTTAAATCCATTGTTCAATTAAATATGCATACTGTGGGGCTTTTTTAGGGTTACTTGATTGGGCTCTCTTTTTGGACTTGGCTGACACATCATTCTAGGTCCGAAGTCATCATTTTTAAGGTACAAGGGTACCTTACAAACTGAGAAACAAACTATTTGGTGGAAACTATATTGCCATTTTTGGAGAACAGATTAGATGCCAGGTGGGGGAGCTTGAAAAAGATGCTAGGATCAAATTAATTTTTCCCTGTTCTCATTAATTTCCCTGTGATAAAAGGGAACCCATAAGTGAAAACATAAAAAGTAGCAGACAGAGAGTGTGAAATAGATATGTGAAAAATTCCATTTGTTTTTCTTTTTTAAAGATGTATCTGTACAGTTAAAATAAAGCCATAATATATGGTCAATTTCATTATAAATAGAGAATGGGGTTGTCTGGAAAATTCCTGCTTTTTCTCCACTTACTCACATACGTATAATAATAAAATCTAGGAGAAAGTAAATGAAAATTACTGGCTTCTTGTTTTATAGAAGATGTAATTCCGGATCATAAATTTCTGTTCCCCGAGTATGAAATTGTAAGAGAACAAGAGGAGTCGGATTCTGTTGCTGTCAATGACACAGAGCAGGAAGATTTAGACAAAAATGAGGGCACAACAACAGGTAATCTAGTAAGAAATATGAATGAGTCCATGTTTCAACATTGTTTTTAAAATTTTATTTTAAAATGAAATACATCTCAAAGAATGTATAGATCTGCCTTTCAGTTCCCAAATGACAAGAGCTCCCCCCCCAAAAAAAAAATTAAGTGTTTATTTAATGGTAAGTGATAACCTCAGACATATAAGTACGTTGTTTCAGAACTAGGTTGAACTGTAGTTGCTAAAGACATCTGGTTCAATTTCCTCTCATTTTGACGTTGAAAGTACATATCACTGTAACAGAAGATTTAAAGTGGATTTGGCATTCTATCCCAATTCAGATGAAAAGAGGAAACTTGCAACATCAATTTGTAGTCTTGCTCTGCACAATGCAGATCGCATTCTCTCTCCTTTTTTTTTTTTGCAGAGAGACACATTTTTTGTTGTTGATAAGTTTTTTAAGGATCAAATTTCATGAATACCAACTCATCCCTGAGAGACTGGGCCAAAAGCAGTTTTTACAATATTTAAGCATTTAAATGCTGCATTTTTCCCCCAGATGAAGCTTCTGAATTATTGGAGGACATGTCCTTGGAGATGATGGCAAAACATGAAACTCCAGAAGATAGAATTTTTCAAATATTCAAAGAAAGAATATCTTTGGAACCAGAACAGGTATTTTTCATGTCCATTAATGCTCTATGCTGATTTATTACTATGGAAATGAGATACGAATAATCCAGCCCAGAATTTTGTCACTTTGAATTAATTTTGTACTTTGCTACCAAAATGTTTAGATGGAGACTAGCAACAAATTAAATGAAATTTAAGAGAGTTAGATGTTGGAAATTGAACCATTTAGTAACGTTCTGCATGGAAGTGCTAGTAAGACAAAGGCCACAACGTGTTAAATCAATGTAAAACATTATGCACACAAGTGTGTGCATACTATGCCTCATCCTTCAGCTATGTCTTAATCAAGAAAGGAAGCCATGTGAATCATGTAATCTTGGATTGGTTGTCATTTTCATTTTCCAAAATTGGAATCTGAAACCCAAAATTCTGAGCTTCAAAATATGTTTTTTATAGTTAATAGCAGATGCTCCATATTCACATGATTGTTAAGCTCTGCAGATAGAAGGGTAGAATGCAAGATGGTGATGCACTTATTAGCCTTTTACAATGCCTTAGAAACTAGAACAGGATTTGGGGAAAACTACCAAGATGATAATCATTTTAGTGGAAGCATGCTTCATACAATCCTGCAAGTAATTATCGTATTTTTCAGAGTATATGACACATCTTTTTCCTCCCTAAAAGAGGCTGAAAATTTGGGTGCAACTTGTACTCTGAATATAGCTTTTTGGAAGCTTTTTTCCCCCAACCCTGACTAGGTGCTAACGATCCGAAGCAGTTTTTACTGCCCTAAGTCTTTGCAGGCTTGTTTTCCTTGCTACTCCCTCTGAAAAAGTTTTTTTTTCAACCCTAACCAAGGGATAAAATAATGTGCTGAAGCTGAATAGATTAAGAACGCTAGCCAGATCAATTCCTGGTAGGTAGATTCCCCCCCCCCCTATTTTCCTTTCGCAAAAGTAAAGTGCGTCTTATGCTCCGAAAAATACGGTACATAGAAATCAGCATTTAATAAAAGATGACTTCTGTCAATTGAAAAAGAGAGGAAGAATTTCTTAATTCATATCATATATACTCCTACAAAACCTACAAACTTTTATTTTAAATTCTAATTCTTCTTGAATTTCAGGTTATCAGATACTGCAGAAATGGAGAAGGGCCCATCTGGATTTCAGGGTTAAATATTCCTCTGGACACAGATATTCCCAACTGTCAGTGTGGTAGTAAGAGAGTATTTGAATTTCAGGTATGGGTGTTTGGCAGAACTGCACATAAAAGGCCATAAAGCTGCTTTTTAACACTTTTTTTTGTCTACTTTTCTCTTGGGTGTTTTAAAAAATTAATAATACGATAATACACTGAACTTTCTGGTTATAGATTAAATTATTTGATACTTAGTTTTAAAAGTTCAATTAAAGCATTTTGTTTGTTTAAGGTGATGCCACAGCTTCTAGCCCACTTAAACGTGGACAGTCTTGGAGAAAGCATTGACTGGGGAACACTGGCGATCTACACTTGTGCTGTGAATTGTGATCTAGGAAACCATTATGCTGAAGAGTTCATCTGGAAGCAGGACATTTCCAATTCTGTTTAATTTCTGCAAAGCTTAAACAGTGAGATAATTTTCTTCCCTATCGTAATTTTTTCTTAGCTTTTATATTCAAGCTGATAACAATGATTGCCACGAGACTAGAGAGATGATTATTTTACTAGAACTTTGAAGTGGGAAAAAAAATCAAATCATGACATACACGATATAGTGATATATTCACTATAATAAAGAATCAAGTGTGAAATGAATTGCTGTTTCCACTGTTTATTTTCCTGCACTCATTCCTGAGTCCATCCCCACTGCTTTTGTTATATTGTACTACAGTATATTAATTTATTTAATTCTTTTTGTTAGTTTTTATTGTTTTACATCTTATATTCTGTAAGCCACCTTGAGTCGCCATGGGCGAATAGACAGCAATATAAATTCAATAAATGAATAATATAGTCTGGTTCAAAGGACTAATTAACCAGGGAAGCTTTGGCAAAACCAGGGATGGAATTTGAAATATGAAATTCACAGTTTTTTCCATTATATAAGTATGGAACACTAGTGAGATCATCCTATCCAGGAACGTATTGTTTAGTTTCTTTGATGAGAAATGGAAATAAAAGATTCGTATCTTTGAAACATATAGGTTAGTAAAAAAGCAAAGCAAGCAATTTTTTAAAGTACTGTAGCATGTTGGCTGGAATATGCTGTAATATCCACAGGCCCACTCATTCAAGAGTCTAAAATTTTCTCATTCATCCTGTTGGAAATTGTTGTTTTCATTAAGAAATCGGTTGGCTTGTAACTGACTAGTCACAAAATGAATAATGGATATTTGTCATTGTGGTGGGGAAAAATACCCCAATGGGATGAGTCTTGAAGTGCAAATAGATAGGAAGCATTACTTTTGAGTTCAAAGTTTCCATGATAACTTGCAATGTAATTCAACAAAAATTTAAAATAAGCTGCTATGTATACTTCTGAATACAGTATGTCCCATTCTTCGGCTGTGGTCTGAAATCACTCGTTATGGTTTATTGAAACAATTGGCCAATTCATACTAAAAATAATAATGGACGTAAAGTCTTGTCATTTTGGTACTGAATGGCTCAACCTCATCTTGGCCATTGTAAGAGAAGAAGGGAAAGAGAGGAAGGTGAAGATAGATTATATCTGAGATTCACCTACTTGCTTTATAGCGGAGGAATGGGGAAAAATTGTTTGTTTGTTTGTTTAATTTCTATGCTGCCCATATAAGTTAATACCTATATGGTATTCTTTTGTACTTAAATGTACATAAATCCATCTCCACCTTAACCTAATAGGAATACAGTGATCCCTCGAGTATCGCGAGGGTTCCGTTCCAAGACCCCTCGCGATAATCGATTTTTTGCGATGTAGGGTTGCGGAAGTAAAAACACCATCTGCGCATGCGCGCCCTTTTTTTTCATGGCCGCACATGCGCAGATGGTGGAGTTTGCGTGGGCGGCGGGCGGCACCCAGGGAAGGTTCCTTCGGCCGCCCAGCAGCTGATCTGCTCCGCAGCGCGGCAGCAGCGAGGAGCTGAAGATGGGGTTTCCCCGTTGCCCAGGCAAAGGGGAAACCCCATCTTCGGCTCCTCGCTGCTGCCGCGCTGGCGGCCGAAGGAACCTTCCCTGGGTCTTCCCGCCGCCCAGGCAAAGGGGAAACCCCAAGATCGCTTGCCGCTTGCCCGTCACCCGCCCGCCCGGCCGCTCGCCGCTTGCCCGTTCACCCGCCCACCCAGCTGCTCGCTTGCCGCTTGCCCGTCACCCGCCCACCCAGCCGCTCGCTTGCCGCTTGCCCGTTCACCCGCCCGCCCGGCTGCTCGCTTGCCGCTCGAGAGCAAGAGGGGGAGAGATAGAGAAAGAGAGAGAAGGAAAGAAAGAGATGAGAGAGGGAGGAAGAGAGTGTGAGAGAGGAAGAAGCAAGATAGAGAAAGAGAGAGAGAAAGAAAGATGAGAAAGGAAAGGAGTGACGTCATCGGGTGGAAAAATCGCGATATAGTGTTTCGCGAAGATTGAGATCGCGAAAATCGAGGGATCACTGTACAGTAGTCGCCTTCATTTTATTTTTATAATGGGGAAAAAAAATTGGAAACCAGCTATTTTTTATCACTAATGCATTCTTAATACTAGAGGGGAAAATGTTATATTGTAGCTTAAATCCTCTTGGAGATAAGGATCTCAAACTAAGACACTGTTAAGAAACAACACAAAAATAACTGAAATGGCAAAACATTACTTTAATACTGGGTTGTTAATAAAAATCTTATAAAAATCAAGTTATTTTAGCTATATCCATGCAATTAGCACATTTAAACAGCAAAAGCCAATATTGACCACAAATTTTACTATTCAAATTAGTCAAGTAATTATACATTTAGAATTGTTTCACAAAATGAGAAATATATACAGCCATCTGTCTTCACTAGCAAAGTTTCTGTCCTGCTGAACACTGGCAATGTAGGGAATGTGGAAGTAGGTCTAAAAGCATAAAATTAACGTTTCTAATTATAAAATCCATGTTTGAAAAGAATACTGTAAGTAACCCCAGAGTTTTAAACGTTGGATAATACGGTTTAGCCAGCTTGCCAGCGTAAGACACTCAGAATTTAAAAATTAGCCTTTTTAAAAGCCAGAAATATAAATAAGCTGTTTTTCTTGTGTGAGAACATGGTGAAGCAATGCACAGTAACTTGGTGCAGATGAAACACACAATGATATGTTCCCTTCCCGTGAAAAACAGGGAAAGAGGCACTATCTGGAAAAACATTCCAAGTCCTGATGTGTGTGTTACTGCTGTGCCATAATCAATACCTTTAAAAATGTGCCCCAGCTTCATGGATGAGCACATGGAACTGTTACGTTGTTTTTCTGAATCCTTTTAAAATAGGATAAATATTTTCAAACGCTTCATAAATTTCACCTCTGACTTTTGCACCTAAAAGGAAAAAGGAGTATATTTAACCACTAGGTCCAGACATTCTATAGCTACCATCACTAGTTTTCTAATTTTTTAAAGAAAGTATTAACAAATGGTATATATCGAAATTGCTCATAATTCAAACCTGTGCACTGAATTCATAGAACTTTTGCTCGGCAAGTAGAGCAGTTGTAGTCTTAATCTGGACTCCATAGAAGGTCCTTTGGCAGGAACTTTTGCCTTTGTCATAACTATATACAGTGGTACCCCTGCTTACAAACTTAATTTGCTCCGTGACCAGGTTCTTAAGTAGAAAAGTTTGTAAGATGAAGCAATTTTTCCCATAGGCATCAATGTAAAAGCAAATAATGTGTGCGATTGAGGAAACCACAGGGAGGGTGGAGGCTGTTTCCTCCCAGGAGATTCCTAGAGAGGCCCCACAGATGCTTCTCCCTGCCTTTTCCAGACATGTTTCCTCCCAGGAGATTCCTAGAGAGGCCCCACGGAGGCAAGAAGAGGCAAAAAAATCTTGAACACAAAGTTCGTAAGTAGAGGCATTTGTAGGTAGAGGTACCACTGTAGTTACAAAACAATACTTAACATTTATTTTATACTGGGACAATACATCAACAATTCCTAGGGTGTTAGTTAAAAAGGCCTCTGGAAGAGTTTTTAACCTGCTTCCCAAACGCCACCAGATATAGGAAGTCTATTCCACAAAACAAGTCATAATTGAAAAGCATCCCCTTCTCAATTCCATGATAATGGGGAGCTATCAGCAATCCAATTCCTTTGAAAGAGATAGTCCCACAGATCTTCCAGCACCCAGCCATATAAAACTTCATCAGACAAAGCTTGCATTCAAAATTGTACCTGAAAACCTATAGGCAGCCAAGATTCAGCCTGTAGCACAGGCATAATATGTTTACTGCATCCAGCATCAGTTAGCACATAACATGGCTATACCTTGTACCAACTGTATTTTCTGAGTGGACGTTAAAGGCATTAATACATTTAATTGCTGCAACATATTAACACTACAGGACAAATAAAAAATATTTGGGTAAAAAAATGCACCCAAATAGTATATTATAATAAAGGGGGGGAAAGGCACAAACCAATGCATTAATATGTATGTATTTGTTAATTAGGTATTTGAAATCTTTGTTAGGTACTTTTCAATTTGCTACAGTCACTGCACAGTAATTTCAAATATGGCTTACCTGTTAAAACTACTTTTCCAGAAACAAATATGAGCAGTACAATTCTTGGTTTGATCATTCTGTAGATTAAACCAGGAAACAATTCTGGTTCATAACTGAAAGAAAAGTTCTATATAAGTAAAATATAAAGCTAGTGTAGATTGATCAAAGTATTTGCTCAGTAATAGAAATGCATTTTTTCCTTCTGTTACATGTGGATTAAGCTGAGATGCTATTAAGTTATGTTTTATGTTCTCCAGGGCCTATCTGTATTTTTTCATTATTACTGCTAATTCCTCAATGCAAACGTTTCAGACAAAATATACTAGACTACAGTGTTCCCTCGATTTTCGCGGGGGATGTGTTCCGAGACCACCCGCGAGTCGAATTTCGGGGAAGTAGAGATGCGGAAGTAAATACACTATTTTTGGCTATGAACAGTATCCCAAGCCTTCCCTTAACACTTTAAACCTCTAAATTAGAATTTCCCATTCCCTTAGCAACCATTCTTACTCACCATGTTTATTTATTAAAGTTTATTTTAAAAAATGTTTTTTAAAGACAGACAAAAGTTTGGCAATGACATATGATGTCATCGGGTGGGAAAAATCGTGGTATAGGGGGGAAAAACACGAAGTATTTTTTAATTAATATTTTTGAAAAACCGTGGTAGACAATTCGCGAAGTTCGAACCCGCGAAAATCGAGAGAACACTGTATACAAAAGAATTATTGCCTACCTGCTAAACTGTTGATGCGTAAGAACCAATCCCTCAAGTCTGATAGGGAATTTTACATCACAACTGCCAACCATATTTTGAATTTTAAAATCCAAAAATTTTGCAGGGAAGCCCAACTTCTGTACAACTCTCGCATACTTTCTCGCAGCCAACCTGGACTGCTCTTCACTGAAAAATATAAGATGCGTTTTATTTCATCAAGGAAACTGAATGATACACATGTAAATTGCATACCGTCAGAGTCCGTTTCGAAGTGAGTGGCATATAAATGCAACAAATAAATAAAAACCTATTAGTTGGCTTTTAACAGATTACCTGTGTCAAATAGCCATATCTGTTGGGCTAAATGGTAATAAGTTAAATGGCTGCAGACAATTGCTTCGGCTTCATACCTTTTAGCTCCTGTACACACCATTTTTCCAGAGCTGAATATGAGAGCTGTCGTACGTGGCTCTCTTATTCTCATAATTACAGCAGCAAAACGCTGAAACACAAAGAACAAACACTTATATAACTACTGTACAACAACAACAAATCTCTAAACGTACATTAGTTAGTAAGTTGAAGTTGCAATAATCTCCATACTTCAAAAAAATATTAAACCATCTACAGTTACAAATACAGTGTAATTCAATAAATATATTAGTTCCTTTTGTTTGTTTATGGAAAAGACATGTCTCAAACTTAATAGCCAAAACATTGCAGTACGTTTGGTTTGAATTCAGGTAGAATGGATAGTACTTTTTCATCAAATTAATTCTAGAAGAAACTGCTTTATGAATGCTTACTCTAAGTGAAAACAATTACTGTTTTCATGTAATACTTCATTACTTTGTAAAATTTCTTTTACAAGAGGATTAACAAGATCTTCTTCCCACAATTACTACCAAAAGGGAAAGTCACAATGTAGGTTACTTGGCATGACCTATGAATCCAGCCAGTTTTGTAAAACCATTCTTAATGGCCAACTAGAAATGGGATCTAGTAGTTCTGTCAAATTTTACCTTTTATTTTGCCAAAAACGACTGTATATTACAACAAATACTTATATGTTTTTCAAAGTGTTTAGTATAAAATGGTTTGACACAACATGAATGCACATTCTTCTTTAAGGTTATTACTGCAGCCCCAAAGAACTTTTTTCTTGCCTACATGTAAAAAGCATACTCAGAAATAAATTGCAATAACTAAAGCAAGTCATGTGGGCTATGAGAAGCAAAAATGGCAAACAATCATAATTGATTAATGTAATATTGATTGTCATCTCTCTGTTATATCATACCTTGGGATTATATTCGGCATTTCGAGCACGCAGGGCAATGGTTTTGAGGTCAAGTTTGCAACCAAGATTTACTGTAGACACAATATTCCTGGAAAGAATTTAGAGATGTATTAGGTAATCTTAAAAGCTTCAAATGAAGACACTACAAAAATTGGTGGCAAGAGTAACCATGTGAACACTAGCTACAAGTCACAATACCGGTAGAAATCTAAACATAAAAGACCTCAGAGACACCAAAGAAATTTTAAACAACCGGAAGTATTTTTAAATCCAACGTAATGCACTGGCATTCTCAATAAAATGCCTGCAAGGTACCAGTTTTAAAAGCCTTGTTCAGTATTCAATACAGCAGCATATGCAATTGAAACATAGCCACTTGGAAGCCTGAACTCAGAATTCAGGCTGCCCACCTTGCTCTAAAAAAATATCAATATAGAATTCCCCCTTAAAATGTACCATTGATTAAGTGCAGGTAATCCTTGAGTTGCGACCACATTTGAGCCAAACATTTATGTTGCTAAGTGAAACATTTGTTAAGTGAGTTTCTCCCATTTTACAACTTTTTTTTGCCACAGTTGTTAAGTGAATCATTACATTTATTAAGTTAGGCACACGGTTGTTAAATGAATCTGGATTCCCCATTGACTTTGCCAGAAGGTCGCAAAAGGACCTTGGGATGGTCATAAATATGAACCAGTTGCCAAGCATCTTAATTTCAATCCCATGACCATGGGGGATGCTGCTACGGTCGTAACTCTGAAAAACACCCGTAAGTCACTTTTTCCGCCGTCGTCGGAATTTTTGAAAGGTCGCTAAATGAACTGCTGTTAAGTCGAGGGCTACCCGTACAGGATTTGTGAGAGCAGAGTGGAATCTGCACTTACTGCAGCTGCGGTACAATCCCAGAGCTTTCGGACGCAGGGGTGGCAGGCGTTATTGGGGTCATGGGGGTCATGGGAGAGGTGTAGAGGGGCGTGGTTCCTGGTAAAGGAGCGGTTGTAAGAGTCTGTGAGTGGAAGAGCTGTGGGGTTTGACCAGGTGCTACTTGCGTTGGTTGTGAGGTGGACTGCTGTGCTGCTGCTTGTTGCTGCTGCTGCCTCTGTTGTTCTTCCAGGATAGACAAACTGTTGGTACTCTGAGCAGGTTGAGGTGTCAGCCCAGTGCCATAGGGCATCATAGGACTAAAAATAGGGATGCCTGGAGTCATTGCACTCTACAAAATGAATACAATTTTTAAAAAGTTAAAAAGACTGCAACATACATGAGCTATGAATTCTGCCGCACGAATCCCAGCGACTGATTAGGTCCCACAGAGTGGGCCTTCTCCGGGTCCCGTCAACTAAACAATGTCGTTTGGCGGGACCCAGGGGAAGAGCCTTCTCTGTGGCGGCCCCAGCCCTCTGGAACCAGCTCCCCCCAGAGATTAGAACTGCCCCCACCCTCCTCGCCTTTCGTAAACTCCTTAAAACCCACCTTTGCTGTCAGGCATGGGGGAATTGAAACATCTCCCCCAGGCCTATACAGTTTATGTATGGTATGCTTGTGTGTATGTTTGCTTTTAATAATGGGGCTTTTAGTGTTTCTTTTAAATTATTAGATTTGTTATATATTGTTTATTATTGCTGTGAGCCGTCCCGAGTCTACGGAGGGGGGGGGCATACAAATCAAACCAAATCAAATAAATAAATAAATAAATGATGAACACAATTAGGAATGTGTGGAATTATTTACAGAACGGCTGCTGTATTCTGGATATCGTAGCAATAACAATAAGATTTATAGACTGCTTCCCGGTGCTTTGCAGCCCTGTCTAAGCAGTTTTCAGGGTCTCCATATTGCCCTACAATCTGGCTCCTCATTTTACCCACCTCAGAAGGATAGAAAGCTGAGTCAACTTTGAACCGGTGGGAATTGAACTGCTGGCAGTTAGCATCATTTGCCTGCAACATTGCATTCTAAGCTTTGTGCGATCATGGCTCATAAAACACAACTGCAATCCAATGTACAGTATATTAAAAGTTACTTCATGTTACTGCAAGCTACTTCTGCTGATCACCAGCTGCCAGCAATTTGGCAGATTGAATCTCAGTAGGCTCAAGGTTGACTCAGCCTTCCTTCCTTCCAAGGTCAATAAAATGAGGACCCAGATTGTTAGGGGCAAGATGCTTACTGTCCATAAACTGCTTAGAGAGGGCTGCAAAGCACTGTGAAGTTGTATATAAGTCTAAATGCTATTGCTAAGTTCAATTGCACAGCAATTTGCTTCTGAATAACTATGCAGTGGATTTTGTTCAAAATACAATAGAGCATAGATGAATATTCACCAAGCTGCTTTTGCCACACATCTTACTTTTGGATCCCATTCAATAATTAATTCATAAGTATCACAATCAGATTTTCAACAGTGAAACGATCACTGCAATCTCTTTAAATAAACCTTTCCAAAGTTGAAGCTAGCAAGAACACTGCCCGATTAAATGAAAAAGAAACATTCACATTACACTGTTCATTTAGAATGTATGCACATATCCAATAATTTATTTGGGTTCGTGAAAATGGATGGTTTTGCTGCCAAATTAAGTAGACAATTTAAAAGTATTCTAGTGGTCCAAAAAAATTGAATTGTGAAAGTCCCTTTCGGAGAAGAAATGAACTGAAGAACAGATCTAGAAAAAGTGAAGCTGACAACTGCGGTGGAATGAAGAGCCAGTGAGCAAACTGGCTCTATGATCATTCCTCTCCAGACAAGGAGAAGATGTCGGATTGCCCACAAGTGCTTCAGACAGCAACTCCTTGCAAGGAAACCCCAAGGCAGCAGTCTCCAGTTTACTCTCCTTCAAATTATGGTCAGCAACTTTCAAAAGACATTGTGTTCACATACTTTCTTTCTAATTGCTTTTGGAAATTGTTAACTGCTGTTCGGCTATTAGGAATCCTTGGAACAACAAGTTTTAGAGCACCAAAATGATCTTCCTTCAATCTATAGCAGGAGCAACTTTAACTACAGGTTTAAGAACTTTTTGTTTTGTGGGGGAGGGAGGGACACACAACAAAAAGATGATTAAAACTTTTGATCTTTAAAAAGTTACAAATGGACTTAGGCTTCAGATAAAACTCATTCGGGAATCAATTTATAAAGAATCCTTTCTGTGGGAAAATGCTTCTGTTTTGTTTGGTTTTTTAAAAAAAACCATAAAACTTTAAAAGTTCGGGAATTAAAGATTACATTAGAGCAGTGTTTTTCAACCAGTGTGCGGCGGCACACTAGTGTGCCGTGAGACATGGTCAGGTGTGCCGCGAAGCTCAGAGAGAGAAAGAAAACAAGAGAGAGAAAACAAGCAAGAGGGAGAGAAAGAAAACGAGAGAGAGAGGGAAAGCAAGAGAGAGAAAAAGAAAGAGAACGAGAGAGAGAAAGAAAGAGCAAGAGAGAAAGAAAGCAAGAGAGAGAGAGAAGGAGAGGGAGGGAAGGTGGGAGAAAGAGCAAAAAAGAGGAAGGAAGGAAGAGAGAAAGAAAGTGGGATGGAGAGAGAAAAAAAGAGGAAGGGAGAAAAAGGGAGGGAGAGAGAAATAGAGCAAAAGGGAAGAAGAGAGAGAGAGAGAGAATTTTTTGTCCAAACTTTTTTTAGCCCCCCCCCCCCTCAATGTGCCCATGGTTTTGTAAATGTAAAAAATGTGCCACGGCTCAAAAAAGGTTGAAAATCACTGCATTAGAGGACACTCAATTTACAGAATGAAGCAAAATGTAGATTCTAGGGGATTCAGACTATGTGGAAAAGGGGATTATACACTTGTGTTATTAGGTATTTGGGGTATTTGTTATTGGACTCTGTTGATTGGATAAGGAGGGCTGAAGATTTAGAGAAAATAGATAGAAAAGGGCTTGAGGTATGAAATGAAGATGTATTTGATTATATTTTTACAGACAGCGATAAACTGTTAATCCTGAAGAATACTTACTGGTGATGAAGGGCAAAGTTTTCCTTTTTTTTTTTTTTTTAAACTATTGTTTAGGTTTTGGGAGGGAGTTCCCTCACTTTTTTCTTTTTTAATGGATAGTTGTATTAGACTTTTGAATTAGTTTTATTTGATTAAAATAATCCTTAATAAACACTATTGGAAAAAATACAAAAAAATAAAGGGGGAGAAAATGCTTTCTTGTTCTGGTTCCAGTAAGTTTAGAAAGACTTAAAATAGAGGGAGAAAAAGTGACAAATATGTCCGTATATCTCAAGCAGATAAACCTGAAATATCAAGCAATTACTGTTCTGTTCATGCCAGGAGTTTCAATAGTGAAATAACAATAAACAATTCTTACTGCCTTAATATCCATCACTGATCCCATTGAAAAGTTAGAGATAAGAATTAACCAAAACTTGTCCTAACTTGCAGAAGCTAGCATGGCAAATAGCAACCAATGTAGTATTGAGGTACAGAGAGGTTATAAACATGACTGTTTTAAAATTCAAGGAAAACAAAGGAAGGTAAAAAAAAATATGGAATCCACAACCCATCCAATTCTGCAGATCTCTAAAAATTGTTTTGAAAGTTTTGTTTTTCAATAAATTCATTAGTTTATATATTTTTACCTGTGGGGATTGTAAGCCCTGAGCATAGGGTGGTAAACTGTTGTTCTGATCCATTGCAGCAATCTGGTGTCCAGTCAAATGAGGACTGCTTGCATAAATTTAATCCAGAAATCAAGCTTCACAACATCTATGTTAAGAAAGTAGCTTTCCTTAAAGCATCCCAAAAACTAGTTTGCCGTCTGTATTGACATATTTGATGAAACATCAAGTATATAAAATAAAGATTCCAGACCTGAAAAAGAGAAAAAGTCTCACATTATTATGTTCAAATAAAATTCATAGCATACATTCTTGCTGTGTTGCAGTAACTATTTTCCACAGATGAACTAATGTTCCCAGGTTTATTGTTTCCCGCACCTGACAGGCATGTGATTCAGAAATTAATTACATAAATATAGTTAAATAACAAAATGTTGGTTAAAATCTGCAATGGTAAATCTTCTTTGAAGGTTTCACTTGCTATAATTTTAAATGTTATATTGTTTTACTGCAATATAACATTTAAAATTATAGCAAAAAGTACATAAGGAGAGTTTGTGGCAAGCTTTTTCCCCAAAAAATGGGCAAAAAAAGAAATTACATTGCCTACTTGACTCAACTTTGAAAACAGGATATACTGTACAGTAATCCCTCGCTACTTCATGGTTCATCTTTTGCGGATTCGCTACTTCATGGGTTTTCAAAAGGGGCTTAAATCCATTGAAAATTTTAAATCCATAAATCCATAAAATTCCTCTACAGTACTACTGTACTCTATTAAAGAAACTGGTAGGATATCACATGTAGTTCCAGCTGAGAAACATTATAGAATGACTGTTTAATGCAAAGGGTGGGTTTTAAAAGTCCAAATACTCGTTAAATACATTAAAAACGATCTTTTCTCTACTTCACGGGAATTCATTTTTCACGGGTGGTCTTGGAACACATCCCCCGCGAAAAACAAGGGATTACTGTAGACAGAAAAAAAACAACATTTAGTTTCTTTTTCCTGCCTCAGTTATGCCCTGAATTAAGGAATAATTTATAGTTACATTTTGGATGCATAACAAACAACAGCAAATCATCTTGTCACAGCTTGTTACTTTTATATTCCATTGTAACTATTAAAGAAGAACAAACCAAACAAAATAACCTAAAAAAAGATGAGGTAAATTCCTAATAAAAGAAAAAACAAAACTTACTGAGTAGGTTAAAAATACTTAAATTAGTTCTTTCCTATTTTTGATTTCACTCAAGAAAGTCATCTACCTTCTCTTGAAGCAAATTTCTAGACGTAAAGGATTTTGCCTACTCCTTTCACTTATATCATTTGCTTTGCATACATTTATCTAGAAAATGTCTCAAAAAAATCAGGACAGTTACACTTTATTTTAAAAGAAACGTTTGCATGGATATTCGCATTCAAATGGATACAGTCCTGAGCAAGAATACAAGGCAAGAAAATTCTTTTTTAAAAGGTTTTTTTTCCTCTGCATCAATAACATAAAAAACCCCATACATCACATATGCCTTCAATAAAAATCAATATACAAATAATGTCGCTTAAAAACAATAATACCTAAGTAGTTCTCCAACTCCCCCCAGAGATTAGAACTGTCCCCACCCTCCCTGTCTTTCGTAAACTACTCAAGATTCACTTATACCGCCAGGCATGGGGGAGTTGAGATATTCCTTCCCCCTAGGCCATTACAAGTTATGCATGGTATGTTTGTGTGTATGTTTGGTTTTATAATAAGGGTTTTTAGTTGTTTTATTATTGGATTGTTACATGTTGTTTTTATCGTTGTTAGCTGCCCCGAGTCTACGGAGAGGGGCGGCATACAAATTCAATAAATTATTAAATTATTATTACTATTATTATTATTATTATTATTATTACTATTATTATTATTATTATTATTGTTGTTGTTATTGTTATTATTATTATATAAGGTAAGAATTCTCTTTAAAAAGAAGAAACATTATCAAGGAAAGATAAACATATATCCAAAACCAGATAAAAACAAAATATTGTTAGTTTTAGTTTTTACCCTGTGCCAGGGGTTTAACTGAACCGTGTTTCAATTTTCATGGAGGTGGCCTGTTGCAACCTTCCTCCATTCGCCAGCCTGCTTATTGCCTCAGATTGTTGCCTGCCAAGCCACAGTGTATTTATCACTTCAGCTCCCACTTTCCCATGTTCAGGACTAGTCAATGGCTTACAAAAAATGGATTAGTGGTTAAAAACATCTACCAACATTCGGAAAACATAGTAAAAAAAGGTCTCAAGCACAATTCCTGACAATGAGTCCACATGTGCTCTGTTAGGTGGCACTACGGTTTTGCACAAGAACTCCAAAAGAAAAGTACAAATATGAAATAGGATGATAATAATTATTTATTTATTTAGTCAAATTTCTATGCCGCTCAATTCCCCAGGGATTCGGGGCGGTTCATGGCAAAACTAGTGATAAATACCTAAAAATGGGGCTTCATCAGAATGGGATTGTAGTCATTCCTCGACTATGCAACTATAATGATTTCTTCCCAGATATGTTTAATGCTTTTAAAGACAAAAATGTAAAGGGAGAGTTGGTTTTATCCAATGATTTTTCAATTACAAAAACAATTAAGAAACACTGGCTCATACGTTAACACCTGGTTCCGCCAAGTAATTGATAAGAGCCTAATGCAAAAGCTGAGGAAAATAAGATATAAAAATATTCTTAGCAGTAACTGTTTTAAGACATGTTGTTCTGGGTTCAAAAGGTCTGCTTTGGTGTTCGATCACTCCCAGAACACACTGAAACCATTGCTGTTCTGAGAGATGTATTTTTTGATACTTCTGAATTATCTCAAGAGGGATTCAGTAAATCTAGAAAAAAAATGAATATTTAGGGCAAATGAATATTGAACATGGTGTTCACCCTTTTGGCTTACCTTGATTGCATTAAGATGAATTGTCAAGGGTCACATATAAAACATATAATTAATGTATATAAATAACATAATGTAAAAATGTTATGATTTTGTGGAACCACCTTACTAACTGTCCAGGGCCACATGCAGCCAATGGGCCGTAGGTTGGACAGGCCTGATATCGAGGGTGCATTTATACAAATGTAGTAACCAAAGGGAAATATGTGTTCTACATACAGTACTTTATTTTGCACAAGGTAACCTCCACTTTGAGTTTATGTGATCCATACTAGAAAGCACACTTAAAGAATGATTTAGACTGATTACAGAAGCATAATAAGGATGAATCAAGACTAGAATTGAGACTAATAAAGAGAGGTTGAAGGATCTGAGAGGACTACAAATGTGTAAATACTACTCTACAAAAACCTGGAAGTACACCCCAGAGAAGAAAGTTAAGACTTTTAGTCCAGAGTACTGCACATAGAATAACAGATTTATAGGAAGGCTGATTTTGACTTAACAACAACAAGAGAGTTGGAAGGGACCTTGGAGGTCTTCTAGTCCAACCCCCTGCTTAGACAGGAGACGCTATACTATTTCAGACAAATGGTTATCCAATATCTTCTTTAAAACTTCCAGTGTTGGAGCATTCACAACTTCTGGAGGCAAGCTGTTCCGCTGATCAATTGACAAAATCTTACAAAATCTTCCTAGCAGTAAGAACAGTTCAACTGGAAAACTGACTGCCAGAGAACCTGCTGATTTTCTTTACTAAATGTGTTTTGAGTCTAAATAACCCATGATTGGAGATTATTAAATTTGAATTCCTGCACAAATAATGAATTGGCCTATGTGGATCCATCTTACTCTTAAGATTCTAACACCTTTAATAAACAAGAATCAATTAACAAGGCCTTTGGATTACTGTACATAGTTCAATTAAATAACCCATCTGTATGTCACTCTTAGCTAGTATTCTGAAGAATTCTAGCTTACCATGACTAGTTCAGTCAGTGTCTTTGTTATATTCCTTTTAGCAGGTGCTAAAGGATCCATGTACTGTAATCTCCTTTCATTGTATAATTAGCACAAATGGAAAGAGGATCCTTGTCACTTTCTCCCACCAAGAACAAGTTATAAAAAAAATCAAGAACATGGTTATCAAATTCTAATTTGTTACAAAAGCAGCACAAGACTTCTCTATTTGCACACACTAAATAAACCACAAATTCTGTACATTGTTTAATCACCACCACACCAGAGAAACCAAGTTACACTAATGGTCATTCCCACTACTAGCGAGGAGTCATTTATTTTAAGAATTTTGATTTAACAGTGCAATAGTGAAAATGAAAAATATAACTTAATGTTTATTCAATCAGAAACAACTTCAATAATCTCAAATTATCTAGCTAGAAACATAAATCAATACTTAAAAAATTCTCTTTCCATAGGAATTTGTACCTGCAAAAACTGTAAATTAGAATAGATAAGGTCTAAATATTCTACCTGTCGAAAATGAATAAGAAGGTGTGACAAACAGCAACTATCCCAATAAAGGAGAACATTTGTAGCTCAGGCTTGAAATGAGGAAATTCTTGTCCTCCAAGCTTGCTTGTTTTCTTGAAGAAGTTTCATTATTCAAACTAAACAACATCAGTAATAGTAAGAACAAGAGTTTGCTCTCAATTTATATTCTAGTGGCATGCCCTGTACAAGGGAGTTGGTCTTCGAGGTTCTTTAGCTGGACTTTTCATTGTTGGTCTGATATTAATCTTGGTGCTCATCTATGCTCATCAGAGTGAAGATTGATGGTGAGGAGGTGTTTTTTGTTCTCTTTTTGGCTTGTTGACTGCCTCTTTTGCACACCTGTAGATACTTTTATGTCTGTTGATGGCCAATTTGCTAGAATGCCAGGCTTCTAAGAATTCTCTATTTTTTGGATTGGACTTGGTCTAGGATGGTGAGTTGAAGCTATGACAATAAGTCTTAACCAATCACAAGGACAAGGCACCTAAATATCTCCCCACCAGCAATCAGTACCCTGAAGACCACTCCTACCAAAATAGATAGGGCAAGCATTAATGATGTTACTAGTTTGGATAAAGACCTCTGCAATAAAACAACAGAGCTCAATAAAAACAAAGACCCACCACCAAAGTATTCTAAATTCAAAAGGACTTATTTCCTGTTTTGTCATTTATGGTTTGTTTTCTATAAGCAGCATTAACCATAGAATTTATATAGGACTGAACTATAAACAAGAGTTGTTACACTTTGGTTACATTTTATCAATATTTGGAGGAATGTATGTACTGGTATTAATATTTAAACTAATACATCAGTAGTATAAATAGGATTAAGAAATCTCATCTATTTGTCCTGGTTTTATCAACACGAATAAAATCAGAGCAAATATTAAACTGCCACAATTAAGTCTACAGTTCCTCTACATTTAAAACGTAAATTTATTCTCCAATTCTCAGTTTCACAAGGAAACAAAGCATGACTATGTTCATGGGGATAACCCTTCATTTTCCACCGAATCTCTACATTGTGACCATTTCTCTGCAGTGATTTCTAAAATACTGCAAGAGGGTAACAGGAATGTCTCTAATGTGTAGCAGATTGCGGAAGTGGATAAGAGATCACAACAGAAGTGGTATAAGATTTTTCTTTCCTCCCATTACAAATACCGGTAGGTGGCCACCACAGACAGATCCTAGCATGGATGGTAATAATCTTGAATGGTGGGTATGATGCCTATAAATATCACTACACTTGTTAGTGCATTTAGGGGAAATTGCAAATGGATGATTCTCAAAGGCATAAAGCAGATTTGTCTGATTCACTGAACTTCAAAAATTCCTCCACTGTTGCTACATTTAGAACAACAATGTAAAAGCATTACCTGATTTATTAGGTCAATCCATTTACACTGAAGTACTTGAACTAGTATAGAGCCACTGAAAACAAATCCATGGATACTGGGGCCATTAAGACCATATATATAGCAGTGTGTGTATCTATCTGTATGCATATGTGTGTGTGTGTGTGTTTAAAAAAATATTAAATTTTTAAAGTCTTTTTATCCATATTAATTGGATTTTTAGATGTATTGTTATGTTGTTCTGATATGTTGTGAGCGAGTCCTCGGAGAGGGGCGGCATACAAATCAGATTAATAAATGAATAAATAATAAATACATACTGCTCAAAAATATAAAGGGAACAAATAACACATCCTAGATCTGAATGAATGAAATATTCTCATTGAATACTTTGTTCTGTACAAAGTTGAATGCCTTGACAACAAAATGAAATTGATTGTAAATCAGTCTTGCTTCCTAAGTGGCAGTTTGATGTCACAGAAGTTTGATTTACTTGGAGTTATATTCTGTTGTTTAAGTGTTCCCTTTATTTTTATTTTGAGCAGTATATGTGTGTCTGTATAACATATTTTTGCTGATAATGAAAAGGAAGGGAGACTACTATATTTGGGACAAAAAATAGTCAAAAAAATCACACACACACACACACATGTATGTATGTATGTGTATTTATTTGTTTGGACTTATATGCCACCATACTCCCAAAGGACTCTCTGGGTATAAACCAAATAAGCCGAATCACATACATAGCCACCTATAAGGTGCATAAGCGCAAAGTCTAAAACTGCAAGCCTGTCATTCTTAAAGAGCCCACGCCATTAGACCCGCGTTAAGCAAACCTCTTCAACCATCTTGAGAAAGCTGAAAAATCCACTCCAATTACCCCGAATGAGTTGCTCAGAGATACACATTCACGCCTACTCTACTACTACACCTCTTTGTTCAGCCCAGGGATGTGTTTTATTTCACGGGCGAGTAGATCTTTGAAAATCAGCCCTACCGAGACAGAAGTTTTCAGACAACTCCGTGTCCAGGGATCGATCCGTGTGAATGCACAGAACAGCTTATCCGAGGACTTGCAGGGAACACCGATTGCACTGAACTCTTCAAGGTTAGCAACCTTGGCGGAGGAGTTAAAAAAAAACCAGGAGGGAGGGAAGAGAAAGCAAAGCTGCCCCATTCCTGAGTTCTCCCTTCGAAACGATGCAGTGACTCAACCCTCGAGCAACACTCAACGGAAACGCTGCTGACTCCATGTCCCGAAGTGACCGGGAGCGGGGTGCATGCGGATTTGCAACCGTTTTTTGGCCCAGACCTCCTCCGCTTTTGTGAAGCCGCCTAAATAAGACCTCTCTCGGGGCCCGAGGCCGACTAGAGCCCCCTATTCCCCGCCCGCCAGAAATAAAAGCGCAGCGCTGCCGGGCCCGGCGACTCACCGCTCCAGAAGTTCTCCCGACCTGTGCCGTGCCCCCACCGCGCTCGCCTCATCCGGCGGCGCGCCTCTTTGTGCGTCATCAAGCCAGTCGCGGGTAACCTTCAACGAGCCGTTACTGAAGCCGCCATGTTTCTTAAGGGCGGCAATGAGGGGGTGAAAGGCGCCTTCCCAAAGAGTTTTTTAAATAATTATTATTTTTCTCCACTTTCTCACATACAAGTCACATGTATATCCCTTCCAGTGTTACAAACCACATACACTGCTAAAAAAAAATATAAAGGGAACATTTAAACAACACGATATAACTCAAAGTAAATCAAACTTCTGGGAAATCAAACTGTCCACTGAGGAAGCAACACTGATTGACAATCAATTTCACCTGCTGTTGTGCACATTTAACTTTGTACAGAACAAAGTATTCAATGAGAATATTTCATTCATTCAGATCTAGGATGTGTTATTTGAGTGTTCCCTTTATTTTTTTGAGCAGTAAACATAGTTACATTTTCCTCCATTGTTCAAAATTGCCTATCTTATTCCAAACTTTTCATAACCAACACTTGTCTATCCCTCTTCTTGTTCTTTCTCACACTCCCCTTCTTCTTTCTCTATCTCCACCTCCTACCCACTTTCCCTTCACTCCTCCTCTACCTCTCTCTCCTTCACTTCCTCCCTCTCTACTTCCTCTTCCACCTTCTTTTGCCTTTCCCTGAATGCCTTCCATTCTAAGCCACCTCATGACTGATGCTGTATGTTCAATTTTTTTAAAAAAAGAAAAAGGGACAATAATAGTTCTACTACAAAATTCTTATTATTTTAATAATAATAATTTCCAAAAATTGTATGCCTGGGAAGAAGTTATTTGCAGTGCTGCGTCCTATCCGTCACAATATATATGGGCCTAATGGGCATAATATACATAATTCATCCACGGAGGTTGTGTGGGAGGCATCGATTAAGAAAAAATGATGACCTAAAACAGTGATGGCGAACTTTTTTCCCCTCGGGTGCCGAAGGAACATGGGTGAGCGCTACTGTGCATGCGCGAGTGCCCACGCCCATAATTCAATGCCTGGGGAAGGTGAAAACAGCTTCCCCTGCCCCCTGGAGGCCCTCTGGAGGCTGGAAATGGCCTGTTTCCCAACTTCTGCTGCGGCCAGTAGGCTAGTGTTTCGCACTCCCCAGGCTCCAAAGGCTTCCCTGGAGCTGGGAGAGGGTAAAAATGCTCCCCCCATCCCCCTGGAAACTAAAAACATGCCCCAGCCCCTCTGTGAGCCAAAAATCAGCTGGCCGGCACAGACATGCACATTGAAGCTGAGCTAGGGCAACAGCTTGGGTGCCAGCAGATATGGCTCCATGTGCCACCTGTGGCACCCGTGCTGTTGTGGTTAGCTCCGGCCCAGCTCCTGCCCCAAGGACTGTGGATGTGGGGAGACATCCACATGCTGCAGGCCTGGTTTGCCCCCGGTGGAATCCGAAGATGAAGGCTCCTCTGACCAAGAAGACATGAGTGACAGGGAGGAGGAGAGTATGGCAGACAGCTCAGAAGGAGATCAATTATCTAGCTCCTCCTTGGATTCAGAACAAGAGTTAATGATACAGCCATGCATGCGGAGAGCGATGCATAGGCAACAACAACAAGTGAGAGATTATTATCAAAGAAAATGAGGCCACCTGTGGTTGGGTGGGGCTGTGGTAATTAGTGAGGCTGCTATAAATAGCAGCCTGTGGGTTTGGCCATTGTGGAGGATTATCTGATCCTTGTGTTTCATGACTGCTTTACTGACTTTGACTTTTTGTGTGCTGATTTTTCCCTGCTTTGAAACTAAACCAGAGCAAAGTGTGTTTCACTTCGTGAAAGGACTTTGAATTGCCTCACAGCTGCAAGGACTGATAAGGGACTTGTGTAAATTACCAGCTTGTTTGGAGACGAGTGCTCTTTGCTATACCAAAAGAGGGCTTCGTTTAAGTGAATTTTCATTATAAAGAACATTGTTTTGAATTTTCAAACGTGTGTGTGTCTGAAATTTGTACCTGTGAATTTTTGGGAGGATTCTACCAGAGAGCCCGACAGAACACGTGCCATAGGTTCGCCATCACTTACCTAAAAGGTAAATGTGGAGGAGGGGGGCAGGAACCATCAGATCCATCCCTCGTTTCTAAGGGCCACTTGACTGTCCAGGTGCAACAAGGATCAATGAAGGAGAGCACAAAATATGAAAAGATCCCCTGGGACAGGCATAGAATTACTACTCTCTCTGGAAGCAGTGTTTGACTAACAACAGTTCATTTAGTGACCATAGCATTGTCACGCCAGCATTGAAAAATGTGACTCAGAACCGTTTTTCACAGTTCATTTATTTTATTTTATTCAATTTGTATGCAGCTCAACTCCCAGGGGACTCTGAGCAGCTAGTTACAATATTTGCAATTACAGTTGCAATCTTTGCAACATCTCCATCATCAGCTGACCAAGTGCTTGGCAACTGGTTATATTTATGAGGATTACAGCGTCCAGGGGTCATCTTGATCATCTTTTGGAACCTTCTGACAAGCAAAATCAACCGGGAAGCCAATAATTGGATTACCAAATTATGAACTGCAGTGATCCACTGCAGTCTTTACTCAAGCAGGCTGGCTTTCAGTATTCAGAAAAGCTATGGTGTGACTTAGTTATGCCTATTGTATGAACTTTAATTTAATTTATTAGATTTGTATGCCCCCCCTCCGAAAACTCTTCTATCTTCTAGAAAAAATTTCTATCTGCAATTCCTGTGTTCTAATTTCCAAATGCAAATTTCAAGAATTTCTAAGAAAGAGTCATGAATCTGTTGAAAGTCTGCCTATACACCAGCAATTGATTTTTTGCTGGGATATTTTCCATTTTTTGATCATTCTTACTACAGGCATTAAGGAATGCCTACATCTGAGCCATCTCTTAAACTAGAACATAGTGCAATAGGATTTGGAAGGGATCTTGGAGATCTTCTAGTCCATCCCTCTATGCTCTGGTCCCCATCCTGGGTGGGCTATGGCATCGTTTTTAATTCTCAAGTCAACAATTGCTGGAAAAAACTGGAAATCCATGCTCTTCCTTTTCGAAAAATACTCTTTTCTAATTAATTATCCAATTCAATTTTACCTTTCTGACGCCCCTAAACCTTGATCCTCACAGCTTTCAGCCAAGCAAGCTCTCCAGAGATTACCCAAAGCGTTCACACATCACCAACCGAACACGCTTTAGCCACACGTGTCGCGCAAGCCAACTTTCCCGGGACTTTTGTCGATCGCCTCTCGGACTAAATAAACGAAGGGCCTCTTTTTCCCCGCCCCTTCTTGAGGCTTTTTAATATCCCGCCCAGCCAGAGGGGTCGCTGTGACAAGTCAGGGCGCTTTCGGGTGGTGCTATTAGCCGCGTCCGCTTCCGCTTCCGCCATCTTGCCGTGAGACAGCAAGCAAGCAAGCCGGGGGATTTGGAGCAATGATGCTGTCGGCCGCTGCCTACGCCGAATCTGTGTTCGGGTTGCCCAGAGAGGCTGAACAGAGCATTGCGGTGCAACGTCGCTTCTCTCCGTATACTTTCAATGGCGGGTAAGCACTTCGTTTGTTGCGCGCCGAGGCTTTTCTTTGGGTACTTCCTCTCCCTTTTAAGACCGATCCTGCCTCCCCACCCCCATCAATGGTTGTAGTTTCTATTTCTCCTCTCCCTGCGAAGTAGGAAAGCGACGGGAGCGTTGTCCTGTCCGCCCCCCCCCCCCCCCCAAGCTCGTGTCTCTTTCATAACTGAAAATATTTACTGACCCCTCACATCCTGGACACAAATTGTTTCAACTCCTACCCTCAGAGCACTGCACACCAAGACTACTAGACACAAGAACAGTTCTTTTCCAGAACGCCATCACTCTACTAAACAAATAATTCCCTCAACACTATCAAACTATTTATTAAGTCTGCACTTCTATTCCACTAGTTTTTTCATCATTCCTATCACCCATTTCCTTCCACTTATGACTGTATGACTGTAACTTGTTGCTTGTATCCTTAAGATTTTTATTAATATTAATTGTTTCCTCATTGCTTATTTGACCCCATGACAATCATTAAGTGTTGTACCTCATGATTCTTGATAAATGTATATTTTCTTTTATGTACACTGAGAGCATATGCACCAAAGACAAATTCCTTGTGAGTCCAATCACACTTGGCCAATAAAAAATTCTATTCTATTCTATTCTATTCTATAACTTAAAACCTCATCTATAAACCCCTTGAAAAGCCTCGACCTGGCTTCTAACTCAAGGATCCCCAAACCTGGCAACAACAAATCAATTTTACAGAAGATAAATATTAGAAAGACATTGTGCAACCTAAGACCATCTCTATCTATTGGACCTGATGGTACTTTATGCATACTTCTTTTAAAAGCTCTCCACAACCTTGGCTGAACCTCCTAAGCATAATTTTTTTTAAAAAAATCCTTCAGGACTTGCTTCTTACCCAACCTACGATCACTAGCTAGTCATCCCTATTTTTAAAAAAAGCTGGTCCAAAAGTTGGAAATTACAGGCCAATCCAGTATTGGGTTGCTAGCTGGTACGGGCCACTCTGCGTCGCTGGCGTGTACCCGTGTGCACCTCAGAGAGATTTTGCTTCTGCGCATGCACAGAATTTTTGCTTCTGCGCATGCACAGAATTTTTTGCTTCTGCACATGCACGGAAGGAAAAAAAATTCACCAAAATCTCATGCGCATCCTCTCGCAAGATTTTGCTTCCTGTGCATGTGCAGAAGCAAAAACTCGCTTTGCGTGTGTATGTCAGAGACACAGAGCTGCGCACACATCGTACAGGTAGTGGCGGTAAGTAGCAACCCCCGCCTAGACCAATCTAACAATAACAATAACAACAGAGTTGGAAGGGACCTTGGAGGTCTTCTAGTCCAACCTCCTGGTTAGGCAGGAAACCCTACACTACTTCAGACAAATGGTTATCCAACATCTTCTTAAAAACTTCCAGTGTTGGGGCATTGACAACTTATGGAGCAAGCTGTTCCACTGATGAATTATTCTAACTGTCAGGAAATTTCTCCTTAATTCTATGTTGCTTCTCTCCTTGTTCAGCTGCCACCCATAGCTTCTTGTTCTACCCTCAGGTGCTTTGGAGAATAGGTTGACTCCTTCTTTGTGGCAACCCCTGGCTTGACCCACTGAGCATAACCCTATCGTTTTTGGAAAAAAAAGTAAAAAATTCACAGCTAAAACTAAAATGCTCAAATTTCAAAATTTCAGAGTAAATTTAAATGAATGGAGGCTAAACAATTAAGAAAAAAATAATTATTATTTTCTTTTGCTTAGGACCATATTGGCAATTGCTGGTGAAGACTTCGTTGTTGTCGCCTCAGACACCCGACTGAGTGAAGACTATGCAATTCATAGTCGGGAGAGTCCTAAATGTTATAAACTGTAAGTTTAAAGTGAGTTTATTTTGATGAGTTTGATCCAGACTTAGTCATATCTGGAAGAAACCCACGAAAACATTTATTTCTAAGTCAAAGTACTAAAATGGTGTTAAAAAAACATGATGCTAATTTTATCTGTTTAATAGAATAATATTAGATAAAATAAGATGCTTTACTGAAAGCTTCTTTTAATATTTTTATTAGGATGATACATCAGAGGGTTTGAAACTAAAGATTTCAGAACCCCTGCACATCCAGCATTGCATATCAAGCATATTATGAAAAGTTCACAATGAATTTGTTAATTTTGGTCATCAACCAGAATCATTTTGATGACTTGAATGAATAAATGAATGATAATTGCTAGTGAACATATAATCAATAAAATTGGTCATATCATCCCTCCTAAGCCATCAAAAGTAAATAAATGCAATCACATTGTGTGTCAGGATAATCATATAATGGCATATTGTGAATGGCATATAAGCAAATGTGCACACTTTGTGGTTACCGTACATTAGTGAACACAGATCCAATATGTGTAGAATCATAGCATTTGAGTCCAAAGCCAACTTTTAGTTCTAAAATTTTAAGTAGCAAACTTTTAATTTCTCTAATGGTTTATGAAAATTTGAACAGGAGGAATTTAGAAATATTTTCTATATGTGACATACAGTAGTAGATTACTGCAGTATGGAAAGAAATATATAAATAAAATAACCTTAGGAAAGTATATTGTTGTAGTCTTCAAGATTATTTACAATCTTATCAATACTGTGTACAGGACAGATACAACAGTTATTGGCTGCAGTGGATTTCATGGAGATTGTCTTACCCTCACTAAAATAATTGAAGCAAGATTGAAGGTAGGTTATTGTATATGGCTTAGTGTTGGAAATTGTACTCATTTGTTACATTACAGTGATCCCCCGCTCGTTGCGAGGGTTCCGTTCCAGGACCCCCCGCAACGAGCGGGTTTTCGCGAAGTAGCGCTGCGGAAGTAAAAACACCATCTGCGCATGTGCAGATGGTGTTTTTAACTTCCGCAGCGCTAGCGAGGAGCCGAAGATTGGTGGCGGCGCGGCTGTTTTAAAACGTCGCCGCCGGCATGGGGGGCTTCCTAGCAGCCCCCCAAACACGGGTTGGGGGTCCAGGGGGTGCTGGCAAGCCCCCCATGCTGGCGGCGACGTTTTAAAACAGCCGCGCCGCCCCCAATCTTCGGCTCCTCGCTAGCGGGCTTTCGAGATGAGTCCTGAAGCGAATTCGCTTCAGGACTCAGCTCGAAAGCGGCGAGAGCTAGCGCCCAGCCCCGTGACATTCGTTTTCCTGCCGCCGGCAGCCGAGTGATCCTGGGCTCCTTCGCAACCTCGGAGAGCTTCCTGGGCATGAAAGCTCACGAAAACCAGGAAGCTCTCTGAGGTTGCGAAGGAGCCCACGATCACTCGGCTGCAAGCGGGAGGAAGGCGAATCCCACGGGGCTGGGCTCGGTTATCCCCTCGGCTCCCCTCCTACCAGCCCCGCCGCGGAAGGCTCCATTCTGTTCCCTGAATGGAGACCGCCGGCCGCTCAATCGGGCCGGCAGGGAACAGAATGGAGCGTTCCGTGGCGGGGCTGCTATGGGGGGGGAGACGAGCCCAGCCCCGTGACATTCGTTTTCCTGCCGCCGGCAGCCGAGTGATCCTGGGCTCCTTCGCAACCTCGGAGAGCTTCCTGGGCATGAAAGCTCACGAAAACCAGGAAGCTCTCTGAGGTTGCGAAGGAGCCCACGATCACTCGGCTGCAAGCGGGAGGAAGGCGAATCCCACGGGGCTGGGCTCGGTTATCCCCTCGGCTCCCCTCCTACCAGCCCCGCCGCGGAAGGCTCCATTCTGTTCCCTGAATGGAGACCGCCGGCCGCTCAATCGGGCCGGCAGGGAACAGAATGGAGCGTTCCGTGGCGGGGCTGCTATGGGGGGGGAGACGAGCCCAGCCCCGTGACATTCGTTTTCCTGCCGCCGGCAGCCGAGTGATCCTGGGCTCCTTCGCAACCTCGGAGAGCTTCCTGGGCATGAAAGCTCACGAAAACCAGGAAGCTCTCTGAGGTTGCGAAGGAGCCCACGATCACTCGGCTGCAGGCGGGAGGAAGGCGAATCCCACGGGGCTGGGCTCGGTTATCCCCTCGGCTCCCCTCCTACCAGCCCCGCCGCGGAAGGCTCCATTCTGTTCCCTGAATGGAGACCGCCGGCCGCTCAATCGGGCCGGCAGGGAACAGAATGGAGCGTTCCGCGGCGGGGCTGCTATGGGGTGGGAGACGAGCCCAGCCCCGTGACATTCGTTTTCCTGCCGCCGGCAGCCGAGTGATCCTGGGCTCCTTCGCAACCTCGGAGAGCTTCCTGGGCATGAAAGCTCACGAAAACCAGGAAGCTCTCTCAGGTTGCGAAGGAGCCCACGATCACTCGGCTGCAGGCGGGAGGAAGGCGAATCCCACGGGGCTGGGCTCGGTTATCCCCTCGGCTCCCCTCCTACCAGCCCCGCCGCGGAAGGCTCCATTCTGTTCCCTGAATCACTTTGAATCCAGCAGCTTCTGCTGGATACGGGCGGTGGGTGGGACGAGCGGTGAGGAAGCCAGGGGCTGTGGCAGCTCGCCCCCCCCATCGCCCGTATCCAACAGAAGCGGCGGGATTCAAAGTGCTGGGGTGGGGGGGGGTGTCCCGACAGCCCCCCACCCCAGCACTTTGAATCCAGCAGCTTCTGCTGGATACGGGCGGTGGGTGGGACGAGCGGTGCGGAAGCCAGGGGTGTGGCAGCTCGCCCCCCCATCGCCCGTATCCAGCAGAAGCGGCGGGATTCAAAGAGATTCAAGGCTAACTTCTGCGCTTGGCTTGAGGACTCAGCTAGGAAGCGGCACGGGTGTTTTAAAAGGTCTCCGCCGGCATGGGGGGCTTCCTACCCCCCCCGAACCCCCAACCCGGGTTTGGGGGGGTGCTAAGAAGCCCCCCATGCCGGCAGAGACCTTTTAAAACACCCGTGCCGCTTCCCAACTGAGTCCCGAAGCCAAACGAACCCGGGTGGCCGGGCGAGCAGCGAGCAAATGGCGGGTGGCCGGGCGAAGGGCGGGCGAACGGAGGGCGAGCGGGTGCTGGGGGGGCTTCTCGCCCTCCCGCCAGCAAGAGGGGAAAGACCCAGGGAAGCCGCCCAGCAGCTGATCTGCCCGGCGGGGAACACCATCTACGCATGTGTGGCCATAGGAAAAAAGGGCGCACATGCGCAGATGGTGTTTTTACTTCCGGGTTGAAAAATCACGATGTAGCCCATTCGCAATGGTCGGGGACGCAATAACCGGGGGATCACTGTAATTTGATACTTTAACACTTAAATCTCAGGTTCATCTTTGTACATATAATTAATTCTGTATTTCTATTTGCTCAGATGGTTAAATGTTTTTACAACTTCTTCTGCTAGTGTTAATTTACAAATAATTTGCATTACAGTAAACTCTTATAAAAACAGAAAATGTGACAAAGCAAATGTCTAAGGTTTCTTACTGTCTGAGGAGATTCTCAGACATCCAGGTCATAGTTGTCCCAAAGGTGCCTTTTCAAAAGACAAGTGGACTTTGTTTTTCATAAAAGAAAATTCATTTGCCTTTTGAAAAAGCATTTTTGGGGCAAAGTTAATTACTGTTCTTTTTTCCAAGTTTCATATTTCAGATTTTGTAAACTGACATGTTTATTATTCTCCAAATTGTTAGGAGATCCTTTCAAATTGACATGTAGCATTCAAATGAATGTTTCTTTAAGGAAGGTGCTAGAATATATTTCACTTGTATACTATTGTTAAGATAGTGCAAGTCACCAAATGAATTTGCTGCATTCTTTTTGTTAACCGTGTTTGAATAAATGAAATGTAGCAAACATGTAATAATGAGCGATCGTGGCTGCCTAAACAGCTTATTGCAAACTTGTATAGAAGATCTGAATTTGTAATCAAAATTAGAAATCCAGTTCTAGCTGTAGCAGAAGAAGGAAATTAATCTTCTGCCTTGGACAGTACAATATAATAAATAACCAGCCTTATTCGGTTTTTCATTAATGAACAATGTTTTTATTTTTCCTGGCTGCAACAAATGAGTGCTGTTTTTATTTTGTTATTTTTTTTCATTGGGTATCAACTTGTTGGTTAATTTGTGTTAGGGACAATTTCAGCAAGAACATTTGCTTACTTCTGCTGTAAATATATTCCAGATGTACAAGCATTCCAATAACAAGACCATGACTTCAGGCGCAATTGCAGCCATGCTTTCTACAATCCTTTACTCCCGACGCTTCTTCCCATATTATGTGTACAACATAATTGGTGGATTGGATGAGGAAGGTAAAGTTGTGTTTGGATTAGTGTAAAAGTGAAAGGAAATCACCTCCCTTGAGATATTGGATAATAGGATAAAAGCCTTAACTGGGAAAATAAAGCAATTCTTACAATATAATTCTAAAATTACTATTTCAATAGTAAAATCTTTACGATGTGGATTGTATTTTAATATGAATTATAGCAGTACAGTGGTACCTCTACTTAGGAACGCCTCTACTTATAATCTTTTCGAGATATGAACTGGGTGTTCAAGAATTTTTTGCCTCTTCTCATGAGCCATTTTCTACTTATGAACCCTCGCTTCTCTCTTGGCTGCTGCTGCTGTGAGCACTTGAGAGGGACAGCGAGAGGGGAAGCAGTGGCAAGCGAACGGAGTGGGGGGAGGGACAGCAAGAGGTGGCAGCTGGATGAAGGCGAAAAGAGTGGGAAGAGGGACAGTGAGTGGTGGACTCATAGAGCTCAAGAGAGGAGAAAGGTGTGGGGGAAATGATCAGAGTGGGGTGGGGAAGAACGGGAGGCAAGGACTCATGGAGCTCAAGAGAGGGTCTTTTCGCCTTGCTTCATTGGGACTTCCACCACTTCCCACCTCTCACTGTCCCTCCCCCCACTCCGTTCGCCTCAGCTTCGTCCGCCCGCAGCAGCTTTCTTTTTTTAAAGCCTTAAAGTTTTGGATTTTCCTAATGGTTTTGCACACATTATTTGCTTTTACATTGATTCCTATGGGAAAAATTGCTTCTACTTACGAATGTTTCTACTTAAGAACCTGGTCACGGAACAAATTAAGTTCGTAAGTAGAGGTACTACTGTATTTGGTTTAGCACATACAGTGCTTACAAAATATAATGCTGAATGAAAATGATTTTTAAAAAAACACAGCCTGGACTAAAAACAACCATGAAAATAAAGCATGACAACTCCCACCTCCCCAGACATGTAAATCTCAGGATAGCAATGGCATGTTTATAAATGTGTAAAACTTATGGTTTCACTGTAATACAGCGATGAAAAACCTTTTTTGGCTCAGGTGCCAAAAGGGTGGGCGTGCATGCCCATACCCATAATGCATTGCTCTCCCCCATGTATGCTCAAAATAACTACACTGCCCCCCCCCATGCATGCGCACAACCCCCCAGGTTCCCCCCCCCCCCATGCCTACATGCCTAACTGAAGCTTCCAGACTTCCGGTAGGCCCATTGGGCTGTTATTCGTTCTCACCAGGGTTCAGGAAAGCCTTCTAAAACCTAGGAGCCGTGAAAAATGGCCCAATGGGCCACCTGGAAGTTCAGAAATTAAACAGGTGGAGCTTCCCTACTATTTACCTTCAGATAATTGCAACTGGGCCTCGCATACCTCAGCCTGTTTGTTCTGCAGCCAGCAAGTCTTTCCTGAAGGTTTGTGCAGCCCATAGCAGAGCTCCGGATTGATCCTGAGCTCTTTGTCAGCTACCAAGGCCTTTCCTGAAGTCCTCTCTAGCCGATAACAGCTCCAGATCAATCTGGAGCTCTGTTTTTGGCTGCAGAGGCCTTCAGGAAAACCTTAGCGGCTGCAGCAGAAATGAACCGAGATGTGAGAGGCCTGGCTGCAATTGTCCAAAGCCGAAGAAGTTCCTGAAAATCTCTGACAGCAAAAAGGAGGCTGGGGGTGACATACCCAAGTGAACTTCTGGTTGGCCCGTTAGGCTGTTTTTCGCCATTTGCATGGTTCAGGAGGCTTTCAGCCAAAAAGAAGGCTGAAAATCAGGTGGCGCACATGAATACTGGTGCTGACCTTGGACAATGCCTCGTGTGCCCTCGTTTGGCACACGTGCCATAAGTTCGCTATCACTGCCATAATAGTTTTCTATTGTGCTATAAATCACAGTTGATGGTTAAAGAGCAGTCCTCTGATATTTAAACGGGTTCATTTGAACTTATTCTACAGTGGAGTATGTTTTAAATTTTTGGGAATTTAAAATGGAAAAAAACCAACCCTCTGGATGTTTATGTTCAATTTTTAAAAAAAGGATTTTTTTTTTCTTTAAGAGAGTTTCATCTTTCTAGACATACAGTTCCAACATATAAATATCAGGTTGGATCAAAAGACAAGCATTCAATAGACAAAGTGCCGCTGGCTTTTATCCTCAGTTTTTCTCCCCTGAGAAGCATCTTCCAAGTTTGAAGAACTCCATGGAGTGTTATGCCCTGCAATAGACACAAAAAAGAGCTCTAAACAAGGAACAAAGATTTTCATTTGAATTATTACATATTCACAAGGACAGGTTCAGAATTTTCTTTCTATCCATATGATGATTCCTCTTTAGAACCAATTATTTTTTATTTTGTAAACAACCAAGAAAATCTAAACTTTGCAAAAGATCTAAAAGAGTGGGTAGAACTACAGTATTTAATATTTATCATTGAATAGTAAGCATTTAGCTATTGCTTAGCTATTGCTACCAGTCTTTAATTTTTTTAAAAAATTGGGAAGATAAGTCATTGTGATTACTTATGTTAAGAAAAGAAAGATTATTATTGTTTCATTTTTATGTTTACAGTAAAAATTCTGTGACTTTAGGAAATGTGATACAGACTTTATATTTTTATATAGTGCAACATTTTTATTTAGTTCCTTATTTATATGCCTTTCTTGTTGCAGTCGGTTAGGGGGTTATACCTATTCAAGTATACTACATCTATTTAACAGATATATCTATTAAAAATGCAAGTTTAAACTAAAGTTCTGTCTAGGAAATACAAATCTTTCCGTTTGCATTAGATGGTTTAACCTGGTTCATTATTTTGTACTGTTTCCTCGCTTTATTAGTGGTTATTATTTTGAATCAGTTTTGTTACACTGTATTTAATGGTCAAGTTCACTTATTCCAGCAATTGACATTGTTATAAATGTATTTACTTTCGTAGGGAAAGGTGCAGTATACAGTTTTGATCCAGTAGGATCCTACCAGAGAGATAGTTTCAAAGCTGGTGGATCAGCTAGTGCCATGCTGCAACCTCTGCTGGACAATCAAGTAAGTATTCTTCCAATTGCACATTTATTGATATAGTGATGTCTGGGGCCTTAACTCTTTCTAAAACACTTGAAATTGTTTGGGAGCTATCAAAATAATTTTTCAGACAATGAAAGGATCCATCACTGTAAGCCATAATGTGATTTGTTCATTTTGAATTCTATCTTGGGAAAACAATGTAGGAATAAGAAAAGTAAATTCATAACCACTGACATTTTGTTGTCACTCTGCTTGTGGTGATTTAAAATGAGCCTTATAAAACCTCAATTGAAGAGTTTTGCACAACTTGGTTTTTCTCTCTTGCCTACTAGCTGTCATGATTATGAGTACTGTAATGAATTCTTGGAAGTCAGAACTCTGAAGTTTGGCTCAGGTTCAAGAATGTATTGACTACATTTAGAATAGAATAGAATAGAATTCTTTATTGGCCAAGTGTGATTGGACAGACAAGGAATTTGTCCTGGTGCATATTCTCTCAGTGTACATAAAAGAAAACATACATTTGTCAAGAATCATGTGGTACAACACTTAATGTTTGTCATAGGGCTCAAATAAGCAAATAAACATCAAATAAACATCTTAGGATACAAGCAACAAGTTACAGTCATACAGTTCTAAGTGGGAGGAAATGGGTGATAGGAATGATGAGAAAAAATTAGTAGAAATAGAAGTGCAGACTTAGTAAAAAGTTTGACAGTGTTGAGGGAATTATTTAGTAGAGTGATGGCGTTCGGGGAAAAGCTGTTCTTACATCTAGTTGTCTTGGTGTGCAGTGCTCTGTAGCGACGTTTTGAGGGTAGAAGTTGAAACAGTTTGTGTCCAGGATGTGAGGGTCAGTTAATATTTTTCAATGCTCCCTTTTTAACTAGTGCAGTATACAGGCCCTCAGAAGAAGGCAGATTGGCAGTAATTGTTTTTTCTGCAGTTCTTTTTCTTTCAGTGTCATTTTATCGACACTTTGAAAATTATTCTCTCACATAGGGATAGTTAAAAGAATAGGACCCCCTATTCTACCTTCCTAGGTCTCTCGCATGAGCCAATCAGTCCAGTCGTAGGTTCCTGCCTGGCTCCGATAACATGACCTTGCTTCTCATGCCAGCTGGTAGATGTTATGACTAGCAAGTTGAGGCACCACATTCCTAAGTTCTCCATCCACCCCCCCCCCAATAACAACCAAGAAAGGAAGCAGAAGGAAGCATTCAAGTACTTTCAGTTGAAGTAGTTTGGCAGGTTGACACTAGCTTTAGGTTCTATTTAAGTTATTTAAAATGTAATAGCTGGAGCAGTGAAGGATTGGACAATGAGTAAGAACACACAGTTATAGTTATTGGTTGAAGGGAGCTGGCCACTGCCGGAGGGAATCTGAGCTGTGAGTGAAAAGAGGGAATTTCCTTGTGTCCTGCCTTTTTTCCTCTGTGCGCCTTACGTGCTCTCTGCGATTTACCTCCTGATGTTCCTTCTGTGTTGATTTACCTAACAATGCTCCCGTTTGCATACCTTATTTACTCAACACATATTTCTTTTATATAATACTGATTGGTATCAGCATCTCTGACTCCGGCTGTACAATTCCCTGACAGGTTGTCTGTGAATGAGTGAGAGGCCGGTCATTTCTGCAGAGTCATTTTGGCAGAATGTGTGTGCGTGTTCCTACAAAACTCTGTTGCAATCTAATGAGCTGTGTTCAGCCATGGCGCATTGGAAGTCTGCTCATCTACAAGCGAAGAACAGCAGCTTCATCCCTCTTGAGACTCCTCACTGATCTGAATGCTACTTTCATTTAAATGATAGGAACACCAGTATTGGGTTCCTACTGGCTTGGGCCACACTGTAGCTCTGCATCCCCACTGCTCAATTGTGCGCACCCAAACAAGATTTTGCTTTTGCGCATTCGCAAGAAGCAAATTCTTGTGAGGAAACGTGCGTGAGATTTTGGCAATTTTTTGCTTCTGCACATGTGCGGAAGCAAACCCCCCCCCATCAAAATCTCACTTGCACGCGTGTCTTGCTCAGGCGCCTGCAAGTGCATGCCGAGGTCACAGTTCCTTGGGAAGTGCACCAGTAGCAGCGATAAGTGGAATCCGCCCATTTGCTTTTGTAGTACGTAGGATGATTTGCTGCATTCAGATAACAGTTGTATTAATGCATCTGAAAAGGTGAAATTGTTATAATGTAATGCTGAATCATTACTGTTGTAATCAACACAGTAGACTTGTTCTACCAAGCTATTGTTTGGGGCAATATGCTGACTAAACCCCTTAGAAGGGCTGCAAAGCACCAGAAGTAGTATATAAATTGTTAAGATATTCCTGAACTGGGACAGCCAGTGGTCACAAGGTTAACCAATGTATAGGCATAGCAACTAAGTCAGCCAATAGGAGCTTGAACACTTCTGAGTTCCGTGCAAAGAATCAAAATTTAAACTTAAGCTTAAGGCTGGGTGTGGCTCCTGTCCTCTCTGTACGGCTCTGCTGAGATGAAACTAACTCTCCTGCTTGTGTTTAATTGAAGGAATAATCTGCTAATGGTATTGTAAATTTATCTGTTATTATGTCAAGTTATTGAATCCAGCTGAATCAGTCATCTGTATGTGCTTCTGGTTTTGATTTTGCAACAAATTCTAATATATGTCTAAGTGCTATTGCTATTAACCACCAGGGTTGCCCACATTTTTTTCCCAACAATTAGAAACATAGAAATTATTTATTGAACACAATGAAACTTACATACACGAAAGATTGATATTTCTTCTACACTCCCTATTTTTCCACATAATCTCCATCCCGTTCTATGACCTTCCTCCAGCAAGACACAAGGGCGTGTATGCCCCGTCAGTACCACTCCTTGATCTGGTCACGAAGCCATTTCTGCACTGTGCAAATCACCTCTTCGTCATCCTCAAAATGTCTTCCACAAATTGCATCCTTTAATGGCCCAAACAAATGAAAATCTGAGCTTGTAAACTGTACACAAACATTTGTGAATGTTCCCAACAGTTTCTTTCTCGGCAGTGAGAAATTCAATGACGACATGCTGCTTGTAATGTACATCACTTACAGATACCATTTCAAAACACTGCTGCAGCTACACTATATGTCTGAAGAAATGCAAAATTTACACACGCACTCCTGACAATTCAAATAATGTATATCTAAGGTTTCGCATTCATACCGTTACTGTAGGCTAACGGAAAAAATGTAGTGTATTACTTTCTGGGCAACCCTCATATTTAAAATGTGAGTTCTTTGGTGTTCTCTGAGCTTACTTGTTTTCTTGAAGACGTTTCATTACCCTAACTAGGTTCCTCATCAGTATTTGAAATGTTTTTTTCTCTTTAAAAGGTTGGCCTCAAGAACATGCAGGGCGTGAATCAATTGCCTTTGTCCTTGGAAAAGGCTTTGCAGCTGGTAAAGGATGTCTTCATTTCTGCCGCGGAAAGAGATGTTTATACAGGGGATGCCCTGAAGATATGCATTATCACAAAAGATGGAATTCAAGAAGAAAGCTTCCCATTGAGGAGAGACTAACCACTGCACCATCCAAGTTTAAAATGCTTGGTCTCTTAACAGTCATTTTTATGTAGATTGTTTACAGGTAGCATGTTAACATTTGATAAAGTAAAATAAGGAATAAAAAAAACTTTCATTGTTTCATTGTTAATGTTTCATGGCATATTCTATAAATATGTTATGTGACCTTAGGTTACTGAGAGAATGTATTCTTTGTACAATGATCTAATTTTTTTATTTGATGCGGGATACAAGGAATTTCTTAAAGGCCGACGGATTCATTTGTTGTGCATTTTTATAGGCAAACTGGCTGGGAATTCTTGAAATTTCAAAATTTCTAGAGGACATCTTGCTTAAAAGTAGCTATGCGGATGAAGACTCTATATGCATATCTATATATAATGTGCATTTAAAAAAACAGCAGTTGAAGAACTGCCATTTCTTGGTACCAATTTATTAAAAAGAAAAGGGATGATGTCTAGTTTCCCTGCCAGCATTACACAGCAGAAGTAATTTTCCCTCCTAGGTTTTGTTTTTAAACTTCCCTGCCTTGACTAAACCCTGGTCGTCCCTTCTGAGCTGCTATTTAAGTACTAATTAGGCCTGACCTTACTTAGTTTCTAAGCGTAGATTCCAACCGTATGATGCCGCTTCCTGAAACTATTGATAATTCCTCCCAGGTACTGATGATCTAAGCTCCGTTTTCACTGGCAGAGGGCTAGCAAACTCAAAAGAAAAGGAGAAATGTTTCCCCTTTTGCATTTGATATGGGAAGAAGGGACAGGAAAAGAGAAAGGGAAAGAGGAAAGAAAAAAAAGATGGGGAGAGAGCAAGGAAGGAAAAGTAAGGAAAGGAGAAGGAAGAAAGAATGAAGAGGGAAGGGAAAAAAAGGAAGGAAAGAGATTATGATGAGAGAGAAGGAGCATCTGAGGGAAATCCTGCCTTAGCACTTGGCTACCACAGGTGACACCCCCCCCCCCCCAAACATGAGTGACGTTGAGCTGCCCACACAATGGGCAGCTCAACCTCAAAGAAATCGAGTTTGATACCACTGATGAAGGTGGGGCTTGCCGCTACTGGTGTGCTGCGCACACATTTTTAGGTCTCTGGCATGTGTGAACGTCCCAGTGAGATTTTGCTTCTGTGCAGGAAGCAAAATCTTACTCAGGGACGCACACATGTGTGATATTTTGGCAATTTTGCTTATGTGCACAAGCAAAACAATCATCAAAATCTCACACATGAGATTTTGCTTCCTGTACAAAATTTTGCTAGGACATGCACGCACCAGAGACCCTTAGCTGTGCATGCAGCTCCAGTTTTACTACTGGTGTGGCGTCCTCATTCGTACCGGTAGGAACCTACTACTGCCCTGCCTTACACTCTTGAAAGCAATGTGATGAAGCAAGTACAGAAGGAGTAGACTGCATTGTGATACTGCATTGTGTGTTTCTTCATTTGCTTTTTCTTTCTCCGCTCCTCAAGATTTCCATGTATAGTATAATGTATCTTACTCAGTCTCTGGCTTGGAAATGGCTCCAAAATATTTTTACAAGTTATCAACAAACTTCTGATTGTCAGATTAAGCTGCCTGTCGCCTTCAGTAATCTATTAAGGAATATGGATATAAGCAATCTGTTAGTTGGTTAATTGCTAATTGTAGCTAAACGGTGCATAGAAGTGGCTGCAACCTGGCAATAAACGTCACGTTATGTGGGCAGAAGAACTCCAAATTAAGTCTGCAGCATCTCTAGAACAAAAGTGGGGAAATGGCCTGAATGCCATCATTCATCAGTGTTGATAATATCGGGCTAAATTAGGATGGCAACTCTGCCAACATTGTGACCTGTGGACTTTTAACTCCCAGAATTCCTGAGCCAGCATGCGTATAAGGTTACCATAGTTGGTCACCGCTGGGCTAGATGGTTCTTTAATTAAGAGAGTTCTTTATCTTGTGTATTTCTGCTTTTGTAAGTAAAATATGAATGGATTTCATGTTCTCTTTTGCGTGTAGGTTGAATGTAATTCCAACTTACATTCTCCTATGATACTGTACATGAAAGAAGAGAGTAAGATCTGTGCCTCTCTAAAGGTGATTCATTAAAATTTGAAACCAAACATTCCGGTCCAAAAATGGTTCATCTGAAGTTAGATAATCTGATTTAAAATGTAAATGTTACTTACCGGTATTTTATTCACGTTGCATGGCAATTTCACTTTTTCCCCTGGAATGGTGCAAGTTCAATCATTTTTGTGTACCAAAATCAGTAAAAGGTAGTCTATGAGCAGTTTTTATACACTGGTATATGTGTAAAAAAGAAAGAAAAACCTGGATTTCCCCTTCTTGGGTTATAAGTGATGGAAGAGAAAAATGCTAGATTCTCCATATACTACTTTGACTTAAGGACGGTGTTCTACCAAAAGGTTTGGCAAAGCTCTTGTATTAGTGGCCATTAGGTGGCAGCATTGCTATTTTAAAGTGAACAGATCCTATAATTAAGAAGCATAGAAAACCTTTCTGAATGGTAATTATCTAAACAGATTATGACAATTTAACATATTATGATCCTTTATCAATGTTAATATCTTCCTAGGCAGATATTTTCATAATATGAGAATATTTGTCTTAGCATAATATGATAATTTTTGTCTTACATTAAAGTCATTGGGAGAATAAATAGCTTTATTTTTCATAGAATTTAGGATGAGGTTGATAAAAATACAACCCTAACCCTTGAATTGCCTACTGGTCAGTTTTATCTGGTGATGGAAGTCCAAATCTCTCCCTAATTAGTATGTCTTTTGGCATATATTCTCATTATGTCTAAATACCAAAACATTACAAATTTGCCAACTTTCCTTGTATAGTATAATCATGTAAACATGGACAACTTCCTAGATGTTATCCTTTTATACCAGGGGTCCCCAAACATGGCAACTTTATGACTTGTGGACTTCAACTCCCAGAACCCAGCATAGCTGGCTGGAGAATTCTGGGAGTTGAAGCCCACAAGTTTTACACGTTACCAAATCTGAAGGCCTCTGTATACACAGTATCTTGTTCTTTTCTGTACTTGATATCTTTTGGTGATCTGGAGAAAGCCAGACCTGAGCACACCACTTCAAATATGATTTTTATATTGGGTTTTTCTTCCCCAGCCTCTTTTTCACTTGACTAGTTCAAGTGCTTCCTATGCGTTGTAAAAATAAAATAAAAATAAATTCAAGGTGCTAGGAGGAAAAACTGATGTGAAGAGTTTTTCCAAATGATATAGAAAATTCCAATGGACCTAATCTAATATGGCTGGAGGTTTTTTTAAAAAAATTGGCTCACGTTCACCAGAATAGCAACAGGGTTTCTGCTAAGCGTCTATCATGTTTGAGATTAATCAGTTTCAGCTCTGGCACATTTCCTCTGCATACTAAATCCTGCTGTTAGGATCACAGCAGATGTGTCTTCTTTTATGCAACATTCAGGAGCTACATCTCCAGTACCTTCACATAGCTAGTCTCCATTTCCAACATCGCTTTCTATTCCTGCTGGTTAAATTTGCTGTAGGTTATAATTCTGAATTACAGGCAGAGCGATCACTGATGAAGGATGCAATTACTCTTAACAATCGTGTCTTTTTATTTATTTATTTTGCCTAAATAAAACAAAAATAAGTGATGTTCACAGTGAGCCATGCCATAGAAACCTAGGCTCTAATATAAATTAGAGGGAGCAGTCCTTCCAAGGTATTATACCTCCTCCCAGTCCTAGCCAAACAGTCATGGATAGGGTCTCCTGATAAGTTTAAATCTTCATTTTTAACACTACTGAATAGCTGGATGCTATGCGAAAGGTGAAAATGCCAAATGCATACCATTTGTACATGGGGCTACCTTTGAAAAGTGTTTGGAAACTTCAGATCGTGCAGAATGCAGACGCGAGAGCCGTCGTAGGGCTTCCAAGATTCGCCCACATTTCTTCAATACTTCGTGGCTTGCACTGGCTGCTGATCAGTTTCCGGTCACAATTCAAAGTGTTGATCATGACCTTTAAAGCCCTACATGGCATGGGACCAGATTACCTCCGGAACCGCCTGCTACCGCACAAATCCCAGCGACAGATAAGGTCCCACAGAGTTGGCCTCCTCCGGGTCCCGTCGACTAAACAATGTCGCTGGGTGGGCCCCAGGGGAAGAGCCCTCTCTGTGGCGGCCCCGGCCCTCTGGAACCAACTCCCCCCGGAGATTAGAACTGCCCCCACCCTCCCTGTCTTTCGTAAACTACTCAAGACTCATTTATGCCGCCAGGCATGGGGGAATTAAGATATTCCTTCCCCCTAGGCCATTACAAGTTATGCATGGTATGTTTGTGTGTATGTTTGGTTTTATTATAAGGGTTTTTAGTAGTTTTATTAATTGGATTTCTACATGCTGTTTTTATCATTGTTAGCCGCCCCGAGTCTGCGGAGAGGGGCGGCATACAAATCCAATAATAATAATAATAATAATAATAATAATAATAATAATAATAATAATAATAATTTCCTAACCTAATTCCTTCTAATTCTCATTGGATAGGAATTCCAGCAATTGCAGGCCTAACACAGTGCGAAGAGGAAGGTGGAACTAAACTATTGATTAGAATAAGAAGCACAGGTGATCTTTATTTAATGATCACTCATTCAGTGATCTATGATGAGGCTGACTGAGTAGTATACGCAATGGATCCTCAAAGATGTGACCATCTCAGCATCTTTGTAGTGATGTGATTGTGTTTTGGATGTTCCACAACCAGACTGCAATTCCGTCCGTCGTAGTTTCCTGCAGTCATCTGATTGCAATTTTATGATCTTTCCTGCTGGCTTCCCTCAAGCAAAGTCAATGGGGAAGCTAGCAGGAAGTTGCAAGTTACATGAGAGTCATGGTGGTGTAATGGGTAAAATGCAGTATTTATTTATTTGTCTGTCTGTCTGTCTGTTTGATTTCTATGCCGCCCTTCTCCTTAGACTCAGGGCAGCTCACAACAAAGGTTAATACAAAAACATGTAAGAAATCTAAATTAAAACACTCTCAAACCTCTCAATATTAACATTAATCAATCAATCACATTAATCCCATCATGCACCATCCATTTAATCATTGGCCAGGGCTAGCTGTTAAAACTCAGTGGTCCCAAGCCTGTCGGCAGAGGTGAGTTTTTAAAACTTTGCGGAAGGCTGGGGGCAGAGTGGGGGCAGTATTGCAGGCTAACTCTTCCAACTGCCAGCAGTTCAATCCTGACAGGCTCAAGGTTGACAGCCTTCCATCCTTCGGTAAATAAGGTGGGTAAAATGAAGCCCCTGATAGTTGGGGAAAATATGCTGACTCTAAACTGCTTAGAAAGGCCTGTAAAGGGCGGCCGGGAAGACCCAGGTTGGGGGTTCGGGGGGGTGCTGGGAAGCCCCCCAGGCCGGCTGCGACCTTTTAAAACAGCCGCGCCGCTTCCCAGCTGAGTCCCGAAGCCAAACGCGGAAGTGGGGTTTTTTTTAATTAATTTTTTTAAAAAATCGCAATATAGCGTTTCGCGAAGATTGAGATCGCGAAACTCGAGGGATCACTGTATTTCATTCATTCAGATCTAGGAGGTGTTCTTTGAGTGTTCCCTTTTTTGAGCAGTGTATATAAGTTTCAAGTGCTGTTGCTATTGCTATTTAACAACAGCAACCAGGACTACATGAACTATGTATATCAACCTTATACAATAGTATAAGGGCAGACTAGATGGACCATGAGGTCTTTTTCTGCCGTCAGACTTCTATGTTTCTATGTTTCTAACCTTTGCCAACCTGTTGCCACAAGGTTTTTCCACTTATGATTGTGTTAATAATCATCATATAATGATGGAGATTTCATCATATGACAATTAGTGTTGCTAAATCAGGACTACTTGTACAGCCATCAAAACAAACCTTAAACTGAGAGAGAATGACAGGCCCATGGTTATTCAGCTGCCCTTGTGCCTTTGGTGGAATTAGAACTCACAGTTTCCAGGTTTCCAGCCTGATGCCTTAACTATTATATCAAACTGGCTTACTGAATATTGCTTACCTAATTTAATTATAGTTGGTCCTTTGTAAATGCAAATCTATGAAGCTTTCAGTTCACAAAGTGACAACAAATTGAGAAAGGATGGTGTGCGTATTTCAGGGACATCCCCTTTTTGCAATTCATACTGTCATCTTGTTGCCTGGTTTTGTTTTATTGTGGTAAAGGTCTATTTATCACATACTATTTAGTTAGAAGATTGGAAGTCAACATTTGCTGCTGTCCTAAAGCCTTAAGCATAACAAGCTCCAGCACCTAGTAATGTCCCTCCTTAAACAAGCTCAGCCATTATAACCAAACAAAGCTAACAGCCCCTGAATGACTGAAAGTTCAGCAGTCCATCTATTCTATGTAAATACCAAGGCAATGCCATATTCTGGACCAGAGGATTCAGAAATCCCCCATTTTAATTGGATAATGGGTTTATTTTTTGTTCATGGATCATCTTCCTAAGTAGGCCATCTGGTATAGCAATCATACAATGCTCTTTTACGTTTGGGTAATGTCAACCCATAGAGATATCCAATTTTAATCCTAAGTACTTTTCATTCAAGCACATGACTGTTCAATTATCAGTGCATAATTTAGAATCTCAAAAAGGGTTTACAATTATCTTTGGCCATGTTCTCATTGTCAGTTGTGAATTGGATGTTCTCAGAGAGCTACTGAAATAGATTTGCTTTTACTGCATAACATCCTTCGTCCTAAGTATAACTGTGTGATTTTCAAGCATTATTCTGAGGAGGTAAGTTATGTACAGGATTAAACATGGTTCTTATATTTTGTATAATGTTAATGAAAGTCCTACAATATACATGTTTTATGATGCCCAGAAGTCTAATTAGGGCTTCAGTATAGTACCAGCTAAGAATTTAATCAGTAGCCTATCGTCTCTTTTCCACATAGGTTAACGTTTATTTCTAGATATAAATGAGCAGAACGGAACATGAATATGTAACCTTTGAAAGACATAGTCACCACAAATGGGAAAGCAATTGTAACTTTAAATTTAATCTGAAAACAATCCAGAGCAGTGAATGGGTTCATTTGTACTCTTCATTGTTCAACACCACCGATAACACAGCTACTCTCCAGAATGACCTTGACTTTGTATCCGAATGGTCAAACATCTGGCAAACCCAAATCTCAACCAAAAAATGCTCTGTCCTACACATTGGCAAGAAGAATCAGAACACCAAATACAAGCTGAATAAACAAGACCTTACAGACAACCCTCACTCTGTAAAAGACCTGGGAATGCTCATATCAAATGACCCACAAGCCAAAGCCCACTGCAACAACATCGCCCAAAAGGCTTCAAGAGTTGTTAACTTAATTCTACGTAGCTTCTGCTCCGGTAAACTCACACTACTAACCAGAGCATACAAAACTTTTGCCAGACCAATCCTTGAATACAGCTCATCTGTCTGGAACCCACACCGCATTTTGGACATAAACAGTCTAGAAAACGTTGTGGTTAGCTCTGGCCCAGCTCCTGCCCCAAGGACTGTGGATGTGGGGGAGACATCCACATGCCGCAGGCCTATTTTGCTCCCGGTGGAATCTGCTGATGAAGGCTCCTCAGATAAAGAAGACATGAGAGACAGGGAGGAGGAGGGTGTGGCAGACAGCTCAGAAGGAGATCAATTATCTAGCTCCTCCTTGGATTCAGAACAAGAGTTAATGATACAGCCACGCATGCGGAGAGCGATGCATAGGCAGCAACAACTGAGAGATTATTATCAAAGAAAATGAGGCCACCTGTGGTTGGGTGGGGCTGTGGTAATTAGTGAGGCTGCTATAAATAGCAGCCTGTGGGTTTGGCCATTGTGGAGGATTAGCTGATCGTTGTGTTTTGTGCCTGCCTTGCTGACTTCGACCTTTGTGTGCTGATTTTCCCCCGCTTTGAAACTAAACCAGAGCAAAGTGTGTTTCACTTTGTGAAAGAAGAAAGACTGTGAATTGCCTCACAGCTGCAAGATAAGTATCACAGAACTGATAAGGGACTTGTACAAATTACCAGTTTGTTTGGAGACGAGTGCTCTTTGCTATACAAAAAGAGTGCTTAATTTATTTGAATTTTCGGTATAAAGAACATTGTTTTGAATTTTCAAACGTGTGTGTGTCTGAAATTTGTCTGTGAATTTTCGGGAGGATTCTACCAGAGAACTCGACAGAACAGAAAATATCCAGAGATACTTTATCAGAAGAGCCCTCTACTCCACTCGCAACAGACTACCCTAAGCAACTAGATTTACAATCCTAGGTTTAGAAAGCTTAGAACTACATCATCTTAAACACGATCTAAGCATAGCCCATAAAATCATCTGCTACAACATATTTCCTGTCAACAACTACTTCAGCTTCAACCACAACAACACACAAGCAAACAGTGAATACAAACTTAATGTAAACCGCTCTAAATTCAACTGCAGGAGATACGACTTTAGTAACTGAGTAGTTGATGCATGGAACTCACTACCAGACTCTGTAGTATCATCACCTAACCCCCAAAACTTTACCCTTAGGCTATCTACTGTTGGCCTCTCCCGATTCCTAAAAGGTCAGTAAGGGGTGTGCATAAGTGCACCAGTGTGCCTTCTGTCCCCTGTCCTAATGTTTCTTTTTTACTAGTATCATGTATATGAATATTATTATACCTTTGTATACCACCAATATGTACTTGACAAAACAAACAAACTAATAAGCACTACCAGGAATTTTGTGGTTCATTCTGTGGGTTGGAGTTTTTAAGTTCAGCCCAGTGTGCAGTTTGCCATTTAGCTGATGAGATTTCAGTTCACCAGAAGGCGGACCCATTCTCTGCCTTTCTCTTCCTCCTTCCCTCCCTCTCTTTCCCCCTGAAGGTGTATTTATTTGCTAACTGAGCAAACAGTTGTATTATAGCCATGCCATTGTAGCAGCAGCCATTGCTAGCTGAATTAATCTGGACTAAAATTAAATGTGGCTTCAGTACAAAACAAAATCCATATGTTCATGTCATTTTAATAATTAAATGAGTGAATATATGTGATCATAAAAATCAACCAATCAATCCTTAGTGGTTTGGTATTTTTATCTCCAGGTTCTAGAGAACCTGAAAGCTTACTGCTGCTTTTGACTCAATTTGTTTGATATTAAGGTATCACCTTGTTAGGCATATTCAGTTTCCCTTCCTGCTCCATCTCACGTTTTATACATAAAGCACACTTCTAAACATCTCACATAAAAATGCTTTTGCTTTTTTAACCCTGCTGTTCTGATCGCGTTTACTATACACTTGTTCTGTTCCCGGGCCTATTTGATGCGGACTAAAAAAAGGTTGATTTTAGCTACTGGAAGTGTTTTTTTGAATACCTATTGCATTAGTATGCAATTTGAACATTCCTGATCATAAACAAATTAAAAATGAAATGAAAAAAAATATGTTTATTTATTTATTTTGCTCAGAAAAGTCCCCCCAGCTGTGTGCAATTATGTTCACTCTATATATAGATTAGGCTGCAAATTCCAATTTTTTTGAATACCTTTTGCATTAGTATACTAATGTGAACATTCCTGATCATAAATGAAATGAAAAATGAAATGAAAAATTGCACACAGCCGGGGGTTAGGGGGCCTTTTCTGAGCAAAATAAATAAATAAACATTAATTTTTTCATTTAATTTATGATCAGGAATGTTCACATTAGTATACCAATGCAAAAGGTATTCAAAAAATTTGGAAGAGGCAGCCTAATCTATATATAAAGTGAACATAATTGCACACAGCCGTGTGTGTGGCCTTTTCTGAGCAAAATGAATAAATAAACGTTAAATAAGGTTCCCAAAGCAAGTCTATTACAGGGTGGGATGGTTACAAGTATAGTATATTTCTGGGATGGCATACCTTTTGTTGTTGTTGGTTCTAGCCCAGCTCTTGCCCCAAGGAATGTGGAGGTGGAGGTGGGGGAAACATCCACATGTCACAGGCCTGTTTTGCTCCTGATAGAATCTCCCGATGAATTCTCCTCTGACAAAGGAAGCGTGAGTAGCAGGGAAGAGGGGAGTTTGGCAGACAGCCCAGGAGGAGATCAATCATCCTTATCATCCCTGGATTCTGAACAAGTACTTATGACGGACCCACGCATGCGTAGAGTGATGCATAGGAGAGAACAACTGAGGATTATTACAGGAGATAAGTGAGGCCACCCTTGGTTGGGTGGGGCTGTTGTAATTAGTGCTACAGTTAAAAAGAGCAGCGTGCTGGTTTAGCCTCGTGGAAGTTTATCTGATTCATAGTTTGTCAAGATCGTGGTTAGTTGTTTCCCTGTTGAAGACTGTGTGTGGAATTTCTGGACTTTTAGGAATTGGACTCAATTTCCCAGTTACTGGGTGAGAAATTGGATTGCATTTAACTTGTGCCTTGTGTGTATCAGAAAATCCCTTTGACATTTTAAAAGGGAGTTTTTTCTGCTTTTCTGTTGATAAAGACTTTTGGTTTTCCTTCTATTGTGGGATGTGTGTCTTTCTGGACTAATTACCCTGTAATTACGGGCGGTTGGGACACGCCGGCGAACACCTTTTAGACACTAAGTGTCCAAACTGCACACACATGCGCAAACTGAAAGATGTGCATGCATGAATGCACATCTGCAGACATTCACAAGCATGTGTGGACATGTGTGAATGCATATCTGCAAACGTGTGAGCATGTGCATGCACAGACATGCACATGTATGAATACATGCACAGCAGAGACCCGAATACCAGCTGGCTGGTGGGAGATGGGGCATCCTAACACTGGTAGTGCAGCAAGAGAGATCTTTTTCTTTCATGAGCTTCTGTTTCATCGCTTGCAGGGAAACAGAAGTTCACAAAAGAAACGCCCTGGAGATCTGACCTGGGGCGATGGCGCATATGCAAACAGAGAGGGCTCTGCGTGTGTGCCATAAGTTCACCATCATGGGTCTATTTGATCTCAGCTATAAAATTTAACATGTTTTAAAAAGCCTTTTTTTCAAATTTATCAAAAAAAAAATTTTTTCTATTTCAATGTATGCTTGGTTCAGATTATTATATATGCAGGTGTGGGCAGCAGGCAGGACACAGTGGAATGCAGTTTTAACCCTGCTGTTCTGATCGAAGTGAAGATGCATGTGCAGCTCCAGCTGATTGGTGGCTGTCACTTCCAGGATTACTGATCTCGACTCAGCACTCCTTTTTTCCCCTGCTGCTGTTGCTGCTTCTGCGTTCCTTGCTTTTTTCCTCTTTCTTTCCTACTGGCTTTGGATGAGACTGATTTGATTTGATTGGATTGGATTGGATTTGTATGCCACCCCTCTCTGTAGACTTAGGGCGGCTAACAACAGTAGTAAACAGCATATAACAATCCAATATAAACAGTTAAAAACCCCTATTGTAAAACCAACATACATACAGACATACCATGCATAAAATTGTAAAGGCCTAGGGGAAAAGAGTATTTCAATTCCCCCATGCCTGGCGGCAGAGGTGGGTTTTAAGAAGCTTATGAAAGGCGAGGAGGGTGGGAGCAATTCTAATCTCTGGGGGGAGTTGGTTCCAGAAGGTCGAGGCCGCCACAGAGACATTGTTTAGTTGATGGGACCCGGAGAAGACCCACTCTGTGGGGCCTAACTGGTCGCTGGGATTCGTGCAGCAGAAGGCGGTCCCTGAGATAGTCTGGTCCGGTGCCATGAAGGGCTTTATAGGTCATAACCAACACTTTGAATTGTGACCGGAAACTGATCGGGAACCAGTGCAGACTGCGGAGTGTTGGTGTAACATGGGCATATTTGGGAAAGCCCATAATTGCTCTCGCAGCTGCATTCTGCACGACCTGAAGTTTCCGAACACTTTTCAAAGGTAGCCCCATATAGAGAGTGTTACAGTAGTCAAACCTCGAGGTGATGAGGGCATGAGTGACTGTGAGCAGTGACTCCCGGTCCAAATAGGGCCGCAACTGGTGCACCAGGCGAACCTGGGCAAACTCCTGCCCAGACCACATCCCACCTGAGGTGCAAGCAGAAGGCCTGGGTGGAATTGGCTGCATTTATGCTTCTGGAAGCACCCGTTCGCCTCGCTACCCAGCCTGAGGCGGGGGGGGGGGCGACCTAGGAAAGAGAGCACAGGAAACATGAAGCAGATTGTCACCCCAGGGAGCGACACTGGTAAGGTTGTAAGGTGAAAACTTAACAGTTCATTTGAACAATTATGATTGTTGAAGCCACTCCCACCTGGTCACATGACCATTAAACCACACCCACAAAATAAGCTACGCCCACAGTGTGGCACCAAAAATTTTGGCTGCCCTTTACTGTATATATGCCATATCATATCAGATATGTTTTTCTTAAATGGCACTGGTTTGTCACAATTGATCTGTTGCTTGTCATGTTCGGGGCAGAAAACATGATTTGCCTGTTCAGAGTGGCAATAGTTCCCTGACTCATAGCTCTTGTCACCTGCTATCAGATCCTTTCCTGTAGGTGAGAAATACCTGTGAAATGTCACCAAGTCTGAAATTTTCAATTTCCAGAGCAGGTCCTGTGTCACTGAACCATGTTTGCTTCTCTGCGGTTGAACATTTAGAGCAGTGTTTCTCAACCTTGGTGGTTTGAAGATGGGTGGACTTCAACTCCCAGAATTCCCCAGCCAGCAACGCTGCCTGGGGAATTCTGGGAATTGAAGTCCACCCATCTTCAAACCGCCAAGGTTGAGAAACACTGATTTAGAGCATATTCTTATGTATACAAAGTTCTGATAACTACTGACTCAAATGAGAATGTGAAGTGGAATGTACCATTCTTTGAGCCTGTCATGTTTCTACAACTGAGACCTCCTCTTCTTCCTCCTCCTCTTCCCAGACTCCCTCCACATATATTTTTTTTCTTAGAAACAGTAAATTGAAGTGATTTCAGTCCCATAACAAACCTTTAATTTGGAAGGATGTGATCCAAACATGCAGAAGGATTAACTGGAAACCAGAGCTCTGAACTACCCTATACAATGATGGTGGAAGGTATTAAAAGTTACAGGAAATCACACACACACACACACACATTGTTCAGTCCTTCAGATCCTGGTCAGTTTTGATCTCTATCGCTACCATCCTTGAAAGTAAGCTGTTTTTTCCTAATCTGAAGGGACTTGGGGGGAACTTGATATTGCCTACATGCCAGTAACAAAAGCTATTACCGTCCCTTCCATGCATGGGGTACTTCTGTTCCGATTAGATTTCAGGGAAGTCACCCTTCTCACAAATCTCATGCTTAGCAATTGGTTTCCCCCTCTCAAATTTGGCTGGAAGGATCTTTTAAATGCAGGATAATGATGTGTGACATTAAGCAGATAGTTAATCCCATCCCTTAAGCAGATGTGGCAACAAACATAGGGGGCGATAAGTGTTTATTTGCTAGCTGTAGAGTAGATTCACAATCTTGTTGGTGATACATTTACTCCTTCAGCCAAATGGAGAGGGAAATGGACAGTTTTAACAGCTGCCCAGACTAAAAGTTTCCCTAGCAACCTCTATGAAGTTTGAGTAGGCAGAATACACCTGTAAAATAAATTTTAGAAAGACTTTGCCTCTCTTCTCAAAATTATTTTTTTCAATTGTTGTGCAACATTATGATTACATTCAGCTTCATGCCTCAAAGGATATGTTAGGGAGAAAAACTTCAACTTCCTTCACGGTCAGAGAAATTACACATCAAGCACTGTCAATCAGAAAGACCAGGTAGGTGGTGGTTTTTTAGAGACAATCTGTAGTGGAGATATTTTATTTATTTGTTTTGTCAAGTACGTATTGGTGGTATACAAAGATATAACAATATTTATATACATGATACTAGTAAAAGAGAAACATTAGGACATAGAAACATAGAAGACTGACGGCAGAAAAAGACCTCATGGTCCATCTAGTCTGCCCTTATACTATTTCCTGGGACGGGACGGAAGGCACTCTGGTGCACTTATGCATGCCCCTTACTGACCTCTTAGGAATCTGGAGAGGTCAACATTGGATAGTGATATTGATATTGAGGAAAATAATAATAATAATAATAATAATAATAATAATAATAATAATAATTTATTGAATTTGTATGCCGCCCCTCTCCACAGACTCGGGGCGGCTAACAACAATAATAAACACAACATGTACAATCCAATAATAAAAAACAACTAAAACCCCTATTATAAAACCAAACATACACACAAACATACCATGCATAACTTGTAATGGCCTAGGGGGAAGGGCTATCTCAATTCCCCCATACCTGGTGGTATAAATGAGTCTTGAGTAGTTTACAAAAGACAGGGAGGGTGGGGGCAGTTCTAATCTCCGGGGGCAGTTGGTTCCAGAGGGCCGGGGCCGCCACAGAGAAGGCTCTTCCCCTAGGGCCCGCCAAACGACATTGTTTAGTCGATGGGACCCGGAGAAGGCCAACTCTGTGGGACCTTATCGGTCGCTGGGATTGGTGCGGAGGTAATCTGGTCCATTGCCATGTAGGGCTTTAAAGGTCATAACCAACACTTTGAATTGTGACCGGAAACTGATTGGCAAGCAATGCAAGCCACGGAGTGTTGAAGAAACATGGGCGAATCTTGGAAGCCCCACGATGGCTCTTGCGGCTGCGTTCTGCACGATCTGAAGTTTCCGAACACTTTTCAGAGGTAGCCCCATGTAGAGAGCGTTGCAGTAATCGAACCTCGAGGTGATGAGGGCATGAGTGACTGTGAGCAAGGACTCCCTGTCCAAATAGGGCCGCAGAAAAGTTAATATCTGCTAATATTATAATAATAGAGATTTGGAACAACCTTGTTTATTTTTATTTTATTGCTCAGTTTCTATAGCTGCTCATATCAATATCAAGTACAATATTAAAACAGTTAAAGCATATATAAATATTTAAAGAAAACACAAACCAACAGCAGCCAGAACATTAACAGAATAAGAGAGCTGGAAGGGACCTTGGAGGTTTTCTAGCCCACCCTCTTTCTCAAGCAGGAAACTCTACAAGTGGTTTTCAACCTGGGGATTGGGACTCCTTTGGGGATCGAATGACCATTTCACAGAGGTTGCCTAAGAGGAAATATGTTCCAAGGTGCCAGAATAGACGCTTTAGTTCCTAACACCATGGAAAAATTTCTTTTCCCATGGTTTAGGAACTAAAGTGTCTATTCTGGCACCTTGGAACATATTTTTACAATCCGATCAATCAGGCATTTATAGTGGGGGAGTTCCTCTGACCTTCCTGCCAATCAGCTTAAACCTCTGTTGGGAGAATTGGCGCTAGACTTATGGCTGGAGGTCACCACAACTCCGCCCAGGGGCAGCATACAAATCTAATAAATGAAATGAAATGAAACTGTATTAAGGGGTTGCAGCATTATAAAGGTTGAGAACCCCTGCTACCATTTCAAAGAAATAGTTGTCCAGTCTTTCTTTAAAAAGCTCCACTGTTGGAGTGTCCACAACTTCTTGAAGCAAGCAGTTCTACTGAATTAACTGACAGGGAATTCCTCCTTAGTTCTAGGTTGCGTCGGCTCCTGATTAGTTTCCATCCATTGCTCCTTGTGAGAATAGATCGGCTCCCTCTTCAGTCTTCAATATCTAAGGCAGTCCCTTAGATATTGGAACACTGCTATCATGTTATTCCCTAATCCTTCTTTTCATTAATTAGACATTGTAAACACCCCTCAATTTTAACAACCCTCAACATAGCCAAGAGATGGACTCTGTCACTCATTTAGGGCCCCAGGCTCTGGCACAAAACCTGGTCTTTAAAGGCAAGCATCGTGGGGGATCAACGTAATCTCAGAAGGAATGATGTTCCAGATGGCAGACAGATTGTCAGAAAAGGGTCTTCATGGTTCTGCCAGCCAATATTCTTTGACCAATGAAAGCTACAGCATGTCACTCCTGCCATATTGGGCAGGACAAATTGAAATACCTGGAAGATTTGGTCCTGTAATGTTAATATTCACACATTCATCTAATCTTGACTCAGCCTTCCATCCTTCCAAGGTGGGTAAAATGAGGACCCAGATTGTTGGGGGCAATATGCTGATTCTGTAAACTGCTTAGAGAAGGCTGTAAAAGTACTATGAAGCGTTATATAAATCTAAATGTGATTGCTATTGATACTGTGAGAATACCTTGTGGCATGCTATGCTATATAGCTACCTACATTTATTTATTCAATCAATCAATCAAATTCCAGAGCTGTCCATCTACAACTCTAGGTGGCTCACAGCATTAAAAAAAATAAAAATGTACACAAATACAAAATAAACAAGAAATAAAACACACAGTTGAAGAGAAAACATTATAAAGCCCTCAACACAGCAGAAACACCTCATAAATTGCTTCATCATATGCCCAGATTTGGGTAAGTGAGACAACTTTTCAAATATCAGGAGCAGAAAGTCAACAATTGATATTCTATTCAATATCAGCCACTCCGAGTCCTCGGAGAGGGGTGGCATACAAATCTAATAAATTATTATTATTATTATTATTATTATTATTATTATTATTATCATTATTATTATTATTATTAGGTTTTAAAATGAAATAATTTAATTTTAATTGATTTAATTTATTGAACTTTTAAGACATTTAACTCTTTGCAGACTCTGGGCAGTGTATAGTCATAAATAAACTAATATAATATAAATAAGCAATAATAAACAACATAATAAAACAGTAATAATATAAAACAATTAAAAAGAACCCCAAAATTAGTAAGAAATGGCTTTTTTAAAATAACAAAATATGGACTTTTTCTTGTCCCATGAAAAATATTTTCCACAATTATTAATTTTCCGAGATTTTGTATCAGTGTTAAATAGGCTACTCCTGTTTTAATGATGGTAGTAGCCATGGGAATATTGCACATTTTTTTCCTTTATATTTCTTTTTCCATTAGTGTGTGATGGGTGCTCATTTCACATGTTGATATACAACCTTCAACTATATTGGGATTGTTCAACAGCCTCGGAAGCTAAATGTTTCACCTGATCAGATTCTGAAATCTGATTCATATTGTTGTCACCTCATGGGCTAAGATCAGGCAAAGATTGTATGCATGAATGAATTTCTGCAGACCGAATTAGTATGGATATATAGTTAGTCAATGGAACCAAACCACAGGAACTGAGTAATATTGGGTGATCCAGTGTCAAATCTGAATGGGCTAGCTTGGTATTCTTAGCAACTTTAAGACATGTGGACTTCAACTCCCAGAATTCCCCAGCATGCTTATAGTTGCTAAGTTTCAAAAACACTGGGTTAGATGAAATAATTGGGACGCCATGAAGTAATATTTGCCAGATAGTCCAGATAGTCACAATGACTATAATATCTTCCTACAATATCAGACCTATAAAAATGTACAATAATCTCTTATGGGAACATCACAAGAACAATGGAAATACTGTGCAAAGGAGCTAAGATGCAGATACTGTATGAATGCAAGGTTAAACCAACTCTACTGATTGAAATGACAGAACTGGAATTTCAACCGGCCCTACAAAAATTATTTGTATGAAGATAACACATCCTGCTGTAACTTGCCTGGCTTTATTGATACCTGTTGGTAACAATAGATTTTTTTGAACTTTATATATCTCCTGGATGGCTTTAGCTCTTGTACACAACGTATGTGCTTATCTAAAGCTAATTTAACTCATGGCTTAGTCTTTGATTCTCCTGCAATGAGCAATAAAGTAAGCACAGGAGTTGGGTTCATGCTAAATGCTAGCTCATTGCTCAGCCAGTCATTTGCCTCTTAATGCACTCCAAGCTCAGCACATTATTTGCTTGTCAATACCCTTAGATCTTCTTATAGGGGTCTTTTGGCCTCTGCTGGAACACAATGTTGGATTAGTCAGGTTTAATCCATCAGAATTATTCTTGTCTTTCTGAAAAGCTTAAAAAAAACCCATATAAGGCAGCAAGTGACACAAAGCGCTCCAGGTTAACGAAGCCAACAACTAAATAAATGGGATACAGATTCATCCAGCCCTAACATCTGTGGAGTGCGCGTGGTCACATTCAGATGTATTACTTTTGTTCCACCCCTAAGATCTATTATTTAGATCGAGTCGAAATCAGCTTAGAGAAATGGCAGGGCCTCTCGTCCCCAAGGGCTTTCCTGTTTCAAATGACCTGTCAGGACACATCAAGGACACATCATCACATCTGCCTCTTTGACAGAACTTCATCTGGGCTGTGCCCTGCACCCCCACCCCACCCATGCTCGCTGCACTTTCTAAAGTTGAATGGTCAGCCCAAGTAAAGGAAGATACGATTTCCTCTGGGGCTTCACAGTAGGAGGTGTCCCCGTTCAGGTATCAATATGTAGATGTCAAGGAGAGATGGAAAAGAGAAGGGAGAGGAGAGGAGGGAGGGAAGCCTTTGAAGTCAGGCCTGCCTTGAGTGGGTGCCAGGAGAAGCAAAGGCAGATTCAGAAATCAATAAGCTGATGGATCACAAGGCCTGGTGACTCTTTGGAGGAGCCGTTCTGTATCCCCGCGCAGAGGCCGAACATCTGTCAGGCAAACAAAAAGCAAGCCGGGTGGAACAAAAGAAAGGATTATTTTCACTCAAGTTCTCCTTCAGTCTCAGCAGGCAACGTTCAAGTCATTCTAGCCTTCCAGCTCTGCAGCCTTATGGAGTCCAGGCTGTCCAGGAAATGCCAAATGGTGTTATCCTAAGACAAAAGCGTGGATGAAAAGGGGCGCAGAGGCGGGAAGTTCAGAAAAGCCGCAGTACTCAACGGTAGGGTGAAGCATCAACCGAGAACGGAGCCCTGGCCTAAGGCTGATATAACTTCTTAGCAGGGGCAGAAACACATATTCCTTCTTAAAGTCTCACGGTCTACAGTGAACTTATATTTTAATGTTGGTCATGCACATAGTCTTTTTTTTTTGCTGTTTTGAATAATGATCTTCAAAGCACTTACATCTTCTCGTCCTGCTTACAATCTTTTTGGACTGGCAGAAGATACAGAACAATTAAAACTCGAACCACACGTTTTTTTGAACAGTTTTTATCCCAGAGCTATAATTGCACTTATGCAATGTACTAGGGCAGTGATGGCAAACCTTTTTTTCCTTGGGTGCCGAAAGAACATGGGCATGCGCTGTCGCAGATGAATGAGTGCCCACGCCCATAATTCAATGCCTGGGGGGAGGCCCTCTGGAGGCCGGAAACGGACTATTTCCCAACTTCTGGTGGGCCCAGTAAGTTCATGTTTCACACTCCTCAGGCTCCAAAGGTTTACCTGGAGCTGGGGGAGGATAAAAACACCCTGCCCCATCCCCAGCCAAAAGCACCCTCCCAGAGCCTCTGTGTGACCCAAAAATTAGCTGGCCAGCACACACATGCACGTTGGAGCTGAGCTAGGGCAATGGCTTGTGTGCCAGCAGATGTGGCTCCACATGCCACCTCTGGCACCCATACTATAGGTTTGCCATCACTGTACTAGTGAGTCACCATCAGTGAACTGCTGAGCAATAATACTTGGTCTGTTGTGTGGATGTTGGATGGTTCAGATGGGAAATTGTGGCGGGTTGAGCATGGTCTATAGAGGGATATAGCATTGCTTCCAGCTGTACGGATTCAGCTCCAGTGATCTTAGAAGCCGATGCCTTAGAAGAACTTGAACGATTAAAGATAAATAAGGCAATGGGTCCAGATGGCATCCACCCCAGAGTTCTTAAAGAACTCAGATCTGTCATTGCTACCCCCCTGACTGATTTGTTTAACCAATCCTTGTTAACAGGAGAAGTTCCTGAGGATTGGAGAATGGCCAGTGTTGTGCCTATTCACAAGAAGGGCAGTAGAGAAGAAGCTGGTAACTACAGGCCAGTTAGCTTGACATCAGTTGTAGTTAAAATGATGGAGACGCTACTCAAAAAGAGGATAAATCAGCACCTAAAAAACAATAACTTATTAGACCCAAATCAGCATGGCTTTACTGAAGGCAAATCATGTCAGACTAATCTCATTGATTTCTTTGACTATGTCACAAAGGTGTTGGATGAAGGTGGTGCCGTGGATATTGCCTACCTGGACTTCAGCAAAGCCTTTGATACGGTTCCACATAAAGAGCTGATAGATAAATTAGTGAAGATTGGACTTAATCCCTGGATAGTTCAATGGATTTGCAGCTGGCTGAAGCGTAGACATCAGAGAGTTATTGTTAATGGTGAGTATTCTGAGCAGAGTCAGGTTACAAGCGGTGTGCCACAAGGATCTGTTCTGGGTCCTATTCTTTTTAATATATTTGTGAGTGACATAGGGGAAGGTTTGGTAGGGAAGGTTTGCCTATTTGCCGATGACTCTAAAGTGTGCAATAGGGTTGATATTCCTGGAGGCATCTGTAATATGGTAAATGATTTAGCTTTACTAGATAAATGGTCTAAGCAATGGAAACTGCAGTTTAATGTTTCCAAATGTAAAATAATGCACTTGGGGAAAAGGAATCCTCAATCTGAGTATTGTATTGGCAGTTCAGTGTTGGCAAATACTTCAAAAGAAAAGGATTTAGGGGTAGTGATTTCTGACAGTCTCAAAATGGGTGAACAGTGCAGTCAGGCGGTAGGGAAAGCAAGTAGGATGCTTGGCTGCATAGCTAGAGGTATAACAAGCAGGAAGAGGGAGATTATGATCCCACTATATAGAATGCTGGTGAGACCACATTTGGAATACTGTGTTCAGTTCTGGAGACCTCACCTACAAAAAGATATTGACAAAATTGAACGGGTCCAAAGACGGGCTACAAGAATGGTGGAAGGTCTTAAGCATAAAACGTATCAGGAAAGACTTAATGAACTCAATCTGTATAGTCTGGAGGACAGAAGGAAAAGGGGGGACATGATCGAAACATTTAAATATATTAAAGGGTTAAATAAGGTCCAGGAGGGAAGTGTTTTTAATAGGAAAGTGAACACAAGAACAAGGGGACACAATCTGAAGTTAGTTGGGGGAAAGATCAAAAGCAACATGAGAAAATATTATTTTACTGAAAGAGTAGTAGATCCTTGGAACAAACTTCCAGCAGATGTGGTAGATAAATCCACAGTAACTGAATTTAAACATGCCTGGGATAAACATATATCCATCCTAAGATAAAATACAGAAAATAGTATAAGGGCAGACTAGATGGACCATGAGGTCTTTTTCTGCCGTCAGACTTCTATGTTTCTATGTTTCTATGTCTTTTGGAAGGTGGTCAAAGATTTCTGCTGTATGAATCTCAGCGACCGGTTAGATGCCACAGAGTCGGCCTTCTACGGGTCCCATCAACCAGACAATGTTACTTCGTAGGGCCAAGGGGAAGAGCCTTCCCTGTGGGGGCCCCAGCCCTCTCGAATCAGCTTCCTCCAGAGATTTGCACAGCCCCCCCCCACCTTCTGTAAGACTCATTTATGTTGCCAGGCTTGGGCCGATTAGATCTCAGGCCCCCTGGCCGATGAATATTAAGTATGACTGAGGTCTGAATGTGTACGATTGATTTTTAAAATATTAGGGACTTTAGCTTAATTGTTTAGTTAATTAATTGGATTTGTCATTGTATTTTATTGTACATTTTATTATATGTTGTATTGTATTGTGTTGTATTTATTATATGTTTATTATATTTGATTTCTATACCACCCTGAGCCTTTGAAGAGGGGTAGCATAGGAATCAAATAAATAAATAAATAAAAATAAAATATAATAAAATAAAATAAAATCCGGGCTCTGTTGGGGCCATGACCCATATTTATGGTTCACCTTCCCTTAAGTTCTTGGAGTAGAGAGATTCAATTGATACATTACATCGTGTCTCCATGTACAGAATTTTTCATGTCTTTGATGATTTTTGTATTTGTAATGTAGTGCATATAAATTGATTGCATTACCGAAACAGCAATTTTTGTATGTATTTGGTGTTTCCCTTTCAAAATAGAGACTAGTGGGTTACAGTAGAGGACGGTGCAGCGGTAGTGAAGAGTGTGTTGCTTGCGTGGCTTCAGTCCTCTTGTGTGAGCCCACCTGCATCCCAGCATATTTTTGCTTCTTATGCATGCGCAGAAAAATGTACCCTCATATACAGGGGTGGGCTGCTGCCTGGATGGGGTGGGGGGACGCAGTGAGGTAGCGAAAATGGAGCTCTACCCCAGAGCACCCAATTTGCACTGAAAGATGTTGAAAGAAAATGCAGGGAGTCCACAGTGTGGTAGTAGAAAAATTGGTAGCCCTTCACTGCTTATGTATATGTATATGTATATGTATATGTATATGTATATGTATTTGTATATGTATATGTAATTGTATATGTATATGTATATGTATATGTATATGTATATGTATTTGTATTTGTATTTGTATTTGTATTTGTATATGTATATGTACAGTATATGTATTTGTATATGTATATGTATATGTATTTGTATTTGTATATGTATATGTATTTGTATTTGTATTTGTATTTGTATTTGTATTTGTATATGTATATGTATTTGTATATGTATATGTATTTGTATATGTATATGTATATGTATTTGTATATGTATATGTATTTGTATATGTATATGTATATGTATTTGTATATGTATATGTATTTGTAAATGTATATGTATATGTATTTGTATATGTATATGTATATGTATATGTATTTGTATATGTATATGTATATGTATTTGTATATGTATATGTATATGTATTTGTAAATGTATATGTATTTGTATATGTATTTGTATATGTATATGTATATGTATATGTATTTGTATATGTATATGTATATGTATATGTATATGTATATGTATTTGTATTTGTAAATGTATATGTATATGTATTTGTATTTGTATATGTATATGTATTTGTATATGTATATGTACAGTATATGTATATGTATATCCGAGTCTACAGAGAGGGGCGGCATGCAAATCTAATTAATAATAATAATAATAATAATAATAATAATAATAATAATAATAATAATAATAATAATAATATATTATTATTATTATTATTATTATTATTATTATTATTATTATTATTTAATATTATTATTATTAAATCAGCAACCAAGGCAGAGAAAAGAGGGCCTTTCTTTCTGAGCTGGAAGCAATACCTCTTAAGTGTATTTCATGGTAGTTGAAAGGCAAAAGAATAAAGGAACTGTGGACAGCTGGTAGATACAACTCCGTGCCAACAAGGGGGCAGGGAGGGAATGTTGGGGGGGTGGAGGAGAGGAAGAGGAGCAGGGTTTAAAGGAAAAGTGGCAAAAATGGATGACTCCTAACTGAATTACTTTTTTAAAGTTCAGCTTTGTGCTAGAATTGTCAGTCACCAGGGATTCCCCCACTAAGAGGGCCATTGTGCTCTTTTAGGGGTGAGGGAACATAGCAAAAAAAATTATCATGCTGAGCTGGGAAATGGAAAGGCTCTCAGTCCCATTCTCCAATGAAAAGCCCATTGGAAAAAGCCCTCATTGTGAATGGAATATTTAGGAGAGGACCTCTCTCTTCCCAGCAATCTTATTTTATTTATTCATTCATTTTATTTATTGGATTTGTATGTCGCCCCTCTCCGTAGACTCGGGGCGGCTAACAACAATGATACAAAACAACATGTAGCAATCCAATTAATAAAACAACTAAAAACCTTTATTATAAAACCAGACATACACACAAACATACCATGCATAACTTGTAATGGCCTAGGGGAAGGAATATCTTAACTCCCCCATGCCTGGTGGCATAAGTGAGTCTTGAGTAGTTTACGAAAGACAGGGAAAAATCTTTCAGCAATTCCCAGCAATCTGAAAATCTTTCTGCGCATTTAATAATTGGTACATACTTTTCAAAGCCTTCCTACCTTGTGAAATATATTTCTTCATTTTTTTTAATCCTTTGAATTTTCTTTAGTTAATTCTTTACTTGGCCTGTAACTTTTGCTTCTCTTCAGTCATTATTTCTTTGAGTTGGTAGACTGGCACTGGTATAGCAACCTCTTTTTCTATAAAATTGGAAGAGTAAAGAAGAATTCAATACTTCAATAATTACTTCAATACTTTATTCTATTTGTTCATTCATAGTAATTGGTTCATTTTATTATGTAATGAACATTGTTCCATGAAACTCAAATAATAACTTAAGTGTTAATTGAATTTGTTGTGCCTATATTTCAAGACTTTTCAGCCTTATGTCCAATAGTGGGTTCTAAAACCCTTTACTACCAGTTCACACATGCGTGTGACACTTCAGCTATAGGTTCTTAGAACCTGTTCTGTCGGGCTCTCTGGTAGACTCCTCCCAAAAATTCACAGGTACAAATTTCAGACACACACACGTTTGAAAATTCAAAACAATGTTCTTTATAATGAATATTCACTTAAACCAAGCCCTCTTTTGGTATAGCAAAGAGCACTTGTCTCCAAACAAACTGGTAATTTGTACAAGTCCCTTATCAGTTCTGTGATACTTAGCTTGCAGCTGTGAGGCAATTCACAGTCCTTCTTCTTTCACAAAGTGAAACACACTTTGCTCTGGTTTAGTTTCAAAGCGGGGAAAAATCAGCACACAAAAGGTCAAAGTCAGTAAAGCAGTCATGAAACACAAGGATCAGATAATCCTCCACAATGGCCAAACCCACAGGCTGCTCTTTATAGCAGCCTCACTAATCACCATAGCCCCACCCAACCACAGGTGGCCTCATTTCCTTTGATAATAATCTCTCAGTTGTTGTTGCCTATGCATCGCTCTCCGCATGCGTGGCTGTATCATTAACTCTTGTTCTGAATCCAAGGAGGAGCTAGATAATTGATCTCCTTCTGAGCTGTCTGCCCCACTCTCTTCCTCCCTGTCACTCATGTCTTCTTGGTCAGAGGAGCCTTCATCAGCAGATTCCCCCGGGGGCAAAACAGGCCTGCAGCATGTGGATATCTCTCCCACATCCACAGTCCTTGGGGCAGGAGCTGGGCCAGAGCTAACCACAACAGAACCTGGCCAAACCAGGAGCAACCTACCACTGCTTGTCTCCCTGCAGCTCTGATTGGTAATAGTTATCACATTTCACATTTCTTGATGTTGGTGACTGGGGATAATGAAATTTGCTTCAAGTGATATGCATATTTTTTTTCTTATTTTCCAAAATGGACATTTAGGAAGTTCTCCTAAACGTGCCATTGCAGAATATTATAAAGCTCACATCAGTTAAACTAAGTAAAAACATATAGTAAAATCATTGGAAAATAATTCCTTACAAAACCCTGGCAAGGAAATTCTACTAGGTTACTTGATATTCATTCATTCATTTATTCATTCATTGGATTTGTATGCTGCCCCTCTCCGCAGAGTCAGGGCGGCTAACAACAATGATAAAAACAGCATGTAGAAATCCAATTAATAAAACAACTAAAAACCCTTATAATAAAACCAAACATACACACAAACATACCATGCGTAACTTGTAATGGCCTAGGGGGAAGGAATATCTTAACTCCCCCATGCCTGGCGGCATAAATGAGTCTTGAGTAGTTTACAAAAGACAGGGAGGGTGGGGGCAGTTCTAATCTCTAGGGGGAGTTGGTTCTAGAGGGCCGGGGCCGCCACAGAGAAGGCTCTTCCCCTGGGGCCCACCAAACAACATTGTTTAGTCGACGGGACCCGGGGAAGGCCAACTCTGTGGGACCTTATCGGTCGCTGGGATTCATGCAGTAGCAGGCGGTTCCGGAGGTAATCTGGTAATATGGGGTGCAAAAATTATTATGTATCGTTTTTTCAACTAGGGTCTATTAAGGTTATATAAGGTTCTATAAGGTTCTGATACAATAGGTCTAGATTGCCCATTCACTCCTAAAAAAGTCTTCTAAAAATGCACATCATTTTCTCAAAGGAGAAAGAAACTTTCTAGCAAAGAAACATTACACCATGGAGAATAAACTATGTGTATTAGAGTGTGTATGACTCATCTATCTGAATTGAGAAATGTTGATTTATTAATTAGCAAGACCACCTCACAAATGAACTAATATTCCTTTGAGCATGAACAAAAGGTACCTGAGGCTATTGCAGCTTTCTCTTTTTGGCTTTTAACTATATTGTGAGGAAACCCTAAGAAATCCAACACCTTTTCCTTTGCCATCTCTCTCTCAGATCATTCAGCTCCTGGGCCATATCCATATCTCACTTGGGTGCTAAACCCCATCAGTATCTCAACCAAATTACTATGAAAGGTGGGGGAAGGGTAGAAGCTGATCCTTTGATCTCCAAAGGTTCTTTCATGGTTCATTTCAGAGTCAATGACCATAGAAGGTGAGCATTCCCAGTTTATCCTCAGTTAGGTGTTGATGGCCTTTAGATAGGCTGGAAACATAATAGAGGGAAAATATTTACAAAACAAAGGCCAGGCCAGCATTAACATTGTTAATGGGTTCTGGAAAGGATGGGTGTGTAAATAATATGTAAACTTTAGCCTCTTGGGTCTGTACTCTTTAAAAAGAGGGAATGATAACACTACCTTCTTTATTCTGGGCCACCACTGACAACTCATTATAATTTATATGTGAAAGAGTAAGTCTTCTGTCATGGGAAAATGGGTGGAGAAATGTTTAAAATGTACAGGTACTGGTGGAGAGGTAGTAGGTCTTTTGTGAGCAATGAGTGTTGGCTGAAAGAGGCAAAATGGTTCTGCTCATGTTGATATAGGAAAGTAAAAGCTGACAAATGTAGAATTAAATAGAATGCAACAGGAAGGAGTTGGATAGGATAGTGAAAACAAATAGAATGCAACTGGAGGGAGTTGGATAGGACAGTGAAAACACAGAAGGAATACTAAGAAGAGGTAAGGTCAAGGAGAAATGGTGCTGAATAGATTAAATATAAAAGTAGAGGGGGAAATAAGATACTGAGTTGATTTGGTTATATAGAAACAATGAGGCTCATTTTCCCAAATAAATGTATAAAGCCCAAGGAGAGGGAGAAGTCAGGAAAGGCTGTGGGTGGATCAGGTTGATGAAATCCCCAGAGAGGTGAAAATTCAAGACAAAATAAGAAACAGCCTACAATAGAAGCCAGGTTAGAAAGATATTAGTGTAATCTTAAATATTAGATTTGTTTACATTGTATTAGTATTGCTGTGAGCCGCCCCGAGTCTGCGGAGAGGGGCAGCATACAAATCTGATTAATAAATAAAATAAATAAATAAATTCATGTCAATTGAATGCTAATTTTATTAAGTTCAATAGGGCTAAAGGGTAGAGGAGTTCATTGCTGAAGTAGCAGTTAAAATGTTTCTATTATGAAAGATGTTCAGTGCCATAAATCCATTGTTGTAAATTGTTTTTTTTTTCACTTTGTTGTGAGCCGCCCCGAGTCTGCGGAGAGGGGCGGCATACAAATATATATATATATATATATATATTTTTCTTAAGTCGGATCACCCTGGTATATTTAAGGAACGTCACAGCTCCTTTTTGCCTCTAGGCCCAACCCAGGACCACTACAAGGCAGTTAATATATTTATAGCCGACAACTATATTCTGTATGTGTTAAAATGTTTTCAGCTGGAGTTTTAAAATTAAGGGAGACTAGGATGGTCCCATTTCGGCCTTATTAGGCCTCATCAGCTAGCCACACCCCTTTCTTTTACTGGGATTCAATCTGGTGAACTCTGCATTGTAAAGCAGAGAACTAGCAGTTAGAGCTATTCGATCTGAATCCTTCCAGCTCTGTACCAGGGAGGGGCTATATGTTTTTTCTTAAGTCGGATCACCCTGGTATATTTAAGGAACGTCACAGCTCCTTTTTGCCTCTAGGCCCAACCCAGGACCACTACAAGGCAGTTAATATATTTATAGCCGACAACTATATTCTGTATGTGTTAAAATGTTTTCAGCTGGAGTTTTAAAATTAAGGGAGACTAGGATGGTCCCATTTCGGCCTTATTAGGCCTCATCAGCTAGCCACACCCCTTTCTTTTACTGGGATTCGATCTGGTGAACTCTGCATTGTAAAGCAGAGAACTAGCAGTTAGAGCTATTCGATCTGAATCCTTCCAGCTCTGTACCAGGGAGGGGCTATATGTTTTTTCTTAAGTCGGATCACCCTGGTATATTTAAGGAACGTCACAGCTCCTTTTTGCCTCTAGGCCCAACCCAGGACCACTACAAGGCAGTTAATATATTTATAGCCGACAACTATATTCTGTATGTGTTAAAATGTTTTCAGCTGGAGTTTTAAAATTAAGGGAGACTAGGATGGTCCCATTTCGGCCTTATTAGGCCTCATCAGCTAGCCACACCCCTTTCTTTTACTGGGATTCGATCTGGTGAACTCTGCATTGTAAAGCAGAGAACTAGCAGTTAGAGCTATTCGATCTGAATCCTTCCAGCTCTGTACCAGGGAGGGGCTATATGTTTTTTCTTAAGTCGGATCACCCTGGTATATTTAAGGATATACCAGGGTGTATATATATATATATAAATGTTTCTCATATACAATTCAAATTATGTAAGATTCAAATTATATAGTGATTTCCAAAATTCCTTTTAAAAATAGTATAAATAATTAAACCAAATTTGGAAAACTATAGGCAAGCTTAAATGAAGCTGTGTCAAGAAGACATGTCACAGTTTCATTCACCAATAAACTTTGCAATATAGATGGATTTAATATATCCTTGCATCTTAAATATGGGTTGTATATACTTCTATATACTTCTTAGTTGGTAAGGTGTAGTAACAGTGTGTCAGTGTGTAAAGGGGTCTACATAGATTAAAGATCCCAGGTTTGTGGAATAGTATGAGCGTGGGGTTAAAAAAAAAAGGAATTTGGTTGAACTTGTGGCATGCCAACCAAAATGATTAGGGGACTGGAGGCTAAAACATATGAAGAATGGTTGCAGGAACTGGGCATGGCTAGTTTAATGAAAAGAAGGACTAGGGGAGACATGATAGCAATGTTCCAATATCTCAGGTGATACTACAAAGAAGAGGGAGTCAAGCTATTCTCCAAGAAGCAATGGGTGGAAACTAAACAAGGAGAGAAGCAACTTAGAAATAAGGAGAAATTTCTTGACAATGAGAACAATTAATCAGTGGAACAGCTTGTCTACAGAAGTTGTGAATGCTCCAACATTGGAAGTTTTTAAGAAGATGTTGGATACCATTTGTCTGAAGTAGTGTAGGGTTTCCTGCCTAAGCAGGGGTTGGATTAGAAGACCTCCAGGGTCCCTTCTGATTCTGTTGTTGTTATTGTTATTGTTATTAAAATATGTCAAAGTTGACTGGTTCTTCTGAAGTTTGGAATGTATGAGGAGTAAAGAGCAGGATTTAACACATGAAAGAAGTGAAATAAGAAGAGAGATGCTGGGTATCTCTCAGTATCTCTAAGAAATGTATTATTTCTGAATGAAAGAAGTCTGATCTTATGGAGTAGAGTTGACAATTACATACACAAAAATTAGTGATGCTTTAAACATGAATGAAAGCTTTCAGCTACGTGTCAGAAACTTTTCATATCGCTGCATGAAATTATGTCTAATAATTTAGAGTACAGTATTTCCACACTTTTTTTACTGCCCAAACCCAAATTTAAAGGAAACTAACCTGATGCAGGTGCTGCACCAGCCCAAGTTCCCTTAACTCCACTCCACACAAGGCACTGCAGGCAGGTACCTTTGCCGAAACTCACAACACACTCGTTACTTTCAGTTTTACTTGCTGCATCTAGGTTACTGTGAAGTGTTTGCAGAACCATCAAGCTACCATTTCTCTTATAGGTGCTGGAAGGAAGGATAAGGCAAGAGTTCCTCCAATGCATGGGTGAGTTCCACTTACCTTCTCTACCGGTTCGCATTGCGACAGAAGTGCGTGTTTTGCCTGTGCCCCAGTCACATTACACAAAACACCTGGAAATGATCCTCTGAGCATGCACAGAAGATTTTTTTTTGCAAGCCGCTGCAAACAGAACCAGTAAGGGAGAGTGGATTTATTCATTTATTCATTTATTCATCTATCTATCTATCTATCTATCTATCTATCTATCTATCTATCTATCTATCTATCTATTTATCTATTTATTAGATTTGTATGCCGCCCCTCTCCGTAGACTCAGGGCGGCTAACAACAATAATAAAAACAGCATATAACAAATCTAATATTTAAAATAACTAAAAAACCCTTATTAAAAACCAAACAAGCAATTGCTGATCATAGCTGCCTGTTTGGAAAGCAGAGGTAAATTTACGCTACCGGTTCTAAAGAATCGGTCCAAACTGGCAGCAACCTACCAATGCTCCAATGGTTTTAGAAAAAAACCCATACTGTATAGTAGCTTTAAAAACAAAACAAATTCCACACCAAGCATAATGCAGCTGAAATAAATCAACTCATCTTTCTAACACAAAGGTACAGAGTGGCTAGTAAAAAGGCTTGAAATCTTGTTGACTAAGCTTATTCCATAGCCCACTAGCAAAGAACAGAACTGTCCCAATTATACAACATGTTTGCTGTCATATATCTAGTACGTTATGGACACATTTTTGTTGTCTTTAGTCACAAACATTTGGTTAGCTGTTTTAATCTTGTTTATGTTTATTTAGATTTGTATGCCGCCCCTCTCCGCAGACTCGGGGCGGCTCACAACAAAGTGAAAAAACAATTTACAACAAATCTAAATTTCTACTAAAAACATTTAAAAAAACCCATTTTCTAAACACACATACATACACACATATCATTCATAAATTGTATATGCCCGGGGGAGATGTCTCAGTTCCCCCATGCCTGACGACACAGGTGGGTCTTAAGGAGCTTACGAAAGGCAAGGAGAGTAGGGGCAGTTCTAATCTCCGGGGGGAGTTGGTTCCAGAGGGCCGGGACCGCCACAGAGAAGGCTCTTCCCCTAGGGCCCGCCAACCGACATTGTTGATCGAAGTGTATAAAATGGGATAGAAAAGGTGGATAGAGAAAAAAATATTCTTTACCAAACAATACTAGAATGAGGGGGCCCTTCCTAAAGCTCATAGGTAGGAAAGTGAGGACAAATAAAGGGAAATATTTATTCACCCGGAGGGTCACTGGTTTATGGAATTCACTTCCAGAAGAGGTTGTGACAGCTGTCAGCTTGGGTAGCTTCAAGGCAGGATTAGACAGATTCATGGATGCCAAATGTATCGGTGATTATTGAAAGGGATGTCCAAGTGCTGCCTCTATGTTGGTTGAGGCAGGCAGGATTCCCTTGGGTACCATTTGTTGGGGGTCAAGGGAAAGGGAGGGTTTTGCCTTCTCTTTCTGCTCAAGACCCCCATGTACAATTGGTGGGCCACTGTGTGACACAGAATGCTGGACTCGATGGGCTTTGGCCTGATTCAGCATGGCTCTTCTTAGGTTCTTATGTTCTTAATCTTGTAATTCTGAGGAATCTCAGGATGAGGTGACATATTAAACATTTTTTTTGAGAAGGTTCCACCGAATGGACATGGTGCTTCTTTCTGGATAAACATGCTTAGGATTACAGCATTAATCTTCGTAACAGTGGGTTTCTCTGATATGTATAATATGTGGATCCAAGACAGCTGGCCCTTATTCTCCCAATGCCTCTAATTCAGACCACACATGCAACTTTCTACATTAAATGTACCTTTAATATGCAGGAACAGTTGTACTGAGTCTTCGGAGAGGGGTGGCATACAAATCTAATAAGCTATAACTATAACTATCTATTTCATTCACATTAATTTTAATATTGATTGTTTCCTGATTGCTTATTTGTACCCTATGACAATCATTTAGTGTATCTTTTCTTTTATGTACACTAAGAGCATATGTACCAAAGCCTAATTCCTTGTGTGTCCAATCACACTTGGCCAATAAAGAATTCTATTCTATTATATTCTATTCTATTCTATTCTATTCTAGTCCAGTCTCCACTATCAAATTAGAGTATCAGTAAATCACAGTCATTAATCAATCTTAAAAATGTTAATTTGGACTTTGCTTCTTGGATGAAATAATTGTATGAAAATATGGTGTTTTAAAGTTTAGTTTTGTCCACAAACTTTTCATTTTAGTTTTCAGGGATCCTTTTAGGGATCTCTGAGCTCAGAGAGTACCAAGGATTCCTCTTTTCCACCCTGAGCTACAAAATATTCTTCTTTATCATCTTTTTAGGTTTGCTTAGTTATTTACTGTTGTCATAATCAGCCTTTCTTAGGGGAGATAGGAGAACTTTTCACATCCTTGTTAAATGCTTCAGACCACAAAGCTTTCTATGAATTCCCTTGATCATGTCATTGCTATGGTGTAAAATTGAATTACTTTTTACAATGCAAGCAGCACCCTGACAAACCATGGGTTCTTTTTCCCACACTAAGAAGAAGAGAAAGGCATAGAAAATAAAGAGAGAAGAAACAGAATTTTCATTTCAGGGAGGAAAATTCCTAAATTTACCTTGAAAAATAAAGAGAACTATCTATCTATCTATCTATCTATCTATCTATCTATCTATCTATCTATCTATCTATCTATCTACAAGTATATTCTCAAATTCTATATCAGTGGAAAGGTCTGTTTATTTGTTTATTTGTTTGTTTGTTTATTACAAAAAATTAAAAAACTCTTAACATTTATAGTTAAATGTTAGTTATAGTTATAATTAAAACATAGTGTGTCTGAAATGAACTTAGGAGAAAAATGCCTACACCCAACTGATACCAAGTTGAAGAGATGTACTGTAGTTCAGTCAACCCTGTAAATTGAATATGGTTGGCCCTGTACCAATTGGAGCAGTGCTAGGACCCCAGTTGCCGCCGCAAAATGTCTTGAGCGAGTCCCACATGGTGTCCTTGAAATTTGAGATGAACAAATGAGACTTTGCTTTAGGAAACTTTATTCTTTTCTGTTTGGATGGTTAAAGGGGTGCTCAAAAGAAGCAGAATGCTTTTATCAGTATTCCATGCTCTAGGCAATTGACTATTTGGTTCTATTTTCTTAGGGCTGTGTTCATTATATTTGTTTTATTCTTTAATTAGAATGTTAAACAGAGTTAAGGTTTGGTTAGATTAGTAGAGTCGGGACCTTGTAGGTCATCTAGTCCAACCCTCCCCCCCCCCACTCAAGGAAGAGTCCCTACACCATTTCAGACAAATGGCAGTCCAATCTTCTTTTGAAAGTCTCAAGTGTTGGAGCTCTCACAACCTCCGTAGGCAAGCTGTTCCACTGGTTGGTTACTCTCACTGTCAGAAATTTTCTCCTTATTTCCAGCTTGAATCTTTCCTTGGTCAGCTTCCATACATTATTCCTTGTCTGGCCTTCTGATGCCTTGGAAAACAGTCTGAGTCCTTCCTCTGTATGGCAGACCTTCAAGTATTGGAACACTGCTATCATGTCTCCTCTGGTCCTTCTCTTTGCCAGACTGGCCATGCCCAGTTCCTGCAACCACTCTTTGTATGTTATAGTCTCCAGTCCCCTTATCATCCTGGTTGCTCTCTTCTGCACTTTCTCTAAAGTTTCAGTGTCTCTTTTGTAGTGTAGAGACCAAAACTGGATGCAGTACTCTAGATCTGTGTTTCTCAACCTTGGCCACTTGAAGATATCTGGACTTCAACTCCCAGAATTCCCCAGCCAGCATTCTCTGGCTTGGGAATTCTGGGAGTTGAAATCCAGATATCTTCAAGTGGCCAAAGTTGGGAAACACTGCTCTAGATTCTTTCTCTTTTGTATTTTTATTTAGGATTTTTTTTAAAAAAAAATTCAGATTCAGTTTCTCACAACGATTTTATAAATATGCAAGATTGTAATATTTTCCTCCTCCAAGCCCAGTCAAGCTTCATCATGACTAAGGTAAGGTTTGAACCTCAGCCAGCTTCACTTCTCAGATACTCCAGGATGCCTCAGGTTTCCTCTCCAGGTGTGAATTGCTCAAATGAATTTGGGGAGATAGAATGTAGAATTCTTTATTGGCCAAGTGTGATTGGACACACAAGGAATTTGTCTTTGGTGCATATGCTCTCAGTGTACATAAAAGAAAATATACATTTGACAAGAATCATGAGGTACAACACAATGATTGTCATAACGGTCAAATAAGCAATGAAGAAACAATCAATGTATTGTATTGTTTCTTATAAAAGCCCAATACAAGAATCTCAGCAGGATGGAAAATCTTAGGTTTCTGATGTCATCTAAAAGATGTTTGGATAAGACATCTTTTCATTTTGACTGTTCCCCCTGCCTCCCATTGTCCAACATTCACTCTTTTTTTCCTAAATAAGAAACTAAATAGGAAATTTGAAGGCTCCTTTTTCCTACTAAAGCAAAGGAATGTAATTTTATCTATCAGTTCCTCTATTCTGCTCCAGTTGGAATTTAGTTTTCCTCCTGTCTTCTTCAATTGTGTTAGTTTCTTATTGTGCATAGTCAATCTGCCAATAGAATAGAATAGAATAGAATGTAGAGTGTAGAATGTAGAATGTAGAATGTAAATATGACATGGGAAACTATCCTATGCTCCTTCAGAATTTTCTGCCACCTTCGTCTTAGTATGAAAAGGAGAACAGGCGGGGGAGGGTGGAATTACTTGCACCTTTCTTTTCTTTCTGTGTTTCTTCCTCCACTCATCACTTTGTCCTTTTGGTTCTGGCAAGGAAAGTTGTGAATAATGAAGGGTCACCAAGATCTCACCTTTAAGCTTTGGAGGCGATGAAATGTTGCTTGTTCACACTGATGTGAGAACAGCCCCTCAGCAGGGAGCTCTGTTATTGGAAAGTCAAGATAAAGTTATAATGCCCTGACACCTCTTTTGGTTTGCATCCCTGCCTTGAAATTCACACAATGAAGATTTTATGAACCTGTATTAACCTTAATTCATATTGAGAAGGATGAAACCACTTTTCTAAGCCGGCATGAGGCTCACTTTACTAAAATTAAATATGGTTTTCTGTTTCTATTTCTCATTTCAAAAATGGGATTTGAAGGCCAGATGACCTGTCATAAACATGCTCAATAGAAGCTCTTATGTACCTGGTGTAGAATAAGTACCAGAAGTGGTGGGAAAGTGTTTGTTTCTTGTTCAGAAATGCTCCTGGTGTGGATATAGTGCAGATCTCATCATGGAAAGTTATGGAGAAATTGCTTTCAACAGGTGATCCCTGTTGAATATTATTTCCACATTTCCACAAGAAGAAAAGAAAATTAGATTTTTCTGCTCTGAAATAGATTCAGCTTGTGTAGAAAGTAAACACGCTACTGTTACTTTTAGGATGGAATTTTCCAGAATGTGTGTGTGTGTTTGTATATGAATACAGTATTCCAATACCTGAGGGGCTGCCACAGAAAGGAGTGGGTCACACTGTTTCCAAAGGCACCAGAATTTTTTGTATTAAAAATTCTCTCTTCTCTCTCAAATTCTCCATTCTCTCACAATGCAGGCTACCTCAATGGGTCTTTGTTTAGTGGGGAGCATCAGGAAGATTTCAATGTATGTTTGGGGTTTCCTCTAAGATGTACATAAAATTTATATACAAACAAATAAACAAATTGCCTTGAGTTTTCAGAAAAGAGGAAAAGGCCTACTATGCTAGGTCAGGTAGTCTCTCTATTATATAAGCTTGCTTATTTATTTATTTATTTATTTATTTATTTTATTTTATTTGTCAAACATGTATAGATAGTAGTTTTTATAAACATAACATAAGTAAAAAGTAATGAGAAGAGAGGACAATAGGAAGGGACAGTAGGCACAATGGTGCGCTTATGCACGCCCCTTACAGAATATCTCTGGGACCACCTTCTGCCACACGAATCCCAGCAACCGGTTAGGTCCCACAGAGTGGGCGTTCTCTGGGTCCCGTCGACTAAACAATGTTGTCTGGCGGGACCCAGGGGAAGAGCCTTCTCTGTGGTGGCTCCGACCCTCTGGAACCAGCTCCCCCCAGAGATTAGGATTGCTCCCACCCTCCTTGCCTTTCGGAAACTCCTTAAAACCCACCTCTGCCGTCAGGCATGGGGGAATTGAAATATCTCCCCCTTGCCCATGTAGTTTCTGTGTATGATTCGACTGTGTGCTTGTTTTTTATACATTGGGGGTTTTTTGTTTTGGATTTTTTAACCTAAAACTGTAATTTAGATTGCTAAATATTAGATTTGTTACTATGTATTGTTTACCATTGTTGTGAGCCGCCCCGAGTCTACGGAGAGGGGCGGCATATAAATCCAATAAATCTAATCTAATCTAATCTAACCTTACAGACCTCTTAGAAACGGGGAGAAGTCAACTGTAGACAATCTGAGGTTAAAGTTTTTGGGGTTTGGGGAAGAAATTACAGAGCCAGGTAATGCATTCCAGCCATTGATCTATTGATCTTATGAATCTATTAGATTAACCAGCACTATCCAATGTAATCTGACAATAAAGAGTTTGAGTCAATTATTTTCACAATTTTCCCCCAGACCATTTCTGCTCCTTTCCTGCTTCTCCTTTCAACAAATCAAGCCAGTATCTTTATTTTCTGTTTAGCTCTTTGGAAAAAAATAATAATTGAAAGGAAGAGTCGGCTTCAAGTTGGCTATTCTATGTGGCTTGAGTTCTGATATATCTTGTCTAGGTCAGAAAGACATTATATTTCTGAAAGTGTGATACTCAGTTCTGTGCTACTGACGTTTTTACTTCCACTTCCAATAGCCCTATTGGCCCTTGGGATAATGGAGGTGCAACTGGGAGCCTTTAAAAGCTCCGGAAGTCCCTTATTCCACTGGTGTGAGTCCAAAGGACAAAAAGAACTCATCAGCACAAGAATGTTATCTGACACCTTCCAATAATGGTGATTTGTACCACCACAAACAGAGACACAAGGATAGGTCTATTTTCCTCTGCATTTGTTTTAAATTCCTCTAGATGTGAACAGGGCATAGAAATACACTAAAACCTAAGAAATATATCAGAATGTGATGGCAGTAAACACTTACATTTCTTTGATATGTGCAACTGATAGGAAATATATAGTGTAGGATCATATGATCTACCTGTAGTATTTCTATTGTACCATTCTTAAAATAAGCTAAAATGATATTTTAATCTCACAGTCACACACAATTAATTCATTTGTTTTAGGTCTACACATTAGACCTATCAGATCTGGGCGGGGTGAGCTACTGCCTGGACGAGGGGGTGGGACGCCGCCGTGGGGTAGCAAAAATGGAGCTCCACCCCAGAGCACCCAATTTGCACTGAAAGATGTTGAAAGAAAATACATAAGCCACACCAACAGTGTGATAGTAAAGTTTGGTAGCCCTTCACTGGTTCTGGGCCGCTCAAATGAAGATCACTACTACATAGTTACAAAGACGTTCAAAAAATGATTCCCTCTTCCCCCTGCTATCTAGTGGTCATCTGGATATTTGCACCTCAGGCATAGTTGCCATTTTATACCACTTTGTAGTTAAGCCAGGCCATTATTTGAATCTGGAATCCCCATGTTTAAAAATGGCACTCTAGCTATTGAGTCACAGGGCCTGGGTAACTTCAAATGTATTTCACCTCTTGCTAGACTGCCTCTTGATATGGCTTTTGAAGTAACGCTTTTGTAGGTTTATGGAAGCTGCAACCAAAGAGCTGATGACTTTTAGGGAATGATCAAAATTCAGGTAATAAATCACAGGGGAATAAAAATTGCAATGTCTTAATCCAATGCCAGAACAATCAACATCATGCTCTAAATATCAAAAGTATTACTATAAAGGTAATGATCTTTCCTCTCCAAATACATTGGTTGCCTTGACTTAAAAAACTCATGAGGCATGGAACAAGGAGTCACATAGCCCTTGTCAGTGTGAGAAATTAGTTAAAATAACATACTTGTGGAGATTCTAGGATCTCTGGATTTGAAGTGGGAAAAAATAGAAGCACTGCCTTTTCAACTGTTTTATAAGTAGCTAAGAAAAAGATAGCAATTGTGACAATAATTGTATTTTAGATGGTGTGACTAAGAATAAACAAGTGAATACATGACTTAAAACATACTTCCAAATATATTTTCTATTGTTTTGCTAATGAAGAGTAAAATAAAAAATCAGTGCAATTCTCAGTATCTTGTGTTAGCCTCTATGACAGTGATGGTGAACATTTTTCCCCTCAGGTGCCAAAAGAGCGTGGGCGAGCATTATTATCGCGCATGCACGAGTGCCCAGACCCATAATTCAAAGCCTGGGAAAGGCGAAAACAGCTTCCCCCAGCTGCTGGAGGCTCTCTAGAGGCCGGAAACAGCCTGTTTCCAAACTTCTGATGGGCCCAGTAGGCTAGTGTTTTGCTCTTCCCAGGCTGCAAAGGCTTCCCTGGAGCTGGGGGAGGGGGTAAAAACTCTCTCCCCCGACCCTCTGGGGGCTCTCTGGAAGCCAAAAAATGCACTCCCAGAGCCTCTGTGCCGAGCCAAAAATCAGCTGGCCAGCACATACATGCACATTAGAACTAAGCTAGGGCAACAGCTTGGTGCCAGCAGATATGGCTCCACATGCCACCTGTAGCACCTGTGCCATAGGTTCGCCATCACTGCTCTATGATGTCCAAGACAACTATATTATTTTATTTAAAAAGCTGAAGTTTCTCCTCATGAATCTATAGAACTCTATATAAACATCCCCTCGCGGTCTGTCTGTCTGTCTGTCTGTCTCTCTCTCTCTCTCTCTCTCTATCTATCTATCTCTCTCTCTCTCTCTCTCTCTCTCTCTCTCTCTCTATCTATCTATCTATCTATCTATCTATCAATCAATCAATCATCCACCTGGATGAATGATCCATCTGTCCCCCCCAGCCAATAAATGTGATGTA